>NW_006408582.1:15199597-15322185 GCF_000296735.1 Chrysochloris asiatica
TGCACAGGGTTTCCGAGGCTGTAAATCTTTACAGGAGCAGAAAGCCTCATCTTTCTCCCGTGGAACAGCTGGTAGTTTCGAACTGCTGACCTTGAGGTTTGCAGCCCGATTCATAACCACTACGCTACCAGAGCTCCTCATGTAAAAGATGTACCACTTTGTAAATGTCTGTAATAAATCACTTATAATATTACTGTTATGAGTATAATAAATAAAAAATAGTAGAGAAGTGAAAAAAAAAAAAAACCTTTAGACCATTATAAAATGCCAGGCTGATAAGGGAAAATCCCCTATGTCTCATGAGAGAAATAAAATCAACTGTCAATTTTTCTTGCCTGGGTAGCTGAGTTGATATTTACCAGGTTTTTATTCTTTCTTTTTAGACCTGCCTGTTCGTTAGGCCCCTGAGTAACTAGCTTGATTATACTTAATGCCAAGATTTTGTTTTCGTTTCTCTTTTATCTGCCTTGGTAATTTCCCTGTTTATTAGCATCTCAGGTAGCATAGTGGTTACGAATCGGGCTGCGAGCTATAAGGTCAGCAGTTCGAAACTACCAGCTGTTCCGCGGGAGAAAGATGAGGCTTTCTGCTCCCATAAAAGATTTACAGCCTCAGAAACCCTATGCAGACTCGTTATGAGTCGGAACCGACTCCACGGCACACAACAACAACATTAGCATCTCCATACCAAAACAGCCTACTTATCTTGCCTTTATGGGATGTCAGTGCAAGAACTGTTCCAGTCATTCTGACAACTCTATATAAAACTCTCACCCAGTGACTGATATGAATGCTCAACAAGTGTTGTCAAACCTCCAGTCAGACTCTATTCCAATGAATCCTATGGATTCAATGGCCTGGTTTTCTCATTTATGTGAGTTATCAGGAGCAAGTTGTAAAAAGCAGCCCCAGTGGAAGACAGCTCAGTAACTAGCTCAGCTCAGGACACCTGTCTTTAAGCCTCAGTTGTTCATCTTGAGCAGTCCTATGGAAACATTACTGTCTGTATCCCACAGCCAGAAATTCACAATAAAACTTGGTTTCTAGCCAACATGCAAACTATTTTTTTATAAATTAATGTTGCTTTGTTTCCCTAGTGTGTCCTTACAACACTAGAGAACTAAGACCAAAAAGACCCCTTTACTATCTACTTCTTTTCCTACTACAAATTCTATCAATTGATGCTTCCCACCTCCCAGTAGTGATATCTATCTCCTTTCTCTAGAACCTATGACATCGAAGAATAATGGGCAAAGTAATAAAACAGCCCTCTACAGGGTTGGCAAATCCACAACAATCAAATGCAACTGATTATATAGAAACCCTGAATAACCTAAAATAGAAAGTAAATAGTGGTCACTGATTTCCACCCAGACTACATTATTTCCACAGATGTCATTACTTGCTATGATTCTGGAACAAAGCTTTTAATAAACTCATAGAATGTGAGACACATGAGAAGTCCTTGGAAATTGAAGATCAGAAAGATACCCAGGAAAGGATAAGTTGCTATATACAAAATACATACTAGAGATTTGAGAATGGGAGAAAAAGTGTTTCAAGTAGTAGAAACATTGTAGAAAGCAAGCCTACACAACCCAAGCTTCCCCCTAGTTAGAATTACAATAACCTACCCCAAGGAAGCAAAACTAGCTTCAGCAAACTGGCTCACTTTTGCCCAAACTTATATTCCTAGTTATCCCATGCTCATTTTACGTGTTCACACTGGTTTGCAATCTCAGTCCTTACCATGTATAAACTACTGGCATCTGGTGTCTACTTCTTGGTAGAGTTCACATTTCAAAATGACAGCATGAAGGAACTCTCTGGAGTAATGGAAATGTTCTGTCTGTGATAGGTAAGGCTTTGTGTTAACTTGACTGGGCCAGGTTTCTCAGTAATTTAGTACTTAAAATGCTGTAGTAATCCCTATGATGAGATCCAATATAATGTAGTCACCTCCATAATGAGAACCGCTATGAACAACCAATCAGTTAAAAGGAAGTTTCCTCAGAGGTGTGGTCTGCAACACCTCTTCTCTTACAGGAGATAAAAGGAGAGAGAAGTGAGCAGAGACGGAGGGACTACCAATAAGACAGAAGAGCCAGCAATTCGAATGTGTCCTTTAAACCTAAGGTCCCTGTACTGTGAAGTTTCTAGATCCAGGGAAAAAGTCATGCAAAGACACATGGAGATCTCTAAGGAATGCTGGGCCTACAGATGCTGAGGAAACACAGTCTTTTCTCCAGAGCCAGTGCCGAATTTGGACTCCTAAACTGTGAAAGGAGAAATTTGTTTTTTAAAGCCATCCACTTGTGGTATGTGTGTCCTTGCAACACTAGAGAACTAAGACAGTATCATAATAGGATAGCATTGCATGGGACTTTCTATTTGTCAAAAGTATCCAGTTAATATTTGTGCATTTCAATCTATAAAATTATATCATTCAAAATAATCAAACAGAAGGCAAGGAGTGGGTGGAGGTGTAGATAAAAAAAGACTGGAAAAACTGGTGAAGATGATGATGATGGTTACGTGTTTACTTTGCATATATTCGAAATTTTCCCTAATAAAAAGTTAAAATGAAGACAGAACTAGAACAAACCTGACACTAGTTTACAGCTTAACTCCTAGGGATTGAAAGCAAAACCTCTGAGAGAATACTAAAGAATAAGGAACACATGAACCAGAAAGAGAATAACACATCCCTGATAGTTCCAACATTCATAGATTATACAGGATTGCCTAGGAATGTCCAGAAGTCCCAAATCAAACATGCATACTTCACATCTAGACTAGAAAGCAATCTGTCATTTCCAGGGCACAAGGGCAAACCTCAACTTACACATTGCAACACTGCATCGGTGCATAAAGTATATATAAAAAAAATACAACGGGGCTTCAAAAAAATTCATGGGAAAATGGATAATGGGATTTCCCCACAAACTTTCTAAAGCCCCCTCGCATGTATTTTTAAACTAGGAATTAAAACATATGTTACAACGGTAGTTTGATGACGTGTTATTTTCTTGGTAGTCTTTGATTCTTGGGAGTACTTAGGAACTAGAAATAAAAGGAAGAGTATATATTAAAGAGTGTCTTAAAATATTTCAAAAGATGAACTAAATCCCTGCTTGCTGAGTCAGTGTATAAAATTCCATTAACTGTTCTACATCTCAGTGTGTCTGCCCACTACAGGGCAAAGGGACTAGAATATAGCTGCATGAAAAGAATCCCAGTGTTAGGTAGTAAAGAAAATGGCAGTGCTCCTGGTGGTAAGTAAAACATTTTTCATGCTTGAGCTGCTTACCTTCGGCCCTGATCCAATCGTCCATGAGGACCCCGAGCAGGAAATCTGTTCAGGTGGCTCAGATGAAGTGTGTGGGATGTTTGGAAGAGACTCAGAGCTGTGGAGAGAAACGGCCAGTGATGCACAAAGCCCAATATCCCTTCCAGCTTCCCTCTCCCTTTTTCCAATTCACAGAAACATCCACCACTTATACTCTGAGAGCCGTAACATGAGAGCTACATGTCCATTCACCCACAGTACCCCATAAAGTCACACCCCAACATTCATGCCACTGGTACTCACGTTTTTGAGGAAAGAGCGGAGGAATTCGGTGAGGCTGGAAGATCAACTGAGGCTGAGCTCCCAGGATTCCTTGCTTCTGGCCCAAGGTTGCCACATGCAGCAGGGGAGGTGCTGGTGACTTCAGCAGGGGCTGCAGGAGAGTAGCCAGGAAATCAAGGGGATCTCAGAACTGATGTGTTTACTACCCTGGAAAAAGATGTAGTCCTACCCACTCCACAAGAGAATGGTTCTTAGCCAACTTTCAGAACACAAGTGCTTCCAACCCTCCCCCCTTACCAATGCTCATGCCAAAGAGAAATGAATACCTGGTTGGAGAGTGTTTGCACCTTGACAGCATTCCAGGGCACTGCCTGGCCTGGGTTGTATGCAGCCTTCACCAGCACCTTCTCACCTAGCTGGGGCAGCCGGCCCTTCACCACACTGCCAGCACACAAGCCAAAAGTCCCAGTCAGGTGAGAGACTGTGGCCAAGCCACTCTCACTGTCCTCCATGAGGCCCTTCACATTAAGATTGCTCACACCGTGCATAAAAACAGCAAAGCAACGGCTTTAGAAAAGCCCCCATCAGCATGGGAACAGAACTGAACCCAGTAAGTTTTGCCTATAAGGGATCAGCCTCGAGCCTACCTTAGCTGAAAAAAGACCTCTTCATCCACCACCCCAAAATAGTCATGCAAGCTGGTAACAATGCCAGTGAAGACCCGCTGCTTCTCTCCACCCTGTTAAAAAAAAAAAAAAAAAATTGTTTAAGAGTCATAGAAACTAAATTGTACAAATACACACTCTGACATCTCAATCTTCTCATCTCTATCCACCACCAGACTCAATAAGAGTAAGGCGTCAAGAATCACTGTTAGCAAAGGAGGCATATGTGTACAGGGGACATAATCCATCTATGGGAGGAAACCAAATGAGCTGATTCTTGGGTCACAAACTTGTTGGACTTCCAGTTCTTCATTTCCAAGAGGTCCCAGAAAGACTTCCCTAGAACCAAAACGTTACGACTCCCCAGTCAAAGGGTGTCTGGTCACTCCCATTCTGGCCCATTACCAGGGTAACAGAATGCTGAACACTGTGACAGAAGAAATGAAAGGGCATCAGGTATCTATGAATGATGATATCGCTTCAAAGGTTAAAGCACACTAGAAAAGGATGTCCAACCTACCTGAAGGTGCCTGGCATTTTGGGACAGGTCTGTGGCCACAGGAGGAGTGAGCAAACCAGGAGGAGGGCCCAAAAGAGATGTTGAAGCTGCGCCTATGGGAGCAGGAAAACCATCTTCAAGAACTCTGCCTACCTCTGTAAACACTAGAGTTAGCTATAGGATATGGTATATCCAACAGGCAAACTGACTCCAACCAACTCCTCTACAGAATTTCACTGGAAACAACTGCGGTCATCTATTCTCCTACAAAACATCAGCGGCAAATTCTTCTCCATCAGGGAGACCCCAAAAGTCTTTTTAAAAAACTAAATCCAAAGCACATGCTACCCATTATGAAGCCAGATAGGGATAAACATGATCACCTGAGAAGTTTCGTCCCCCTGGAAGCGGATTGATCCGCTGGCGCTTAAACTGGGACATTGGGAATGCTGTCCTTTTTCAGTCTTGGGAAAAAACCTTCAATCAGAAAAGAAAATTTATCAGCTCATGTAGAAAATTTCTATCTACCACAGATTATTGAAGAATCTTAAAGAACTGAAAGATCTTAGGGAAACCAGGAGGGCTGCACTAAGAATGAATGGAGAAAACAACAGGGAGACTATAAGGGGAGCAGGAAATTAAGTAACACACTGCATTGTTCCAGTTTTCCCTCACCATAACCTAGTGATGTTGTCATATGATTTTAGAGAGAAGGAAACAAGCTCAGAGAGATTGACACTTGCCCAAGGCCACAGAACCGATTAGTAACAAAACTGGGACTCACACCCAGGTCTCGCTCACTAACCTAGACTCCCTCTCACTAAATTACACCACCCTCGGGGTGATGAGGTGAGGGTTGGGGTGTTGAAGAGCCTCAGTGACATTCATTCATTCAAAAATATCCGCCAAAATGCTCCACGGCAGGGCCCCCAAAAATGGAGGAGGCTGGAGCCAGAGAGGAGACGGTGTGGGCCCCCGGAAGCCCGGTTCATCGTTCCCTGGACAAGCTAATGGGTAAGTGGTGGCTCTCCGGCTCCGCGAAACGCGGATCCCGCTACGCGCCCGCCCTCCTGCTCCCGCGCTATCTGGCCCTCTGCTCCCGCTTCAGCAGCCGCGGGCGCCGGGGTTCCCGGGTCGGGCAACGGCGAGGCCACCGTGGGAAGACGAAGGCGCGCGGTTTCTTCTCCCGCCCGCCCGCAGGGCCGAGGCCGTTGCCAGGGAGACAAGACTTGCAGTCCTAAGGAGGACTTGGCCCCTTCCGCGACTAATGCATCTTTGCGGCCTGCCCCGCTCGGTCTCTAGACCAGGGAAGGGGCGAAGAGGCAGAGGGGTGGCTGGAAAGCCCCCAACCCACCTGCGGGCCAGGGCCGCGACACTGGGGGACAAAGACACCCGGAACCACCACAGTCGCTGCTGCCGCCGCCGCCGGAAACGCCTCTCCGGAAGCGCGACCACTGGTCGGAAGCTGCTACTCTCCCGGATATGGTCCCTCCCCCGTCTCCACCGACCTCTCCCTTCCCCCACTCTGGCTTGCCATCATTCTCCAACTGTGTAACGGAAGTGCGCCTTCCCCGATCGGATTGGCGTTAAGAAGCCGCGCCTCGGTAGTGCTCTTGTTCAAGTTTCCGAATAGAAAGAGGCTTCAGAGAATTGGTTCCTAGTGCAAATACATCTGGACCTTCAAACGTAAAGGGAGCGCAAACATCCCCACCCCATTCTGGAAGACCCCAAGACTTCAGTAACAAGAGAACTAGTCCCTCCAGACTGGAAACTTAGGATGCTTGATCAGTGGCCCGTTTCTAGGAGATATTCCTGTGTCTGTAACCAGGGGCGTAGCACGGGTAAGGAGCATGCAGGACGATCTCTAAATTGCACCACCACCACCCCCAATTTCAAGATGAATACACGCTGATAGCCCAACCTATCAGCAGAAACGCCTCCCCCTCCCCTTATTGTCCCGCCACCTCAGACAGGTGCCTTCCATATTTGTGACGCCTGGGAATATCATTCTGTGCCCCGGAGGGGTTGGTGGGGTGTCCCTCTCTACCCCCACCCCCATGCCGTTGGATGCCTACCGTTCTTGAGGAAGGACGTTATGCTGTACTGCATTAACAAAACTGCTCAGTGGCGCCCCCACGTCAAGTGGTGCTCAGGCATAGCCAAACTAGCCGTCCCTTAGATAGACCTCTGAATCAAAATTCAATGACCCATCCTCACCCCCAAGGACACACCTCTCTTCTGTCTGGTTGCATGCTGGAGACCAAGCTTTCCACCTTTCTCAAGTCACAAAGAGAAAGGAACCTAAGTAGGCCACAGTAAGATAAACCTCTTAGACTATGTAAGTGAGGTATGGAGGTATGGTGGTTCCGTAGTAAAATTCTTACCTTCCATGCAAGAGACCTGGATTTGATCCCAGCTCACCACCACCCATCTAAAAATCCTATAAATGACAATGGTCCGATTCCTCAGCTGATCATGGGATGGTACAGAATTAGGCAGCAGTTTTTTGTTTCTGTTATGTGTGGGATCACTTGAGTCATGGACTGACTCAAGTCACGGCAGCTAACATTTGGGCAGACCTTTAAAGAGTTCTCATGGGCACTTCCTTTAGTTTTCAAAACTACCCAGTGAGGTAAACAAGTACAATATTCTTAGAGGACTTCAGGAGGAGAGAGAACCATCAACAGCCAAAGGCTAATTCCTATGAAGTGGAGATCAGACATACCACCACTCTCCAACCTTTTTTGTTTTGTTTTTTAGCCAATTCCAACACCAGCCATCTCTTCCGTTACACTCTCTACTTTTCTTCTGAGTTTAATCACTGCAGTGGCCACACACAACTCACGGACCATACTTACAGTTAAGTAGTTTATTATGGAAGTAACAGGATACAACTTGGGATCAGGAAGCATGTAGACAACATCTGGAAGGCTCCCCCAAAGAGAAGAGCACACCCCTCACTTGTTCAATGCAGGACAGCTCTCTCGGCTCCTCTTGGCCTGAATCACCCTTCCCAGCACACAGCCTTCTTTTCAGCCCCCTCAGGGCAGACGTCTTGTTACTCTCTCCACTGTTGTTAACCAACCAAAATCATAGCTGGTGAGGCAGCTTTGTTCAGCTCTCTTAAATACAATCCTAACAGCAGGTTTCTGCCATCACCACCAACTCTTCCAGGCCTCTCACTGTCTGGTTTTATAGCCTTTGACCTATGTTACAGTTCTTTAGGCTCCTCAGCTCCTCTCTCTACTTCTCCTTTCTTCTTTCTAAAATCTCTGTGGGGTTAGCTGCATATACTATAAGCAGACTCCTTGTAAATTTCAATGCGTAGCCCTTCCTGTATCAACTGGCTAATCCTTTCAGTGAACCACAGTCACTTCATTTGCCTAGTCTATAGTCATTTAATTTACATATTTATTACAGTTACTTCATTTGTATATTATGTTGACTAATCCCTGCAAGGTACATACTAATCACAAGTCTGGCTGCAGCCCCAGGACCAGACAAAAAGTATCAAACCATCAAGTCCTTTAGCGCTTACCCAGGAAATGTCAATCAACCTGGACAAAAATGACAAACTCTCTAATTAGGGCACAGGACACACCTAAGAACTTTGGGGGATGGGGGGGGGGGAAGGAATCTCTCAACTGTTTCCAAAGAACTAAGGTAAAAGACCACATAAATTCATTTCACCACAGGTGAGGATTTCATGTCCTATTTCTCAGATATAAAACCTAAGAGATCTCAATGAAATGACTTGCTCAAAAACTTGTTACTAATCACTGGCATTAGTAATACATCTCCATGAATAATCCCATTCCTACCTTATCCTCTCACCTCTCCAGCATCCGTCCAGTCTACCCTCCCTCTAATATCCAAACCCTTTCCTTACCTATTCATGTAACTGTTCACAAAGCAGTTTAAGACATTTTAATCTAATTTTAGCATCATCATAAGCCTGTGAGGTAGGTAAGGCAGGCATCATTATCCCATTAGGGAGATTATGTGGGAAGCTGGGGCTCATAGAAGTTAAGGGACTTTCTCAAGGTCTAAAAATTAATATGTGTTGCTGGTTTCAGCTTTGACATGTAAAAGCTAGTATGGAGCAGCACAGCTGAGAATAGACCTTGAAGGTGTTTTCCTGTCCTCCATGCCCACTCAGCCTGTTGTCCTGAGCCTGCCATTCCTGGTGCAGTCTTTGGGGCTCTGCTCCAGGGGAAAGACTCAATGCAGAGACAGCCCCAGCATCTCCAGTCTCTGGCCAGTGGCTACCCAGATCAGGAATTGTCCACTGACGAACAAAGGTCAGTTCTAGCCTTCCACAGATTACCTCGCCCAGAAGATCTCACCCAGTTTTCGGGAGTGCATGGTTCTAGGAAAGACGGCTGAATCCAGCCAATTCACAACAATAACAGTCTCACCGATATAGATATAAAATCATGCATAAATACATAGCTGCTACATGTCGGGCCTGGACAGATAACCATGCCAAACATGCTCAGTGGATGCTTGATAAATAAGTTAGTTCACATTGAATAAACCCAGGGATTTCTGGCAAACAGGAAGGAGACTTGGAGTTGCCACTTTGGGGGCCTCTCAGAGAACTAAGGCCCCATTGCCAGGCTGTTCAGAGGAGAAAGACTTGGCCCCCGCCTCCGAGAGAAGGGCTGTTGTCAGCAGCTTGGCTTGGCAGTGACGAGAAGCAACAACAGGGCAAAGGGCGAGGCAGATGACTTCAACACGTACCCCTCCACCCAGGGTCATGTCCCTGCACCAGGTGGTCTTAGCAGACAGAAAGGTTTTTTGTTCGTTGTTTCTTAACTACAAATGATGGTATAAAGGTCCTGTGGTGGGGGCGACGCTGAGGCCTTTCAGGGAAGTCCCTTGACTCCATCCTGAGGAAAAATAGAAAGCCTGAAGGTAGGAAGAACAAACAAAGGTAGCAATCATGGCAGTTGATAGAACACGAATCTGCGCTAGGGAGCCTGGGGATAGTAACTGACATAGTGCTTCATCCCTCTGGAGAATTGCTGGCACTTAACTCTCCAAGCAGGTTGGACTTCACCCTCTGTATAGCCTTTGTGCCCCTACCCACTTCTTCCCTCCTCACTCCCTTAGTTCCTAGGAGCTGACGCAAGTTTCAGCATTGGGGGATGAGGGCTTACTGGGTAGGGGTGAAGAACTTTCCACTATCCTGGTCCTGGCTCTGTACGGACATACTTGGTGGCCTTGGGAAAGTGACTTCCCTCCACCACCTCAACCACCAGCCTCCTCATCTATAAATGGAGCATTGTAACTACTTCTGGTTCTCTTCCAGCATCCTCTGCAAGGCTGTCTCTCAAAGTTCATAGGGAAAAAGACAACACCTGGAAGTAAAAGCCCAGCATTCTGCTTCATCAGTCTCTGCTCCCTACCCTACACTGGGCTGGACCACAGAACTCACCTGGGGGCAGGGCCATCAGGAAGGGCAGGGGGCTCAGGGTGTCGGGAGCTTCTCCAGCGGATCCGGTTGAGCAGGACCTTGACCTTGTCCCAGTGGGAGAGATCCAGCTGAGCAAAGGGTGAAGGATCACCACAGAGCCACTGCCCCTACACATACCCTCAACCAAGCTTCCGGGGACAACTCTCCCTGCAGCCAGGCCAAGCCACCTGCTCCAGACAGGAATACTGTCATCTTCCCAAAGTTTCTGGACTTAGGGGTTTCCACACATCCCATCTCCATCTTATCTTCTCACCTGCCTCCCACTTCACACATACATCACCTACCTTGTGTCTCTGGGAGGATGGAAACGTGTGAGTAGGCTCTGCTGGGGTCTCTGGCAGAGTAGGAGGGATTGTGCTGGATACCCCCACTTTGGGGCATGAAGCTGCTTTTTTCCCTTTAGAAAGAGAGTCAGGTTACCCAGGGCCAACACTAGGGTGGCTTCAAGAGGGAATGCGAGTGATGCCCTCGGCAAACAGGGCGCAGGGGAGAGGAGACACAGTTGCAATTGCCCCTCACCTGTCTCCTTTGTCTGGCTAAGCATGTCCCATGGCACCTGCACCACACAACTTGGGGCATATGAGGGGGAAGGTGAAGGAGCCAGGACAGGTTCTTCCTCCTCTTCCAAGTCCTGTGCACAAGAGGGGTAATTAGGGTCTAAACAAAAGACTGAGACTGTTCCAAGGGAGCCATGAGGCCAGGGGTCGAACCCCTGCCTGCCCCACAGGCCTGCCCACTCACTGGCCTGGCTCCTCACCCTGGCAGGCCTCTGGGTTTGCAGCTGAAGATAGAGCTGTTGGAGCCTCGCCATCTGCTCCAGCACTAGGCACAGGTGTTCTAGGTAGCGAAGACCGTGCCCTGGGAGGCAGGTCCAAACTTCAGGCTCCAAACTCTCCACCTGTAAGACACAATAAACGTAGTCAAGGCTTCTGAATTCGCCCAGATTCCCACCCTAGGCAGCCAGCCTACTCACCCATTAGCGCAGGCAGAGGGGGAACACAAATTGTCCACCCCACCACCACCATTGGCTTCCTCAGTGCCCAGCCAGGCATGATGCCAGGCAGGGCCCAATCCTACCCACCTCCTCTGTGGGGGTGGCTACACACAACTGGAAGTGGGGTGAGGCAAGCAGCTGTGATACAACCCATCAATTAGAGGTAAGGAATGCCCCACCCCGAGAGAGCTTCAGGGAGAACAAGGGGTGGGGGGCCACCATTGAAGATCCCAGTCTTGCCTGGCCTGAGAGTGGCACTTACCGCCTCGGCTTCATCCAGGCCAGCTTCCCCCTCTGTGGTGGTCTCCTGTTCAGACGGGGGCACTTCACACTCAGGCTTGCTAACACAGTGCTGTCCTGAGGAGCTGGCAGGGGAAGTTGGGAGCCAGCGAGAGCGCTCTAGCACCTGCTCCAGCTTACGGCTGGCCAGGAGCCTGCCGAGCTGGGCGGGAGGCTCCATGACACCAAGGGCTGAGAACTCAGAGCCCTCCATAGGAACAAAGTCCAGAGAGTCCTGAGAAAGGCCAGGTGAGGGGGTCGGAGAGCTACCCCCAACTGCCATCTCCACTCCTGAGTCCCGGGAGGACAGTTTCAGAAGTGGCACTGGTCTTTCAGATTCTCTCAGCTGGCCATCTCCAATCCAGGAGTCTAATGAAAAACAGCAATCAGCAGTGTCCTGAATCCGTCTGTAGGTGCTGGAGACTCCAGGCACTACACACCCGCACGCCAGATCCTCACCAACTCTATCTGCAAAGAGACTCAGTATCAGGCCACGAAGACCGCCCCCAACGCCCCCAGCATTCCTGGCAGCTGGCAGCATTCCCCCAGGGAGGAGTATCCCAGGTGAGAAGTAAAGGGAGGAGCCAGACAACCAGGATCTCACTAAGCTATCTCTCTGACTCTGCCTGGAAGATGGGTTCCCTATACAACAGTCATTGTTAACAACTAACCAGCTGTTTGGTGGGCAAAACCCTTTTAGGTCATGTCCGTCAGTTTCTTGAATGGCCCATCTTCCTTGTAAGATGGTGGACCCTTTCTTTACAGGTGCCTTTATGCTTCCCAACTAGAATCAGCCTAAGACCTTCAAATCATAAGGGTAGGGGGAGCTGCTGACTCTTCAGTTGCCCACCAAGTGGGAAGAGGCATTATGGCTGGGCAGAAGGGAAAAAGAACTGAATAAGCTTCTGCCTTATTGAGGCTCTTGAGGCCTAGGGCCATCAGGAGGCAAGATCAAGTCTCTTCTGTGCTTCTAAAGGATGGTGGTAAAAATAACAGCAGCTATAACTGTTTGGGCCTTTTGTTCTTTTAAGTGGAAATACTGAAGATTTTCTTTAAAAATAAATAAATAAGTGCAAGAATGGGAACTAAAAGGGGAAATACATCCGTGCCCATTTGTCATCATGTCTGTCAGGACATTCTACAGAACTCGAAATGTAATGATGAACTACCCAAGGATCAGAGAGCAGGCAAGCTTGCTTTAAGTCATGTCGTCAGCTAAACTACAAAGGTGGGATTCAAATCCGGGCCTTCCTAGGCAAGGAAGTCAGCCAGGAAACACCCCTGCAGGGCGGGCTCTCTTTGGAAAGGGGTCTGCCAAGGACGGGGCTTTTTCTGAGCAGCTAGCTGGGGAAAGGGGGGTCAGATGAATTCAGACAGCCTTCTGATGGGGCAAGGAAGGATACAGATGGGAATTTAAAAGAAGTGGACCCGAGATGGACGTAGTAGCTGCTTCAACGTTACAACCCAGAGAGTCTTCAAATTAATCACTCGGCCCCTCAAACTGAGAGGTAGGGTGCCTCTCGACGAGGTGTGCCGGATGGGCCAAGGAGGACATTGAGGAGCTTCCCAGGAGCACTCTGACGAAGGCTCGGGAGACGGCTCCAGGGGCGGGAAGAAAAGGACAAGTCCACAGAGGTCCGAGCTCGGGGACCTCGCCTGCAGGATCCTAAGGCCCAGACCCGACGCCGGTCGGCGCAGGGGACAGGGGCGACTCACCTGGGCCGCCGCGCGGCTCCACCGCGAAGACCCGCCGCCGGCCCAGCATGGCCCGGCTCCCGGCCCCCACTGCAGCCCGACGGAGTGACTTCGGCTCGCGTCCCGCAGTCGGTCTGTGGTCAGCTTAGCTCACTAGTCGCGACCCTGATGGGCGCGGCCCCGGACACTCCCAAACGGGGGAGGGGCGGGGCAGGGGCGGGAGGAGAGGACCGGTGTGCGCGCGGGGTGGAGCGGGGGCGTGCGGATGTGGGCTGAGAGCTGGAAGGGGAACGCGGATGTGGACTGAAAGCTAGAAGAGGATGCCGCTTCGGGGAAGCGACGCGGGGCGAGGACCTCGAAGGCGCGGACTAGGGAGCACCCCCCCATCACCCTGGCTGGAATAAAAATAAGAGCTCCAATCCGCTGTTCCCCCCACCTCGACCCGGGCAGTCCCGCGCTCTGTCCCGTCTCCCATCCCCCCTCAAAAACTGGTCCCCGCCTGGGGGCCTGGGGACCTGGGGACGCTGTCGGGCTCCGGACGTAGAGTCACCCCGCCTCCCAGTTCACACGCAGGGTCTAGTCTTCCTGCCACCCAAATGGAGCCCGGGGGGAGGTGGGGGGGGGAGGGTTGAGACTGGACAGGAGCCCGGAAGGAAGTGGAACCCCACGTGCAGGGTGTGGGAAGAGTGCTGACCCGGACTCGGCCTCCTACCGCTCTCAACTGTTTGGCTTGGGGCAAGTCACTCAACCTCTCAGAAATCATGTGCAAAAAAAAAAAAAAAGCGGGTAATGATTCCTGTCCACTCTAACCTAGTCTGTTTCTGGTGTCCTTGGATCAAGTGAGCTCAAACCCAAAAGACCAAACACATTGCCATCGAGTGCATTCCGACTCAAATGGGACAGGGGAAGGGAAATCCTTTACCACAACTGCAGAGCGAGAAGTTGTAGTCTGGCACGTAACTATTGTCCTGGGCTAGATCTAAACGGTCTCATGTGGGGCTGTAGTTTAAGCACTCGGGCACAAGGTAGGCGGTTCAAACTCACCAACCGCTCCTCGGAAACCCTATATAGGGTAGCTATGAGTCAAAACCGACTCGACGGCACCTAACAACCACAACCACCATATCTTAACCCGGTACCCTAACGGTCCGTGGTGATCTGGGAAAGAACTGAATCGTTGGGACGGGGGAGTAAGCTGAAAGCGGGGCCAACTTGTTAATGCTCCCCTGCCCAACCCAACCCTCTTCCAACCAGTGGACTCTATCCCCTTCCTAAGGCGGGCTGGGAGCCCAGGCAGCTGCAGAAGGGGAGACAACCTAGAGACCAGACAGGGGCTAGTGGCTTTAAAGAAGCTTCCTTCTCCAGAGGAAGGGAACAGGGCTGAAAAATATCACAGCAGGACCTTTAGGGTAGATAAGGGAGCTGGTGGACGTGCTTATTTGCACCTGAGCCACTGGGAGGACTTAGGTGTTAACTGAGAGAGTGAAGGTAGCCAGCCAACTCCCTCCAGGCCCTTGGTCTTTCCTAACCAACCAGTTATGGATTCCCACTCATGTCGACCCCACGTGTGCCTGAGCAGAACTGTGCTGCATAGATTTTTCAATGGGTATTTTTAGGAAGTGTCCTGGTGTAGCACTGTGGTTTACTGCGCTGAACTGCAAAGTTGATTTGAACCACAAGGTTGGTGGTTCAAGCTCACCAGTTGCTTCTCAGAAACCCTATATAGGGTTGCTATGGCACTTAACAACAATAATCTTTAGGAAACAGGTCTCCAAATATGCATAGATTTGAATCTGCATAGATTTGAATCTCCAAATTTTCATTTACACCACCCAGGGATGCAGGAGCCTAACTTTTTATGATGGGGAAACTGAGACCCACAGCCAAGTCTTGAACTGGTGGTGGTGGTGGTGGTGGTGGTGATGTGCCATGGAATCGGTTCCAACTCATAATGACCCAGTACAGGGTTTCCAAGGCTGTAAATCTTTACGGGAGCAGAAAGCCTCATCTTTCTCCCGCAGAACAGCTGGTAGTTTTGAACTGCTGACCCTGAAGTTAGCAGCCCGATTCGTAACCGCTACGCTACCAGCCTTGAACTAGTGGAATGAGAGTCAAGTATCTGAATTATGCATCAGTTAATGTCTTTTGAGTTTCAGTCCCAGGCCCTTCTCTGCTAACTATGGGTCAATGGACTGTCCCCATCCTCCTGAACAGTACCCTCCTGACTTTTTTCAGATACAGAGAAACTCAGAATGCTGGGCCTGACAAGAACTGCTCTATGCCCATCCAATAGGATATGTGGCACGGAATCCCCAAAGACCTCACCCCAACCCGTCTAGGTAGAAGAGTAGGAGGGCCGGTCAGGTAGCTTCCTCTGCTCCAAAGTGAGAGGGTGGGAGGTAAAGAGGGAGCCCTGGCCAGATCCGCCCTGAATTTGGAGAATGTGGGGCTGGATTCCAAGCAGTCTCCGTGGTGACTCTGGGGCAGGAATGCATCTGGAAACAGGAAGCCCAGCCAGCAGGAATGCAGTGTCTCAGCACAGGCTTTGTGTGTGGCTCAAAAGCACTCCCCTCCACCCCCACCCATTCACATACATACACACACACTCCCTACTAGGCCATGGGCCCCTTGCCCCTTTGCAGATGAGCAGAGTGGGCCCAGAGATCTCAAGTCAGTCAGTGTGGGGATCCAACATGGGGGGGGGAGGGGGGCCTCAGTGTCTCCCTCCCATACTGGCAGTCAGCCCCCTTCCTTTACCACCCAGAAGGCTATATGACCCCTGCCTGATTTCAGTCTTTTTTTCATCAGTTTATTAAAAACCAGTTACTGTTACATCAGTTCCAACTGATGGCGGTCCTATATGTGTCAGAGTAGAACTATGCTCTGTAGGATTTCTGATGTCTGACTTTTTTAGAAGTAGATCACCAGACCTTTCTTCTGAAGCACCTCTGGTAAGATTCAAACCACCAACCTTTCAGTTAAGTAGCTGAGCATGTAACCATTTGAGTCACCCAGAAACAGGAATCATTTCCCTTTGAGTGATGCTTGAAAGAAGGGAGGGGCAGCACAGCCACATGGTCAATGCCCATGTGGGACACAGAGGCCTGGCCTCAGGCCAAGGCCAAGGATGCCCAGCTGCTTTACAGCCTCTGTGGGGAAGTCCCAGCTTCAGGAAGTGCATTTCCTGCAAGCTCAGCGCCAAGCAAGCCCTGTGGGAGGAAGGGCAATGTCAAAGAACCCATCAGCACCACTTGCCAAGTCAGAGAGGGCTGGAGGGGCCATAGCCTGAGCTGTTCTTGGAAGGCTGTCTCTGGGCACAGAGGGGCAAGAGCACCCACTTGGCAAACCAGAAACTGGGGAAGCAGGCTTCTGGGTTCCATTTCTAGCTCATCTCCTTTCTAGCTTAGATGTCCGTAGACAAGTTACTTAACTTCATAGTGCCTCTGTTTATTCGTCTATAAAGCAAGGATGATAGCAATACCTACTTCAGAACTGTGAGGGTGAGAGTTTAAAACACTTAAAATGCCCCTCACACTTGAAAAGCACTCTAAAATGTTAGCCATTGTTAGTATCTAGCTGTATTACTTTGGGAAAGTCTCTTTCCCATCTCTGATAAAAAACCAAACTAGTTGCTGTCAAGTTGATTCTGACTCAAGGCGACCCCATATGTGTCAAAATAGAACTCCACAGGATTTTTCAGTGGGTGATTTTTCAGAAGTAGAACACCGGGACTGTC
Source organism: Chrysochloris asiatica (assembly GCF_000296735.1). Classification (NCBI taxonomy): domain Eukaryota; kingdom Metazoa; phylum Chordata; class Mammalia; order Afrosoricida; family Chrysochloridae; genus Chrysochloris; species Chrysochloris asiatica. The sequence continues at coordinate 15,216,516 of NW_006408582.1, forward strand.
TTCCAAGGTGCCTCTGAATGGGTTTAAACTACCAACCTTTCAGTTAGTAGGCCAGTGCTTAGCCATTTGAAGGGACTCGGGTCACTTCTAACTCTAGTCTGTCATCTCTGAGTTATTCCCCCAAATTCGGAAAGAAGTCAACACTGGACCAGACACACGGCTATAGCACAGTCTCTTGTCTGTCCCCCCCCCCACACACACACACAGACATGTCTAGGGTTGAGGGGGTGGGTGTTCACCACTGGCTTGGGGTGCAGTCGAAGGCAGGGATAAGAGATCAAAGACTGTACTAAACCCTCTACTAACAAACTGGTTTCATTAAAAATTTCATATTTCAAAGCAGTTCACTCTCCAGCTCAGCTGGATATGTGCCTGTTGATATGGGTAGTCTCCTCCCCCTGTGCCCCCTTTCTGTATGTTTGGAACTAGGGGGTGGGGCCCTGAGAGATGTGGTTACCACCGCTAAAAAGCAAGCCCCCCAGAATCCATCCAGAACCCTTTTAAAGGCATACCCCTCTCCCCATTTACACTTCCACTTCCATATAGTCAGTCAGGTACATGGTTTGTTACAAGCAACTATCAGACCATATTAATTGTCCAATCCACCCTTTAAATCTGCCATGGTCCTCCTTTAAAATGTTCAAAGTGTTCCCCCCGCCCCCATGCCTCAAACTACTTCTGGCATTAAAGGCTGCTCTATAATTTGGCCCATTGACCTTTTAAATTTTATCTCCAGATCCCCTTTGGCCACTGTCCTAGACTGAGCTTTCTTCTTGCACTAAGTCAGATTGATGTCTTCCCTCACTCCTGACCAATGAGCTAGCCACTTTCTCTGTCTATAAGAGCCAAACTGGACTCACCAAGACTGCTGTGTTTTTCACTTTTGCCCTTAGTACACACTACCACATATGATTTTATTCATGCCAGTCTGATTGTCATTTACTGGGCTATGATCTCTGGTGAAGCAAGGAAAGTGCTGTATCCATAGTCTCACTTGCTAGAACCTCCTTATTTGTGCAAGCATGAATTCCTTCTTTTGTGAAGCATTCTTCCCTGCCGTGGGCTACATCTGACTCTAGATGGCGCCAGGGAGGGTGTTCCATTACTGAGCAGACGGTTCCTGGCCAGACAGACTCCTGAGCCAGAGACAAGCCTTGATCTTTTCTATAAAAATAAAGGCCCGTTTCTCAGGCAGCCATCCAGGCAAAAGGTGAGACAATTATATCAAGGTGTAAATTATATCAACAGGTGCCTGAAGAGGCAATACAAGCAAGGTTGCCGCCAAGATTCCTTCTGTAAAAAGCCAGATAGCACACACTGTCGTCACAGACCAGCCACTGGCTCCTTCTGAAGCACAGCTTTGATCTTCTCTGTGAAAATACATCTGTGGCTACCACCCATCCCCAGAGCTGATAGGGGAATCTGGAAGGCCAGCATCACCTGGGATTAGGACTGGGGACAATGGGTGGATCAGACCAAAAATCCTGGGGCTGGCAAGCAACCAATGACCCCTCCCTTCTGATGCTAAACACCCCCAGGAGCAGGACAGGTAGCATCAGACATACGCAGGTGTGTTTCAAACAAACCAGCAATGAAGCAAGCAGTATGTATCACAGGAAAGAGGTGGGAGGTCAGCTCAACCCTGGCTTAGAGTCGAGTCCCCTGGTGGTGGTCCCTGATGGTGCGGTGCTGTTGGAGTTGACTGAGACCCCATCCCTACCCTCCTGGGCCAGGCTAACAGGCACAGAGGGCTTCAGACACATCAGGCCATCCTGGACAGGATTTGCCCACCTGGCACATAGAAGTTTGTTGGGTACACCAGAGCTAGTTGGGCATGAGCTTGCCCCCCAGCCTCTCAGGAAGAAAGTCATTACTGCTAAAGTAGAGGTATTCCTCTTGGAAAGCAGGTATCTTTACAAAAGAGCACAATCTTCAACCTAAAAGGAGCAAGCATCTCCAGTGGGAAAGGTCAGGGACTGGGGTTACCGGCTAAGGTCGGGATTTTGTTGTTGTTGTTGTTAGGTGTCGTTGAGTCAATTGCGACTCATAGCAACCTTATGTACAACAAAATGACTTTAAGGGATTTTGAGGGAGGGGAAAATGAGAAGGAAAAAACAAGCAAACATGTAAAATACAGACTCTCTACCAGTTCTAGTGTGGCACTGTGGGTTAATGTACTGGACTGCAAAGTTGGTTTGAATCACAAGGTCGGTGATTCAAGCTCACCAGCCACTCCTTAGAAACCCTATACAGGGTCCCGATGGATTGGAACCGACTCAACAGCACTTAACAACAACCTAGTAGAAGGGAGCAGCTCATACCCTGGGGTTAAGGCAGGGAAGTAAAGGGAAGGGGAGAACATCTACTTGGTTTTGTTCATGTATATATATTTATAGAACTCATATTTTGAAAATTTTACACAGTGAAGACCATTAACCTCTAGCCCACCCTTTTCTTCCAGATGCCCATCTCCTTGTTCCACCCTGCTTACCACCTGGTATACCCAGATACTGAAAGCAATGCCAACTCCAGACTATGGCACAGTCCTGTAGGACTTGAGTTTGCAAGTGTCTAGGAAAGGCCTGGGGTAGTAAGGGTGCCCTCAGCACTCACAGCCCAAGATAATAGATTCCAGCCTTTGGCCTCACCCAGTGAGGATAAAGGGACTTCAGGCCCAAAACTTAGTTCATATAAGAGCCACCACCCACCATCACCCCTTCCATGCCAACTTGCTATTGACCTGGCTCCTGGCCCGAAGGTGCCCCAGGTCTCTGTCAAAGGTGAGGCAGAGAGCACAACTTCAGCCCTCAAGCCTGGGAGCTGAGAGTGGAGGGTGCCGAGTATCGCTGGCGGGCATGCTTCTCACAGTACAGCTCATCCTTTACCCAAAAGTGCCCGCGCATCTTCAGGTTCAGGCCGCAGTCTGCACAGGCGTAACAGCCTGGGTGGCGGTACCGACCCTCCTGGATACGCACAGCTTGATTCCTGCAGGATAGGAGAGTCATTAGCCTCAAGGACAGAGAGGCCAGGGGTGACACATCAGCCTTAGGTAGGTCCCCAACCCAAAGTCAGAGCCTGTGGAAGAGCCAAAACCTCCCCAGAAATCTGGCTCTCCCCTCTTCCCACCATACCCCACAACCATACATACACACACCCTCTACCACCAGGGTGGCTAATCAAAGAAGCCATCCTTCCCCACACAAAGGCCAGTATACACCAGTCCCAGAGCATTGATTCTTTTGGAGCAGCCTGTCAAAGTGTGGTCCCAGGACCAGCAGCTCAGGTGGGGGTCACGTAGAACAGGTTAGAAATGCCCATTCTTAGGCCCAACGTGCCTTCTGAATCAGAAACTCTGGAATGGGGTCTAACACTCAGTGTTCTCACAAGTCCTGCAGGTGATGTGGATTCATGCATGCTTAAGAACCAGCATCTAAAACGTGTTCTTTTTCAACACAGTCTCCTTATCCTTATCTCAGAGCTCCAGGGAGACTAGAGTGCATCCCATTCTGTGGGTGAAAAAAAGGAAACCCAGCGAGGTGACAGGATTTACATAGAGTTGAGTCACCTGACCCTCAAACTGGGCTCTGAAGAAATGCACCTGGGGACCTCTCAGTGATTTCCCAGAGAATGTATTACATTATAATGCCACCCACTGAGAAAAACCAAGCCCACCTCTGGAAAATTCAGCCTGTTCCAAAGGGGTTGAGAGATCGGAAAAGAGCAAGATTTTCCAGGATGCCTCTAAAGGCAGGTCTCCAGAGGCTTTGAGATGACTGAGGAGAAACCAAAAAACAGGAGCATTTCTTTACTCCTTTGAGAAAGGAGAAAAGGGTAGAAAAGGAGAAGAGGAGAAGGGGCAAGTCTGGGAGAAGGGAGGAAGAGATACTACAGAAAGAAGCCAGTGCAGGCCTTCTTTTTCAAAATAAATAAATAAAACACAAACGACTCATGGAAACCCAGTGTGTGTCAGAATAGAATGATGAACGATAGCGTCTTCAATGACTGGTTTTTCTAAAGTAGATTACCAGGCCTTTCTTCCAAGGTACCTCTGGTGGAAGAATGAAAATAACTCACCCCAGAAACCACTGGGGCACATGCTCCCTTCTAGGGTCCTGGTGGCATTGTCAGGGAAGTCCTTGACTAAAGGCCCTTTCTGAGACATCCTGTGCCTAGTACCATTCTTCCAGGGTGTGCCCCCACTTCCCCAACCCCCAGCCATCTGGTACTCACGCGATACTGGTGTTGCACTTCTCACATGTGTGTAGCTTTGGAGAAGTGGACAGGGCTCTGCCAGTGGACAGGGAGGCCTGGGGGCTCAGTGAGCTGGGCAGGAAGGCAGGCGTGCCACCTGGGAGGGGTGGGAGGCAGACACACAAGTAGAACTTGTCAATCGGCAGCAGTATCCAGGCTGTATTTCATTGTGTGTCCCCCACCTACTTCCCACAAGGTCCCAGGAACCTTGTAGAAGACACACTTATACACAGTCCTCTAAAGTAACATTGGGCATGAGCAGGGGAGGGGGCCTGTGGGATGTACCCTTTGGTTATCTGATGATACATGGAGGGGATTGTAATCATTACAATGAAGTGAAATACGATAGGATGAATGTGAAGCTGATGTTTTCCCATGTAAACCCATATAATCCACAATAAAAATTTTTTTAAAAGGAAGGCAGGACACTGCTGATAAATTAGGGCACTATTGGGCTAATACTGGTAAACTGAACCAGTGTACTTTTGGAGCAAAAAGATGTTTGAGATAAACAGACTTAGCAATTGACTGGAAAAATAAATAAATGAGTTAAAAAACTTTTAAAGTAACATTGGGCATGAGAAGTTGTGCCAGAAACCTTGGCTGGGCCTGGTCAGCCACATAGAGCACACAGGGTTGAGTGTGCTCAGCTAAGGTAAACCTGACAAGGCACCGCATGCCGCATCTGACATATCAGGGATAGCAGGTTTTCCCTAGCTTGTGATGCCGCAATGATGATATTAATAGATAATAATATTAGATTATAATTATAAAACAGCATCACAATACCTTATTTTTCAGTTTTCAAAGGACTTTCATATGCATTATTGCACACCAGCAGTGCAACAAAGCTAAGATGAAGCCAGCTTTTATTGGGCAAACACTGTCTGTTTCTACCCCCTAGGACGTGCTGGTTCCCCTGGTGAGTCTCATCCATGTGCTCTCTCCTTGACTCCACCACCTTCTGCCTGTGCCCTCTCCTCACCTCCATCTCTGTGATTGTCTCCAGGATGTAAACTCTAAACGTCACAGCTGGAACCAGCTGCCAGTACTGGTCAGTGTGCCTCTCAACTACTTCACCTGAACCTGTTCCATCCTCTCCAGACAAAGCACTCCTCTCTCTCTCCCCTAGATTAGGACATGCCCCCCAGTTCCTCACCCAGCTCCCCATCCCACACACATACACAGCCATCAGAGCAATTGTGCTAAATGTCTGTGAAGCCCTGTACCACTGTCCCCTTCCTTGTGAGCTCTTCCTTATGAGGTCGGTAAACCTAACATCAGGGCCCCTTTCCAGCCCAAGCTCCATACACATCTGGCCCATCAGAGGCGCACGCAATGTTGTCCAGTGAATACAATGAAGGACTAACCAGAGCCTGCAGCATGTGTGATGCTCATTTTAACATCGTATGCACTCCCTGGAATGGCTTCTTGTCTGACTCTCCCAGTTACAAGGCTCCTTAGCCTGGCACACAAGACACTTGCCAGGCCAAGCTGTTTATTCTTGCCCACACTCAAAGCTCTCCTGCTGGCAGTGCCCACATTCCACAGTCCTCCCTACCACCATCTTAAGGCCACTCATTGAAATCTTCATTTTTCTTCAAGGGTCAATTCCCCTCTTCCTCCCATCTCTGGTATGGTACTGTACGATACGCACTGATAACCGCAAGATTGAAAGTTCAAACTCACCAGTTGCTCCTTGGAAACCCTATCAGGGTTGCGATCAGTTGAAACTGACTCACGACACTTAACAACAACAACGTCTTCCTAGAAGCCCTCCGTGGAGACCTAGCCCCATGGGCCTCCTTGGTCTCCATCATTTCCCCTGGACTCTTCTGACCACAGCTGGCACTGCTATACCTTCTGGGTGACCCCTGCTGGACTGTAGGCACCTTAAAGGCAAGAATTTCATCTTCTCCATGTCTGTCATCCCTTGGTGTCCAGTACTGTGCTGAGCACCTAACAGGCCCTTAAGCAATATTGTGTTGCTGTTATGTGCTGTCAAGTCGATTCCTACTCGTAGGGACCCTGTACAAGGTTTCCAAGGAATTGCTGGTGGGTTTCAACCACTGGCCTTGCAGTTAGCAGTCCAGTGATTATCCTACAGCGCCACACCAGGGCTCCGTCTAGTTCAATAAAATGTCCAGCCAGGGCCCTGTGGTGTCCTGGAGGACATCGTCCCTTACTCAAGCCCCTGGGTCCCCTCACCTCTCTCTTCAGCTTCCAAGGCTTCCTGCAATAACCGGAAGGAGCTGGACTGCCGGGGGGCCACCCGCCCCTCACGATTTTCCTGCAGCATCTTGAAGACTTCGGAGTCCTCTTCCAGAAGGTGGCTTCCCCCTTCTGATTCTACACCGTGGGGATGGGACGCAGCTGGGAATGAGGATCCCATTCCCTGGATGTTAGGACTAGCAGGGAAGGACAAGACGGGTAAGCCCAGAAAGAAAAGATTCTGGAGTTTAGAAGTATGGGGCCTCCATCCCACCCTAAGAAACCAGTGTCCCTTCTGCCCCTCCCAGGCCCTCTGAGACCCACTCCAAGACCTGCTGGTACCTGAGTCTGGGGCTGGAGGACCGGAAGCCGGGAGAATGATGTGGCAGCACCAGCACAGGCGAATCGCCCGCATGGCTGAGGCCAGCCTGTCAGGAGGAGAAACATCCAGGGGAGGAGTCAGTGGCTGGAGCCTTTGGCCAAGAGAGCCATCTGTGCTGCCAAACCCAGCAGTTCCCCGGGTTTAACACCAGAGGGCTCCAGACTCTTGCTGACCAGCAGGTCCCTAAGAGTGACCATGGTCCTGAACCTGCCTCCAGTCAGATCACCAAAGACTGTTTGGCACCAGAGGCTTGTCTAAACCATGGTGGTGTGTGGTTCTGTGGAGGGACTGAGAAAGGGGCAGAATGAAGGGTGCCAGGTGAAGGGATAAGGATTTATGTTATGTTATAGAGTCACTGGTGTGGTGCTGTGGGTTAATGCGCCAGACTGCAGAGCTGTTTGAACTGCAAGGTCGGTAGTTCAAGCTCACCAGGTGCTCCTCAGAAACCCTATACAGGGTCACTATGTGTCGGAACCAACTTGACAGCACTTCACATAGAGTCATTGGGTGTTGCAAATGGTTAATACATTTAGCCACTAACTGTAAGTTAGGAGGTTCAAGTCCACTGAGAAACACTTCCAAAACAAAGGCCTAGACCCCTATTAGATAGCCACTTTGTTTGTTTTTTTTAATGCTACACTATATTTTTTCAAAGATGCTGTACACTGGCACCGTACATAACAAGCAGAGAGGAAATACACTGACCCTTTTGCAGTGAGGAAACATAAAGGGTGAAGTGAAGGGGCTAAGACCACTCCCATTCCCTCCTGGAGTCAGAGCTGGGGCTGGGCAGAGGCCTTGTCTCTATACAAACTGAACTCTCACCTAAGATAGCCTGAACGTGAGCTGAGCAGCCTCATCTGGCTGCCCTGGGAGGTCTGGTCTTGTCCACAGAGCTGTGGGGAGCCAAGCCCATCTTAAGGACCACACCCTGTGCCACAGTGCCACCTCCTTAAGTATGCCCTGTCCATCTGAGCTGTTACATTTGCTCTCTGCCTTCACAAAATTAGGTTAGTGTTGTTAGGGGCCATTGAGTCAGTTCCGACTCATAGTAACCCTATCCACACAGAATGAAACACTGTCGGGTCCTGCACCCTCCTCAAAACTGGGGTTATATGAGAGGACCATGCTGAGCCACTACCAATCCATCTTGTTGATGGTCTTCCTCTTGTTGACTCACCCTCTACTTTACCAAATAAAATATAGAGACTGTAAAAAACATCGGTAGTTGCCAGGGACTTGAGGGGAGGGATGAATAGGTGGACAACTTAAGGATAGTGAACTATTCTGAATGCTTCTGTAATGGTAACTGCATGACATCATGCACTGGTCAAAATCCACAGAAACTTTACAACCCAATGAGTGAGTCCTAAAACAGACTATGGACTTTTAGTTAATCATGTATCAACGTTGATACATGAATGGCAACTCACATTTCACATAAACGGTAGTTATCAATTATAGGGGGAACTGTGTGCAAAGGCAAGAAAAGCCAGCCATGCAGGCTTAAGGGCACAATTGCTTGGGAAGCCAAGTTCCCTCAATGCCTAGTAATTTTAACCATTATTTTAAAATACAAAGTCATGCATGAATTATGGGGTAGAATGAAAAAAATTGCATGATTCTTCAGCCAAAAGAGGAAAATTAAAAGAATCTTGAGAAAATAGGCCTAGACTCTCACCCTGCCAACTTTTCTTCTAGCAGTTTACATGCCTTTGTGCTTGGAATTCTGTGATAAAAAATGGTAAGGTAAGGAGACTGAGGACCAGAGGAGAGATGGAGGCTGGGCTAGGACTCCAAGCTCCGCCTCCTGGATGCCAGGCTGGGGCTGTGTTGTCAACTGACAAGACTGTGAGATCTGAGATCCTTTCCTTAGGAAGCACAGCACACACTCAAGAATTATGTCACATCTCACTGTGTCTCAGGCAGGTCAGCATGTGCCCTTTCTCACTTGTTGAAAAGCTCCATTCAATAAGCCAAGTCCATGTGTCTTTTTTTTTTTTTATGCTACATCATATTTTTTCAAAGATGCTGTACACTAGGACCTGGCTCCAATCTAACAGAACAGAGAGGAAATAAGCTGACCCTTTTGCGGTGAGGAAATAGAAACATAAAGGGGAAAGTGAAGGGGCTAAGAACCTCTCTACCTTGGAGTCAAAGCTTTAGAGAAAGAGTGCTTTAAAAAAAGTCTGCATCTCCTAACCAAGGAGTATACCTTCCAGCAAGGGCAGGTTCTAATTCCCAGAAAGGTACCACATGGGCTGGGTTGCCCTGCGCCTTGGGCCTCCCACAGCTTCAGCCAGCCCAGATGCCTCAGGAAGGCCATGGCCACCGCAAAAGTGGGGTTTCACTTCATCTACTATCACCTCTGTCTCCTCCAGCTCACAGTCCATCCTTACATGTACCCCTACCTCACTGTCTCCAAAACCACCATGCCCTGCTGGAGAAGGAAGGAGCCCACCTGCCTGGCATGGTGAGGCTTCCACTTTTTCCTCCCTCCCTTGCCCTTCCAGCCAGCAGACACCCTCTTTCACAAAAGGGAGTGTTCATCTCTAAATCCAGAATTGCTGCTCCCTCTTCACCTGCCCTTCAAAAATGTAGTCAACATCTCTTGAACAGTATTCTGGGAAACACAAGTCCCTCTGTATGTTAATAAGCAAGTAGTGGGGGTGGAACTTCAGAAGTTCTGTGGTCAAACAAGTTTGAGAAATTGACTGAATCAAGTAGGTTTCTTTCTCAAGGGACTTCTTAAGCTTTTAAGATGCTGAAGTGCACAGTGAGTCTTAAGAGGGGCTCTAGGACCTGTGACCCCATGACCACTTGACCACAGCACCATCTGTAGGCCAGAATGTAAACTCAGAGGGTCAGCAAGCAATGTGCCTTTTTTCCACACAAGTATCTCCAAATCCTACAAGCCTGCCTAGCACAAACAGATGCTCACTAAACATTTGTTGAAGGAGTGAGGAAATAATCAAGGTTCTCAGGGTCAAGAAAGGGAACTTAGAGCAACTCTGAAGGCCCAGAGGAGAAAAATGGCTCATTCATACTGATACAGGTAGACATGACCCAGGTCTGGCCAACACCCAGCCCTCACACTACAGTGGAGGTTCTCAAACCTTAGCGTGCATCAGCTTTATCAGGATGGCTGGCTACAACTGATTGCCGACTCCCAGCCCCAGAGTTTCCGGTTCCATGGGGCTATGCAGAGGCCTGAGATTTTACATGCCTAACAAGTTTCCAGATGCTGCTGCTGATCTGAGAACCACTTTGTCACACCATGCTGCATCTCCCCCTTACTGGTCTTGGGGGGCATCACAAGGAAAGGACCCAGGAAGGCATTCCCTTGAGCATGTAGTCCCAAAGAGTCTCTGTCCCAGGAGCTTGACTGAAGGAGACCAAGATGGACAACATCTTCTCTGTCAGTCCTGCTGGTTTCGGGCAAAGGTCTTTTGAGAATCTCTCTCACAACCCACCCCAGCACCCAAACATTGCAGGTCTTGCATCTACCACTGTGTCTCCATCTCCTAGAATGTCCATCCCACTTTCATCATTCTCTGATCTAAATCTTACCCTGTCCTATCTCAATGTCCAGCAAATTTCCCCACACAGCTTTTCCAGGCCACCCCAGACCACATTCATGTCTCCCCTCCCAGAACGCCTCTCTCTTTTATAATTAAGACCACACTGTTGAGTGCTTAGCTGTTCCAAAACTGTTTTGCATGCCTGTCTTATCTCCATAACTATGTTTTTAAGTTCTTTAGAGAGCAGGATCTTATATAAAATGTCTCTGGGCACCACAGCACCAACCAGGTGGGCAGACCAATGATGTGGGCACACTGTAGGCTACCATGGAGCCGTGACTCTGCAGCCCTCAGAGAACCCTGTTTCTTCTGTAGGGTCCCCAGTTTCCAGCATCCCCCACCCCCACCCAAAGTCTCTCTGGAATGCAGAGTCAACCCTGAGGTAGCATTCCAGCAGCTGGGCCTTGTCCTCTTCACCCAGATGGATGGCTGAACACCCCTTCTGCCCCCAGCAGCTGTGGCCCAGCACTGCTGGCTACCTCACTCTCTCACCCCTCATCCCTGATCTTGACAAGAAGAAATACCTCCAATGGGGGTTAGGCAGTCACTAATGAGTGGGGCAGTGGGACCTGGGGGTTTCCAGAGGAGAAGCGGAGAGGGCAGCAGACAGAATAGGCAAAATGCCACTTGAGGCAGCCCCTTGCTGGTGGTTCTGGGACTGAGTAAGAAGGAGGAAGCAGGGAGGTGGGATGTTGGAAGATGGGTGCGGGCATGGGGTTTGGAACTGGGAGGAATGTGTTCAAGAGATGCAGCCAGAGCCAAAAGGGAATCATCCCAACAACAGCAGCAGAACTATGTCAGTCTCAGCCCAAGAGAAACACACTGAGAAGGGAAGAAGCCAACAGAAAGGGGGAGGGAGGAAGCAGCAGGGGAGCACAGTGGGGGGGAGGCCACCTGAGACTGGAAGGGCATGCCCACCACCAAAAGCAATGGTCTCCCTGGCTCAGGAGACTCCTGTCGCTAGGAGATGGAGACACTGGCTCTCCATGGACCCAGGTGGGACCAACCACCTGCCTGTTGTCCCTGGAGCACTACCAGCTGGGAATGGGAGGTACTTAGTTTCTCTGACACTCTCCTTTCCTGGAGTCTGCTTACCTGTCGGCTTCCAGGGTGGACCCCATAGGACAAGCGGTCTGCAGAGAGTCCTGGGGAGCATGCCAGGCTCTGGAAACTGAAATGAGAAAGATGGACAGCCTGTGGGCCAGAGCTCCCACCCAACCTGTCCCAGGGAAGAAGAGGATGCCCTCAGGGGGTCCCCTTAACATAGCTACTTAGACTTGGAGAGGCCTAAGTGGGTAAGTGCCCACCCCCTGCACTCACCTACGGTTGACCACTGCCTCTCCTGCAGGGGTATATGAGCTAGCGGAGGGCAGAGTGGAGAAGGGGCTGCCAGGCCTGGAACCCAGGGAGGCCGGGCTGGAACGGGAGGAGCGCAGGGAGGACTGACTATCAGTTCTCACAGAGCCCTGTGGAGAGAGGGGTCAGAAGGGCTGGACAGCAGCACTTCTGTAAATGGGCCCTGCCCTCTCATTTCAGAGCCCTAGATTCCAGGCTGGCCAAGACAAGACTAGGCTTACCTGGAAGCGAGTGGCCAGCAGTTCCAAGGAGCTTTCCCCATTGCTCTGCCTGGGAGAGACAGCCTGGGACCTGAGGAAGTAACCAAGGGAGGAGTGTCCTGCTAAGCTGACAGAAGCTGCAAAGTTCATGGACACAGTGTCCCCAGACTGGGACCTCAAGACCAGTAAAATGTCCACATTGGACATTTTGCCAAATTCAACTATCACTATTAAAAGAAAGGACAGGTTAAGCATCAGGAAGTAAGAAAGTAGGAAAGACGTTAAGTTCAGACAAAGTCATTTAGTAAAACTCCTTACGTTATCCACCTTCTGTTATCCACACCCCCACCCCCAGTTTTTCCCCTTCCCATTTCAGTCAGACTTTGTCACTGGTTAGTAGGGTTAAGAGCTGGAATGGACTTGACAGCACTTAACAACAAGAAACAGCAGGTTGTAGATAATTGGTGGGGAGACTGTCGATTTCATCCAACCCCTTGTATTTTACCCATAGAGAAACTGAGGAATAAAGAGGAAGAGGGAGTTGCTCAAAGTCCTAAAGCTAGTCAGTGGTGAGTCAGTTGCCCACTCTCCCCCTACCAGAGGCTTGTTTCCCACCAGCTCTGCCACTCATGGCTAGAGTGCTTTAGAGAGAGTCACTCACTGTTTCTGCCACAAAACCAAGGGTGGAACCTGTCCCACTTTGAGCCAAAGCAAGCAGATGAAAGACCAAGTCCAGAGTGCTCAGGTCACAGGCAGACCCAGTTCTTCACCTCCTCCCCCAAGTCACAGGCCAGAGGGACAGAAGTAGCCGCCTTCAGCTCCCCAGGGACCCCCTTCTGAAGCCCTTCCCAGCTGAGCCAGACTGGAGCCATGAGCAAGAAGTCATCAGAGGGCCAGAGGCTGGCAGAGGGTGAGGAGGGAGCCTGCCAAGTCCCACCACCACACCGTTCCTGGGGGTCTGGACATTTGTAGAGACTCATCATCAGGAGCCTCAGCCTCCCTAGGGAGGGCTATAGGATCAGTCTGAGGGGATCGCTGGCTCTGACTCCAGTCCACAGGGCTTCTGAAGGCCTGAACTATTTGCTAGGCACCAGGAGGGAAATATCAGCAGGAGAAAGAAGAGCTACGGAGCCTTGACTGGCCAGGTGTATTGCTGGAGGCAGGGGGTATTTGAGGACCCCCAGATCCCTCTGAGAGGTGCCTGAGGGGGGAAGGTTGGTGTCAGCAGTTCCTGTCCCTCCCCCACTGGAGACTGTAGATTTTGGTCCCATTCCCAGATGCCATGAGGTACTTTCCACCCTCCTCCTCTGGAGCCCACCCCTGCAAACACTGGTGGACCAAAGGAGCATGAAGGAGTCACTAAAGGGGCCAGGGCTGCCACAGCGACCTCAACACCAGTTCCTGCAGCATGACCAAGGCAGTGGGCAAGGAGAAGACATGGAGACGGAGCTGCAGAGAACCTGGTGGTGGCGGATTGGGGGCTGAGGGTGGGGGCAGAGAGGCAAGACGCATCTGACTCAGGTTCAAGGCCCGCCCAGAGGACTCTCCTGGCTGGGGGAATGCATTCCTGACTTCTGACTGGCTGGGATGCCCCACCCCAGGGAGCCACCTGTTCTCTCCCCCACGCACTCCCCACCCCATAACTCTTGCCTCCAGGCTCAAAACCCCACAAGCCCAGGAATCTGTGTTCACCAGCAGTGCCCAGAGCAGCGATGGAAAGAAGAGAGGAAATGACACCCTGAGAATTTCTGATGCCTACCTGGGATCTAAACAGAGGTCATCCCTTCTGGAAGGCAGGGATCCTAGAGACTTAGCCTAGGGCACACCTGACCCAAAAGTTTCCCCTCTTCAACCCACTTGATGCCCCTGCCCTGTACCCTTCACACTCTTGGGAACCAGTCAAACTTGGGCTTCCAGGTAGCTGGTGCCAACTCGCCCTGCCCTGTCAGTGGCTGCAAGCCCAGCCTGGCACCCACCTTCACCCTACTGGGCACAGGGACACCCTCAGCCCACCGTATGTCTCTCTCCCCTGCTACAAGACCCGGAGCCCAGGACCTTCTTGCAGATGTGCAGAAAGGACTCAGGAAAGGTTGTTTGGAGCTGCTTTCTAGGCTGTGGGCAGTGAATGGGCAATGAGCTGGCGGAGAAGAAAGAGGCTCAGCGGAAGGTGGGGGGCCTACCGGTCCAGTTGCAGTCGCAGGGGCGAGGGGCTCTGGCGGATCTTGCTCTGGGCCTCAGTGTGAAGCATGCCCTCCGCACTCTCCCCATTAATGGCCACGATAATATCGCCAGGTCGGAGGTCAGCAGCTTCAGCCTTGCCCCGTTCAGTCACCTTTAAGGGATGAAGAGCTGGTGAGACTGTGGTACCCACGCTCAAACCCTGGGGTGGGGTGAGTGATGGAGGAGAGGGGATTTCCCTCTCTTCTGCCCAAGAAACACAGAGGCTTGTTTGAACTAGGCCGACCAGCCTCCTCCTTGGATTTCCCTGTCCCTGTCCCAGTCGTCCTATGTCTCACAACTGCCACTCCAGGCCTTGCTTTCAGCCAATCCCCTCTGAAAACTGAAGTGGCAGCCTCACCCCATCCCTGGAGCACTGCCATTCTAATGGGGGGCCTCCCCAAGAATGTGTAATGGCAGAATTTCAGGAACTGTGATTGAAAATACTTTGGCTAGAGAACCCTGCCCGTGCAGATCACACCTTGCAGGTGGCTGCCTGCATGCCAGGCCCTCCCTGTGAACACTTCCCAGGCAGGGCCCAGTCTTGGGTCAAGAGGAAACTGCTAAGAATTCAGGGCCCTTGTTTTAGTAACCACCCAAAATGGCTGCCAGCAGGTGTTATAAGTGACCCAGGAAAAAAGATCAGGTCCTACATACTTGAAGCCTGTTCCTAAAGTGGCCATCATGTCCCCATGGCAACAGGGCCTGACACGTCCTCCATCCCCTCCCCAATAGCACTCCCAGAAGCAGGTTCCAGGCTCCAGAACAAACAGACAAATATCAGTGAGGACTAGAATGAACAGGATAGACCCTAACTTTTGAAATAATTTCCTTGCCTCCTAGAACTAGCCCTTACCTTGGTCACCCTGATGGGTGTGTGGAAATCCCTGCCTCCGGTAATGCGGAAGCCCCAGGGCGCTGGCCCCACCACATCCACTGTTAACGCCATACCTGAGGAAGAGAGGACCAAGAAGTGGAGACTGCCCCACCCTAAGAAACGGGGCTGGAAGAGGGACAGGAGAGCCGCAATGGGAGAAAAAGGGGATGACAGGTCCCCAGAGCTGCCTGGGGGTGGGTGGGGTAAGTAGCGGAAGTAACTAAATCCCTCCCTCATCCCCCTAGTTTCACTTCCCCCAACCCTGGGAAGCCATGAGTATTAGTCTCCTCTTCCACTGGTCTTCAGCAGAGTGGCTCCCAGGAGATGGGCTGTCAAAGGTGCCAAATGGGGGCTTGCTAGAGATGGTTGGGTGGGGGCTGGTAAGTGGTTGTAGGTGTCACACTTCCTCCCTCTTCCCCTCCTCCACCATCAGGACTGTTAAGTCCCACTTGTGTTTGCTTCCTGTCCCGACTGCACAAGGTACTTCCTCTGTGCTCTGAGGGAGGGCAGAAGGCAGGCTGGGGGGTGGGGGGGAGTGCAGGGCTCTGGGAACCCCAGAGTGACAGCAAGGAAAGGGTGGTACCATCACAGACTCTTACGTGCTGGATTTGCAGGGGCTGAGTATAGATAGGGTCTTCTTCAGGCTACCTGGCTGCCTGAGAGTCCCTGGCAATGAGGATCAGGTAGGCAAGGCCTTACCAGTGACCAGCTACCCTGGGAACAGTCCCGGCAAGAGGACAGGGATCATCTGCCAAGCTGGGCACACCCACCCCTGGTGCTGGCCAGCCAAGCCGGGGCAAGCTGACTGACTTCCCAACTTCACCCTAGCCTGGGAGCCCTCTGATGCTGCCTGCCAAAAGGGGTCATAGGCCTCCCATCCACTGGACTAGGGAGTGTCCTTGCAAACCAGGCCCTGGTAGGATTTCCTGAGCCTTAAGATCTGGAGCCAGGAGCCAAACCAGGCAGGAAGCTGTAGTGCCAGGCTGGGCCACCACCCTACCCAGCACCCTCACTGGAGCTGCCCCTAGGGAGAACCAGAGATTGCAAGTTCTACCTGGATCTATCCAAGACTACAGGGCCACTTACTGCGTTTAGGGTCCTGGAGAGGGGGTACACACAACAGTCTGTCCTATGCCTGGCCAACTGCAGGCCCTCCCCACACCCTCAGGTTAGTGCTGGCGGCTCGGCTCGCAGACGCTCTGAGACTCCGAGACCTTTGAGCCCTCCAGTAGACTCGGTGCTGCGGGCGCCCCGGGGAGGTGCCGAGCCCGTCAGCCCGGCTCTCCCAGTTCTAGAGTTGTGGACGCTCCGAGGCCAAAATACCCACGGGACAGGGGCCGGAGGGGTAGTCCCAGGGTCAGGTAGCCAACCCTGAGGCAAGGCTGCGGGAAGAAGGGCTGTGGACTGAGAATTGGGGATGGAGCTCAGAGAGAGACGCGGGCGCCAAGCTCCGAGGGGGAGCTGGGGGCGGAGGGAAGCTCAGCGGCCCGAAGCTGTTCCGGGAGGTCTCCGACTGGGCGGAGGGTGCGCAGGTGGGCGCGCTCACCTGGCTCCCGCTCACCTGTGGGGCTGGGCGGCCAGGCCGGGGAGGGAAGGGAAGGAAAGAGGGCGAGGAGATGCGGCAGGTCTCGCCGCCGCCACCGCCGCCGCGCCGTCTGCCTGACTCTGGGGAGAGCCCGCCCGGGGCTCGAGGACCTGCCTCCGCCCATGTGATCCCAGGGCCGCCCCTGCCGCCGCCCCTGGCCCGGGAAGCCGCCTCCTCCGCGCAGCCCAGCCGAGCGCTGCCACCTGGCCTGCGCCGGGCCGTGAGGGGGTGCTCTCTGGAGCCCCCTGTAGGCTGCGATAGTCCTCCCGGAGGTGTCCCATTCTCCCCACTATCCTCCCTGAGTGCAGGGGAAGCAGTCTAATGACAGACCCATGTCCCAACGTGCAGATAGCGGAGGCTGCTATTCCCTACAGCTTTCCCGGGCCAGCAAAGGTCCACAACGCTTCCAAAAGGTCCCTGGAGCAGCCCCACCATGGTCCGAGTTAGGGGAGAGCTGGCTGGGTCAGTCTGAGGTCCGCCGGGATCCTCCGCCCACTCCAAGCTCAGATGCTAGCGCAGATGCAGCCTTCACACTCAAAAGTTCCAGACCAGGGGCCTCCCTCCGCCCTTCCCAATTCCGTTCCTGAACTCCCTGCGCCCTCGCTTGGCGGTGGCTGCAGACCGCTCCGGCGCTCGGGTGCTCTGGCAGCACCGAGCTTCCCTGAGCCGCCCCAGTTTGAGATGCCCAGACGCCCACGCCGATGAGCGACCCCTGTGGGCCCTGGAGGAGATGAGATGAGACTGCTAGTTGGAGTTACCGCATCCTCCTGTGTTACCCAGTATTCTGGGCTAATGTCTACCTTTCCCATTGCTGGCTCCTCTTACCAGATCCTTTCTGGGTGGGTCAACCCAACAATCACTCCGGCCATGCCCCCTCACACGTCCTCTGCCCACCACCTGGAACCCAGACTCTAGGGATCAGGAGAGCACAGCCATGGAGGTGGTCCCAGGTGCCAGTTCAAGAAGGGGTAGTCCTCATGCTGAGAACTCTGGATCTACCAAAGCCAATCCCTGCATCTCCCCGTCGTCTGTAGTTCACACTTTCTCTGTCAGGGGAGCACACCCATGGACACAACTGTAACTTACTCAGCTGTGAGTCACTCCCTCTGAGGGCATGGCCCTCACCACTCTGCTCCGCCTCCCCATGCCTGGCCCTGTGTCTGCTCCTCCTTGGACTCAACCAGTCACCTCCAACCTGTCTACCTCCCACAGCCTCTGCCCCTGGTGTGAGTAAACCATGCCTTCACGCAATAACTAATCCCAAGCCTCCTGCTTTGGCCACTTTACCTGATGTACTTGTTCTACCTCCCCAACTAGACCAGAAAGCCCCTTGAGGCAGCAGGACACTGCAGGTAGGACAAGCATAGTTTCAAGGTCATACAGACTTAGCTTTAAATGTTGGATCTGACTTTTCCTCACTGTGCAATCTTGGTTAAGTTCCTTAACTCTTCTGGACCTCAGTTTCTCTATGTGTAAAATGGGAATAATACATAGCTTACCATCCTATATAAAGCTGCTGGTACACAAAGAGTTTCCTCTGAGGCTAGGGTTTTTGTTTGGGTCACCACTTCATCCTCCAAGCTTAGTACATTGTCAGCTACATAGTAGACATGCAATAAATATTTGTTGAATGAATGTTTGAATGATGGAATGGATGGATTCCTCTCCCAGCCCCCATTTGTTGCAGGGACTGTGAATACCTTGTTGTACTCCTGACTTTGCCTTGGGTAATCTGAAGAAACATCTATGTCTCAAACCACAAAGGTTGCTGCTGGGTGGATTGTGCACTCACAAAACTCACAACGAAGAGCATGGTCCCGTGGAACACCAAAGAGCAATCCTGTTCTTTGTGATGTCTCTCAGCTCATTGGTAAAATAGGTGAGCAATTCCCAGAGGCCTAAGGACTTTTCTACTTCTTTCTTTGATTCATTGGGCAAAGAAAGTCAGGGAACCAGGTGCCCATGGTTCCCCTCACTCTTCAGGCCTCTGACCATCCCTCCCCATGCCCTCTTGCTAGGTAGTCATAGACATGGTCATCTAACAAACAGGGTTGTCATGGCAGGCAACCCAGGGTGTAGGGTTTGTTTACTGTGAAGGTTTCAGGGTCCCATCAAAGAGAGAGTGCGGATTTGGTTTCTGCCCCAAGGAAAGGAAGTCTCTCAACCCTCATATCTTCTATGAAGGCATCAGAGAATGTGAAATAGTGGATCTTAGGTCATTGAACTTCTGAGGAAGGGTCCTTTGCAGAACCCTTAGAACCAGCCTGTGCTGAGGACTGGCATGAATGTTCTGGATGTAGACATGGAGTGTGCACAGGTCTTGTTTAACCACTAGCCAGGGCCCCTGGCCACACCCAGGCTCAGAGAACCTGCCAGGGCCAGGCCATTGTGCTGTCTTCAGAGGCCTCCCCCATCTGACCAGAACCAGGTATCTCTACCCTTCAACATTAGCCATCACCTTGTCCCACCCACCTGGGGTGCAGGCACCTTCAATGAATGGCAGGCCTAGTAGACAGGATTTCCAGGAAGAATGTAAGTAGTCATGACAAAGAGCCCCACCTGCCTGGACCTCCCCAGCAAAATTCATGACCTTCCTCCTCCAGGAGCTGCTGGACAAGGACTGCAGGGGCACTTAGTAGGTTACATGCAGAAAGTCATTAGACCTGAGTTTAGATTCTGACTTCACCATTTAATAAGTACAATGCCTAGACCACCCACCCACTACTTTCAATTCCAACTCATAGCAACCCTGGAGGACAAAGTAGACTGTTCCATAGGATTCCCTAGACTTTTTTTTATTTTTCTTAAGACTGCAAATCTTTATGGGAGCAGATAGCCTCATCTTCCTTCTGAAGAGTGACTGGTATATTTAAACTGTTGACGGTTAGCAGCACAGTGCTTAACTTGCTGTGCTACCATGACTCCTCTAACATTGAGACCTGGTGGTGGAGGTGGTAGTGTCGAGTCCAATTTGTAGTGACCAGTGAGTTCCCAAGGCATTAAGTCTTTCTGGGAGCAGAAAAAAAATGATCTTTCCTGCAGAATGCTTGGGGGACCCAAACTGTTGACCTTGCAGTTAGCAGCCCAACACATAGCCCACTATGCTTCCGGGGCTCCTTTTGTTGTTGTTTAGTGCCGTTGAGTGGGTTCCGACTCATAGTGACCCTGTATGGGGTTTTTGAGGAGTGGCTGGTGGATTTAAACTGACCTTACAGTTCAATCCTATCTTGCGGTTCAGTGCTTATACCAATAGCTTAATTTCTCAGAGCCCGAGTCTCCCCTGTAAAATGGAATCAGAAAGACCGTCTACTGTGATGCTTGCATTAGATAGCACATACTCAACTCACAGTCACAGCAGAATAATGGAAGTTTCCTTTCTTGGTAGTGCAGCCAAGCCCAGACTGTGACCAACCCCTACCCCAGTTCCTCACAGGAACCACCAAGTCCAGAGAAATTGAAAACCTTGGGCAAGAAGAGTTGCTTTGGCTAGCTATGACCTACCACTCCCAGCTTCCTGCAATGTATTGCTCAAAAGCTGAAGCCCAAAGCAGGAAAAAAAGAAAAGAAAAATCCCAAACAATAAACACACAAGAGCGTCAGTATGGAAATAAAGCACACAGAAGGAAAACATTAGCAGAATAATTAGAAATGTCATCTAGTCCAGCCACCCCGCGACTGCTCCAGAATCAAAACAGCCTGCAAACAACGCCACATTCAGCTCCCCAGCTCTGGTTTCCTCTCTCCCCCGCCACTCCACCCCCCAATCAGGCCTTGCCCTAAGTCTGTGATGCTTTCAGCTCAGTGCTGCATGTCAGGCAGCTGCTGGTCCTTGGGGCTGCCTGATTCTGCTAGAGGCCTGAGCTGAGATCTTTAGATAATAAGCTGTTGTTTCCACTCTCCCCCTTCCTTCCCACACACACCTGTTCCTTGATTTCCAGTACAGTCCCCTGAAGAATTACCAGAATCCATAGGAGGTCTTTCCCATCCCAAAGAAAAAGGACTCAGGCAAAGTCCCTGGTCTCCAGATTTATTTTACATTCTCTTCAAGCAGGAACTTGGAAGATGGGGAGGGGGCGCTGGGGAGGCAGGAGCGCAGCAAACATTAGTCTCCCTTGGAAGACATTTGGGACAGGACAGGCCTTCAAGGCCAGCAGCCTGGGCAGCACCGCAGAGCTCTTTGGCGATGTGCAGAGCTCTTTGGCAGCTGTTGGAAAAAGGGGCTTTCAGGCAGGACCTACCAGGCCTCCAAGGCTAAGAAGGTGGCTGCATCCACCCCCACCTCTCTCCCAAACCCAGCTGGAAGCAGGAAGGCAAAGGGGCAGCAGGCAAGCTGGAGTGAAAAGGGAAGAATCCCCTCTGGGGGCGGAGGCAGTTTGATCTCTATTAGGTTAGGAAGCTGGTTCTGGTTAGAGGAACCCCATGGGGGTGAAGCTGGGAGCCGGTCCCTATTAGAGAAAATGCCATGGAGGGTGGGAGCAGGGGTTTTTTGGGGGGGTCTGTTCTCAATAAGGCCGGGAAACAGTCTCCACTTCAAAGCAGACCTCTGTATTTGGAAAGTGGGGTGGGGGAAGAGATGAAAGGGACGTCAGAGGAATGCCTGTGAGTTGTGGGTGGGGATCAGTCCAGGGGGCTCCAAGGGGGCTCCACGGGAAGGGCTTCTGGGGTTGTCTGCAGATGCCTGGAGCTCTGGCCCAGGGCAGGGAGGATGTGGGGGAGGTCCTCTCTCTCTCCCCAAGAGCTACTGCTCTGACCCATAAGGCTGGACTGAGTTGCCACGGAGACCAATCACACCGGAGCTACATAATTTCCAGGGAATGTCCCAAATTTCTGGGTCCTCCGGGAGACACCTGTAAGGGGAAAGTCAGAAAGAGCATCCCTCCTCTTTATACTGTTTTTCCACAAGAATGAAGGAATAAGGGCCCTGCCCCCTGCTGACAGGGTCCAGAACTGCAGGTAGAATTTCTTTCCGGAGGAAGAGGGTTTGCTTTCCTCATCCCTGCCCCCTAGTGGCAGAAGGAGTCCTGGTATGGTGCTGTGGGTTAATGCGCCAGACTGCAAAGTCGTTTGAACTGCAAGGTCGGAGGTTCAAGCTCACCAGCCGCTCTTTGGAAACCCTATACAGGGTCGCTATGGGTCTGGATCAACTCGATGGCACTTAACAACAAAAGTGGCAGAAACTTACACAGGTAAAGCTTGTTGTTGTTAAGTACCGTGGAGTCAGTTTCAACTCATAGTGACCCTGCACAGGGTTTCCGTGGCTGTAAATCTTTAGGTGGCAGAAAGCCTCCTCTTTCTCCCATGGAATAGCTGGTAGTCTCGAACCACCAACCTTGAGGTTAGCAGCCCAATTCGTAACCACTATGCTACCAAAGCAATACGTCGTAAATTCAATATTGCTTTGAATTAAAAAAAAAAAAAAATTCCCAGCAGTCAACAAATGAGCACAACTTTGCATACAGCTCTCAAGGACTCCATCCACCTTGGGAAAGGCGAAGTAAGTGGGGACAAGTCACAGACTTTAAATCAAAAGGAACCTCACTCTCTAGTATGACATCCTTGTTTTACAGATGGGGAAGTTAACTTCCCAAGAGAAGTTTCAGTGAACTGTCCAAAAGCTTGTTTAGAACTAGAATCAAAACAAAACACACACACACACACACACACCCTTACAACATCCAAAATACCTAAGGCATGGAGTGAAAAGGGGGAATGCTAAAAGATATAGGGAATAGAACATGAAAGTCCAGACTGGTGTTTTGGATTGAATTGTGCGCTACCTTCATCCCTTGCCTACCCCAAATTTGCTGTAAATCCTAAGGTGTGCGACACGGTTGTATTCTTTCATCATACTTATTCAACCTGTACGCTGAGCAAATAATCCAAGAAGCTGAATTGGTTATATGAAGAAAAATGTGGCATCAGGATTGGAGGAAGACTCATTATCTACCTGCAATATGCAGATGATACAACTTTACTTGCTGAAAGTGAAGAGGACTTAAAATATTTATTGATGAAGATCAAAGACCACAGCCTTTGGTATGGATTGCATCTCAATGTAAAGAAAACAAAAATCCTCACCACTGGACCAATAAACAACATTCTTATCAATGGAGAAAAGATTGAAGTTGTCAAGGACTTCATTCTTTTTGGATCAACTATCAACACTCAAGGAAGCAGCAGTCAAGAAATAAAACGATGTATTGGCATTAGGTAAATCTGCTGCACAAGATCTCTTTAAAGTGTTGAAAAGCAAAGATGTCAGCTTGAGGACTAAGGTGCGCCTGACCCAAGCCATGGTATTTTCAATAACCTCATGTGCATGCAAAAGCTGGATAGTGAATAAGGAAGACCGTAGAAGAATTGATACAATTGAGTTATGATGCTGGAGTAGAATATTGAAAGTACCATGGGCTGCCAAAAGAACCAACAGATCTGTGTTGGAAAAAGTGTAGCCAGAGTGCTCCTTGGAGGCCAGGATGGCCAAACTTCATCTCTCATACTTCGGATATATTGTCAGGAAGGACCAGTTACTGGAGAAGGATATCATGTTTGGTAAGGTGGAGGGTCAGAGAAAAAAGGAAGACCCCCAGCGAGATGGACTGGCCAAGCGGCAGCATCAATGGGCTCAAGCATGGTAACGACAGTGAGGGTGGCCCAGGACTGGGCAGTGTTTCGTTCTGTTGTGCATAGGGTCAGGTCACTATGAGTTGGTACCAACTTGATGGCACCTAACAACATCTGTGGATACAATCCTCTTTTGAGAATGGGGTTTTCTTTGTTATGTTAATGTGACCATATCAATGTAGAGGGTGTCTCCAGCAAATCACTTTTCAATGATTGGGCAATTTAGGCACAGAAGCAAGAATGCACAGATGAGGGAAGACAGGTCACAGCCACATGAAGATCAAAGAACAGAGGAAGAGAAGCTGAAAAGAGCCAGTGACCTTCCCTCAGAGCCAGCAGAGAAAGCAAGCCTTTCCTAGAGCTGGTGTCCTGAAAGTGACTGTGACGCTGTGGACTGCAAGGTCAGTTTGAATCCTAAGGTCCATGGTTCAAACTCACCAGCCACTCCTTGGAAATCCTATACAGGGTTGTTGAGTTGGAACTGATTCAACAGCACTTAACAACAACAACAACAAACTTTGAGAGAACAAATTTATGTTCATTAAATTCACCCACTTGTGGTGTTTCTGTTACAGCTGCACTATGTAAGTAAGACAGCTGCTGTCTTTACTTTGCTGTGAAACGGCACGCTCATTTTGGCCCCAGGCCTTGCTGATACTGTTGCCCTGCCTGGAGTGCCCCCTTCTTATGTGCAGCCTCTCTAAACTTTCCTTGACCCTTAAAAGCCCAGATCCCCCAGGGAGTCTTCCATGACCAACTGTCATTGATGTAACCTGTACTTTCAAAATGATCACCAC
Organism: Chrysochloris asiatica; assembly: GCF_000296735.1. Classification (NCBI taxonomy): domain Eukaryota; kingdom Metazoa; phylum Chordata; class Mammalia; order Afrosoricida; family Chrysochloridae; genus Chrysochloris; species Chrysochloris asiatica. The sequence continues at coordinate 15,240,597 of NW_006408582.1, forward strand.
TAGCCACACGTGGCTACTGAGCACTTCAAATATGCTAGGAAGACTGAGGAGCTGAACTTTAAATTTTACTTCATGTTTATTCATTTAAATGTAAACAACTTTTTAAGAATTTCCAAGGCAAGATGGAGTAGGCAGGTGTACTGAGCAGACCCTCTGTAACAGACATGGGAGACCAAGTGAAACAGATACAGATGGTGGTCCTGAACCCTGAGCTTCAGAAGAGAGGCCAGTGAGGTGGACTGAGTGCTGACTGGAAATGCAGCTCAACAGAAGCAGCCAGAGAGAAAAGCAGGTGGGCTGTCAGTAGCAGTGGGAAGGCATGGCCCTCTTGAGTTTTCACATACAGTGGCCTGCAGGCACAGGAGAGGGCTGGAGGTTGGAGACAAGGGGTGGGGATGGGGTGTGTGTGTGTGTGTGTACAGTTCTCCCTCATTCCCTTGCCCTCCCAGGCCTCAGCCCTTTCAGGACATGGAGGAACGCTGGTCCAGATGTGCTGGCTTGGGGGAAGCTTCCAGGGTCAGGCCTTACAGCCAGGCCAGAAGCTGGGTAGGAATGGTCAGACCATGATTCTTTACTGAAGCACACTGGTGGGCAGCAGCAGCAGCCCACCAAATCCCCCCTGGGTCCTTGAGGTACTTCTTGTAGCCTGCTTGCCCAGCCGCCCCCAGGTCCACATACCCACGAACCAGCCATCATCACACTGCTGCATGACGTCCACCCGGTCCCCCTTCCACAGCTCCAGTTCATCCTCGTTCTGGGGCCGGTAGTGGTACATCGCCTGGTATCTACAGGACACATTGTCATGGCAACCTCTCCCAGTTCAAGCCCAGGTTCTCAACCCAAGTACTGGCACTCCCAGAAAACCCTCCATGTCCTGGCCCGGGCCCAGCTCCTAGAATAACTACTCTCTGCCTGGCTTCTCCAGACCTGTTCACTGCCATCTACGCTCTAACCACCCAAATCTCACGTTCTCTGAGCTACCAGTGCCTTCAAGGCTGTCCTAACAGTTCTCAGCCTTGGTTTGTACAGGCATTGACCTCAGGCCTGGGAACCCTGTGAGGAGGCTGAGCTGAGAGATGAGGAGTAGGGAGGTTTGCTATAAGAACATACTGCTGGCAAGGACAAGGTGGGCTAGGAACACCACAGACAAGACCTCCCCCATCTGCCCCTAGGTCCCCTGTAAGCCCTGGAAGGCCAGTGGGAGCTTACCCAATCCAGCCCAGGGGAAAGAGGGGAAATGTGGAAGCCAGTCTGCTCGGCACTGTCTGCCAGGTGCTCTCCTGACCATGCACCCTCAGATGGTGGTACTCACGGGGTCCAGTGTATCTGTGTGGTGTTGGATGAGGAGACCCCCAGGTTCAGGGAATGGCTGGTACCTCGCGGATGGGACAGAGCTGGCTCAGGAGTGTTGAGACGCTGGCGGGTCACAGGAAAAGAGAGTCCGAGGAGGGGAACAGCAGGGAGGAGAACCGTCATGGGCCTCACACTTTACCTCAGGAAGCATTCTGACAAACTAGCTCATCTTATCCTTACAAAGCGACAAGGCACAGGGGGATCGGCTGACTTCTTCACTTCACAGGTTCTGGGAAGTTGAGGCACAGGTAGTGAAGTGACTAGATTTCCCAAAACCAGCATGGACAATGCTGGGACTATGAGGAGTCCCATGCACTGGTTGTACCTGGCTCTCAGGACCCACAGCAGCCCCAAGTCACTGTAGCCTGAAGGCCAGGGAGTGTGTGATGGAAGTTTGTTGAGCGAATGGATGAAAACTTGAATGAGTGCCCAGAGTGTTTAAACATGTTGTATATGAACTACTTCTGCACTAAGAATAATGCTCTTTATTTATCCATCAGCTACTATGAACTTTTAGGTCAAACCTACCCAACTACCCTCTGCATTCGAAATCATTACCCCCATTCTACAGGTGGGCAACATTCTACAGGTAAGAAACCCAAAACCCAATAGGGAAAGTTAGTGGCCCAAGGTCACACAGCAGGCGAAATGCAAACCTGTGGCTCCATCAGGACAGAATGGTGTCGGGAGGACAGGGATGGGTTGGGCTGAAGGTCAAGGGCCAGAACCAAGGTTAGGGTGGGACTGCAATGCAAGATCCTCCCCCAGTCACTCCACTGTGGTGGCTCTGGGGTTGGTGGACCAGTCCCAGGAATGGGGATGTGGCATTGGAACAGGGGTCAGCTACAGAGGCAGGACACCTTACCTGGGACTGCAGTCTTGGTTCCTGGGTAGGGAAAGAGAAGCCGGTGTTTCGGGGGGACGTCTGTCCCCTCCAGTCAGTGGGGTCGGTTGTTCTACGTGGGGTCGACGGGGAGCTGGGGTTCCGGGCCAGATGAGCAGTGGTGGTTGGGTGGGGGGATCCAGGGAGCTGGGGGCTGTCATCACAGATCCGGAGCCGGGGCTCACGGCACACATGGATATAGCTGGCAGGGAAGATACCCTGGCGCCCGGTGCCTGAGATGCGTCCCTCATACCAGTTCTCATTGACCTTGCGAATCAGGCAGATACGTTCTCCCTGGAGGTGGGGAGAAAGGAGTGATCTCTGTGGGAGCCTTCCTGGGCATCAAGCACCTTGAGTGTGCCTTGCACGGGCTATTTCTTTGAAGCTTAGCATTTCACAGTAGGTTGGGAAGAAGGTTATAAAACTAGGATGTGGTGGAGTCAGGAGCTAAACCACCCATAAGCTGCAGAGTTTGTGGGACGCCTCTTCTGGGAAGCCCACCCTGCATGCATCCCTCTTCCAGTTCACAGTATTATCCTGCCTAGCGCTCTAATCACAGGAGAGTCTGTCAGTTAACAGCACAGGTCTAAAGCCAGTTTCACCAATTCCTAGCTGTGTGAGCTAGAGCAAGTTTCTTTGCATCTCTTGAGTCTTGGTTTCCTCACATACTAAGAACATAGTGCCACACTACTACTGCTATGATTGTTATTGTTAGGTGCCATCGAGTCAGTTCTCACCCGTAGCAACCCTGTATAGGGTTTCTGAAGAGAAGCTAATGAGCTTGAACCACCAACCTTGCAGTTCCAACAACTTTGCAGTCTGACGCATTAGCCCATAGCGCCACACTACTACTGCTAACTGCTCTGAAAAATGGGAACAAAACTCAACACCATAACTAGACCAAGCTTACTGGTCGGATAGAGACTGAGGGAAACCCTGAAGACTATGGCCCTAAAGTCACCCTTGACTCTGCAAATGAACTCACTCCTGTGGCTCATGTTTCAGCCAAAACAATAACAACTCCTCAAAATAATCATTCATTTGAAATTAAAAGGGCAGCATTTACCCAAGGATAAAGTTCAGAAGGCAGGGAGGGGTAAGAAAGGAGGAACAGCAATGGAAAACACAGGGAAACACAATGTTTATGAACTGTTAGAAAGGAAATTGATTTGCCCTGCAAACTTTCACCAAATTCACTATAAAACGTTAAAAACAGAACCCACTGCCACTGAGGAGACTCTGACTCCTGGTGACCCCACATGTTTCAGAGTAGAGCTGCTCTCCATAGGGTAGCAAGGTCGGTTTGAACCACAAGGTCAGTGGTTCAAACCCACCAAATCGCTCCTTGGAAACCCTATACAGGATCACTATGAGTCAGAACCAACTCGATGGCACTTAACAACAACAGTGAATACGATTGGAGTCCTGGTGTGGTGCTGTAGGATAATGCACTAGACCCACAAGATTGGTTTGAACCTCAAGGTTCAAAGTTCACTCACCAGCCACTCCTCAGAAACCCTCTGCAGGGTCACTATGAGTCTTAACTGACTCTGGCATTTCTTAACGATCTTACAGAAGAACATTGCCATGTCTTTCTTCCATGGTGCCATGGCAATGATTCAGACCACCAACATGTCCATTAGTTACTGTTGTTGCTGAAGTGCCATAGAGTCAGTTAAGACTCCAAGTGACCCTGTATAGCATTTCCAAGGAACAGCTAGTGGATTTGAACCATTGACCTTGAGGTTAGCAGTCCAATGCTTATGCTACAGTGCCACACAAGTGCAAACCAGTATCCAGGGCCCCTTTCACATGTTATGAGGGGATAACAGTATCAGTACTGTGAGGAGCAAATGAGACCAATGATAGACACGTGAAAACACTGGACAGGTGTTAACCCTCACTGCCATGACAGTGCCCTGTCCCTGCCTCACCTTCTGGATGGCCCTGCCACCAGTTATCAAAATATCCACTCCCTGAGGGCGGCTACTGGCTCCTCAAGCCACATGTGGACTGATTGATGTTAGGGGCAGAATGACCAGCATCTCTGGGAGTGTGTCCTGAGGAGGATGGTCTTTGTGCGTCCCTGTGCCCACTCTCCCTCCATTCAGTCACTCCCACCTCCTGGGAACCAGTTCTCCCAGATGGCATTCACTAGGGACATCCATGGCCTCAGCCACCAAAACAAAACAAAGGAAGACTAGTTTCCTATTTTCTACAGTAGTGTTTTTCAAACATTTTTGAGCACACTCCTCAGTAAACATATGTTTTAATAATAACCCAGTACACATATATATTGTTGTTGTTAAGTGCCATCAAGTTGGTTCCGACTCATAGTGATACTGTGTAAGGTTTCTGAGGAGCAGCTGGTGGGTATGAACTGCAGATCTTGTAGCTCAACACCCATTGCTGACCCTACAGCACTAGTCCACACATATACATGTACATACATAACTGCCTAAGTTTGCTTTTTCTACATGCAGACCATTCTAGTGTTTCTATTCTTTTAAAATGCTAATTACAATTTTCATGACTTTGACCTACTAATCCACAACTGTTAAAAACACCACAACTCTAGAAATTTATAATAACCTTTAAAAATTTACCATAACCTTTATATAATGAAATATGCAAAGACCTGGAGTAGATAACCAAAAGGGAAGAACATGCTCAGCATTTCTCAAGCTGAAAGAACTGAAGGAAAAATTCAAGCAATATTGAAGGATTCTATGAACAAAATACTGAATTAATTCATAAAACATCAAATGAAGATGAAAGGAATATACCGAGTCACACTGTTCCAAAAAGAAATGGTCAATGTTCAACCATTTCAAGACGCAGTATACAATCAAGAGCCAATGACACTGAAGGAAGACATCCAAGGTGCACTGAAAGTATTGACAAGGACCAAGGAACCGGGTACTGATGGAAGACAAATTGAAATCTGCAACACTGGAGGCACTCACTCATCTATGTCAAGAAATTTGGAAGATACTACCTTGCCAACTGACTGGAATAGATCCATATTTGTGCCCATTCCAAAGACAGGTGATCCAACAGAATGCAGAAATCATTGGACAATATCACTAATATTGCATGCAAGTATAATTTTGCTAAATTACAATAACAGCTGCAACCATAAACTGACAGGGAACTGCTGGATTCAGACAAGGACATGGACAAGGGAAATCATTGTTTATGTTAGATGGATACTGGCTGAAAGGATACTTTCTGGTGAAAGATGGATACTTATGCTTTGTTGACTACACAACAGCTTTCGACTGTGTGGATAATGACAAGCTATGGAAAGCATTCCAGAGAATGAGTATTCCAAACATTTAATTGTGCTCAACCTATACATACACTGAGAGGCAGTTGTTTGAACAGAACAAGGGAACACTGAATGGCTTAAAAATAAAAAAGAGTGTGTACCAGGGTTGTATTCTTTCACCATACTTACTCAATCTGTATGCTAAGCAAATAATTCCAGAAGCTGAATTATATGATGAAGAATGTGGTATCAGGATTAGAGGAAGATTCATTAACAACCTGAAATATGCAGATGATACAATCTTGCTTGCTGAAAGCGAAGAATACTTAAAATACTTATTAATAAAGATCAAAGACCACAGCTTTCAGTATGGTTTGCACCTCAATGTAAAGAAAAAGTCCTTACCACAGGACCAATAAATAACACCCACACAAATGGAGAAGGAGCTCTGGTAGCATAGTGGTTACATATTGGGCTACTAACCTCAGGGTCAGCAGTTCGAAACTACAAGCTGGCCGTGAGAGAAAGGTGAGACTTTACGCTCCAGTAAAGATTTACAGCCTCAGAAACCCTGTATAGGGTCACTATGAGTCGGAATGGACTCCGCAGCACATAACAACAACAACAATATAAATGGAGAAAAGATTGAAGCTGTCAAAGACTTCATTTTTCTCAGATCAACCATCAACACTCAGGGAAGCAGCAGTCAAGAAATGATAAACGACGTATTGCATTAGGCAAATCTGTTGCACAAGACCTCTTTTAAAGTGTTGAAGAGCAAAAATTTCAGTTTGATGACTAAGGAATGCTTGACACAAGCCATGGTATGCATGTGAAAATTGTAATATGGAAGACTGTAGAAGAATTGATGCATTTGAGTAATGGTGTTGGTGGAGAATATTAAAAGTACCATGGACAGCTAAAAGAACAAACACATATGTGTTACAAGAAGTATAGCCAGAAAGTTCCTTAGAAGCCAGGACGGTCAAGCTTTATCTTTCATATTTTGGACATATTATCAGGAGGGACCAGTCCCTGGAAAAGGGTATCATACTTGGTAAAGTGGAGGGTCAGCAAAACAGAGGATGATCTCAACGAGATGTATTAGCACAGTGGCGGCAGCAGTGCGTTCAAGTGTAGCACAGATTGTGAGGTTGACACAGGACTGGGCAGTGTTTTGTTCTGTTGTGCACAGGGTTGCTATGAGTCAGTACCAAGCCAATGGCACCTAACAACAACAAATGAAGGGACAGACATTTTTAGAGATTGGGGGAAAAAAACGGAAATACTGGGTTACAATGGGTATACCTGACTCAAAAAAATGTTTTTATTGCATGTATCTAACTATGTTTTTCCCCACCGCCTTGTCCGGCTGGGTCTCACCTTGCGGAAGGACAATTCCACATCCAAATCTCCCTTGAAGTTGTACTGGGCCAAGGCATCTCCATACTCCAGCACCTGGAAGGTCGGCTGCTTGATGGGTTTGGGGATCTCATCTGCAGGCAACACCTACAAGAAGAAAGGTCAGAAGTCAGGCAGTCCTTGAGCCAGAGCATCAACTAGGTCCACACCTAGGGCTCATGCGGAGAGAGAGAAGCAACAAAGAGATGATGAAAAACAAAAGAAGAGAAGGTGGCATGTGCAAAGTCTGAGCCCAGGCCAGAGACATGCACGATACAGATACCAGACACAAGTCCTGGGGCGGTCAGTTCAAGGAGGAAGACTTTTCAGTAGAGGTATGTGGTGCGGGCAAGTGCAGAGACTCCAAGGTGGAAGGAAGTACATTTTGAGAATTTTAAGTGGGAGCACCTAAAGGAAATGGGGAATTCTAAGAAGAACAGTAAATAACCTGTTCTAAAGCTGAGGATTTAACATTTTATCACTACTGAGAACCAAGTGTTACTCTTTCTCTGCCCCTTTTATTCTCAGGTGCCCAGCACACTCATGCTTTCTCCACTTCACCCCACTCACAAAAATCAAAAAGTCAATAAGCTATTCCACACTGATACGTAAGTGACTGATAAAATAAAATACTGTACATACTTTGAATTTCAAGATCAGACAGTTTGTCCTGAAAAGGGAGGTCTACTGATGTCTTTCAGATCAAGAATTTGAAACCCAGCCCATGGGTCAAAGAGGAAGTCACAAAAAGTCTTTTAAATGTTTTGAATTGAGAATTGGATATAAAAATTTGGAATGCAACTAAAGCAGTGCCTATAGGAAAATTTATAGTATTAAATGCTTTTATTAGACAAATAGAATCCTGGTATGGTGCTGTAGGATAAGCACTGGACCTATAAGTAGGAACCAACTCGATGGCACTTACCAGCAATATTAGACAAAAAGCTTCAAATTAATAATCTAGGAGCCTTAAGGAACTAGAATAAGAATAGGGAAGATAATAAATAAAACACAAGACCAAAATCAGGAATGAAAAAGAGGACATCACTATTGATCTGATCAATAGTAAAAGAATAACAAAGAAGTATTATCAAAAAAATAAATTTGATAACTTGAATTTCCTTGAGAAGATACAAATACCTAAAATAACCTGAATAGTCCTATGTCTGCAAACTCTAGAACCTGACTTTGAACTATTACTTAATACATTGTTTCTGAATCTTAGCAAATCCATCTGTAAAGTAGGAATAATACTCTATCACTTCTCAGGTTAATGAGAGCAACAAGGAAGGCAACACACACAGAGGTGATTATTTACATATATATGTGATTTGTCCCTGGGTGGTACAAATAGTTGACACAATCAGCTACTAACCAAAGGTTGCAACAAAAGGTTGGCAGTTTGAGTCCATCCAGAGGTACCTCAGAAAAAAAGGCCTGGTGATAAACTTCTGAAAAACCAGCCATTGAAAACTCTCCGGAGTACAGTTATACTCTGACACACACACACACACAGGGTCGCCATGTGCCCATTCCACAGTAACTGTTTACGTGATTCGTAAACCATCATTTGACACACTTAGCAGGTGCAATTATAATTATTCCCAGGGACAGCCATTAGAGAGATGATTCTGAGTGCTGAAAGTCTGACACTGACCAGGGTGGTAGACTGTGGTCCAGGAATCAGGTACAAGTCTACACCTTTAGTCTACATTTCACAAACATTTCTTGGATATCATTTCCTGCATGCAAAGCACTGGGATAAGCTTTTTGGAGGTCCAGGACATTAATGAGACATCCATGAGCACAGAGTTTTACATCCTAGGAAACAATGAGAAATGAGGTACCAGACAACTCCCAACAAGGGTCAACAGACACAGGGGTCCTAACTCTAAGCCTCTCACCCTGACTCCAGCTTACTCCCATCCCTTCCTGCTCACCTCCACATAATTAGCAGGGAAGATACCCAGCCGGCCATGGTGTTCTCCCTCTAGCCAGTTCTTGTCCACCTCCTTGTGGATGTAGACAATGTCACCTTTCTGCAGAGTCAGCTCCCTGTAACCAGAACGAGGACACCAGGGCTACGTTGAGCCTTCTTCAGAGCTTCCTTTCCTTCAGACCCTATCCAGTACCTCCAAACTCCCTTTCATCTTTCTGATGATGTCTTCAGGCCCCTCCCCCACTATGCTGGGTCTGAAGCTGTGGGGGTTCTGCCCCTGGGTGGAAGAGTAAGGGAGAGAAGGGGCACTTACTTGGGGGATTGTGCTTGGAAGTCAAACTTGAGCCGGGCAGCCTTCATCTGCACAGGGGGAGAGAAATAAGGTGGGGGGCGGGTACCTCAGTCAGAAAGGGGACAGGTTAGAACAGCAACCTCGGGGACCCACTTCAGGTCCTCCCTGAACCCTGATCCGAGCCCCTTGCTTACCTTCTTTTCTTCCTTCCTGACTGGGCTGCCCCCTGGTTCAGAGGCACTAAAGTCTGTGGAAAAGCACTAACTCAGTTTGGGAAGGCCACATCTGGAAGGTGGGATTCAAAAGGGGTCGTGGGACCCCTCCCCCACTACAGGGGCTCTAGGATCTTTCTCCAACCTCCCTTCCATTGCCATCAAGTTGAATCCGACTCATAGAAAGCCTAGAGGGCAAAACGAACCGCTCTTTAGGGTTTCCGCGGCTCTGGTAGCGTAGTGGTTACGAATCGGGCTGCGAACCTTAAGGTCAGCGGTTCGAAACTACCAGCCGCTCCGCGGGAGAAAGATGAGGCTTTCCACTCCTGTAAAGATTTAAACCCTCGGAAACCCTGTACAGGGTCGCTATGGGTCGGAACCGACTCGACGGCACTTAACAACAACAACAACAACTCTTCACTGGCGCAGACAGCCTCATCTTTTTCCCAAAGAGGCTGGTAGGTATGAACAGCTGACCTTGCGGATAGCAGTCCAGCGCTGCACCCATGGCGCCACCAGCGCTCTTTCCGCCCACCCTCCAGGAATCAATCAGCATATCTGATGCGTGGGCGCCTGGGTGAGATACAGGAGGGTGTCCTTACCTCGGGTTGGGGAAGGGTAGACAAAGTCCCTACGACCCAGGAAGGGGCTTCCTCCATCTGCCATTCTGTGGGGGCTCAAGGATCGGGTGGGACCAGGGTAAAGTGCATGCGGGGAGCTGGAGCTCCAGGCTGAGGCTGGGCTGCGCAAGGACACCGTTAGTGAGCCACCTGTCTCGAGCTTCACACCTTACCCGGCTCACCCCTAGAGCTCCCCCGTTTCCCAAATGCCTCCCCATCCCGGCTGCCGCCACCACCGCCTCCCAAGGCGTCTCCCAAGTCCTGGGCTCTCAACAGGATGTCCTACTTCCCGTGCAGCCAAGGGCAGGAAAGGGTGAGGCCTGGGGCAGGGAGAGACCGGAGGAGGCCAAGCCGGCGCGAGCGCGAGTGCGAAGTGGCGGCTCTCCACACGGCGCTCCGCTGGTCGCAGCGACCGAAGGACTCGGGCTTGAGGCAAGTGTCCCTCAGCGGGCGAGGGGGCGGTCCCCCGGCTGAGCCGCACCCCTGCCGCCCCTCGGTGGCTCTCTAGGCCCTTCCTCTCGGCTCTCCCCCAGGCTCGCCCACCCCCGGCGCGCGCCCAGTCCGGGTGGATAGTGGAGCGCCCCGGCCCGCCCCCGCGCCACGTCCCTCCGCCCACCTCCGCTAGACCCTCATCCCGACGGCAGCCGCAGCTACTCACCGGGCCAGGGGCCGCTGCTCCGGAGACCGTCGGGGCGCCTGGGATCTCTGTGCAGGGAGGCGTGGCCCTTTAGTGCCGGGACCCCGGGCCCCAGCGCTAGCCAGGCCTCCGCCTCCGGAAAAGTTTGTAGCTGGGAAGAAGGGCTGGGGAGGGGCGGGAGGAACGCGGGGTCCTAGCGTTTCCTGCGCGCAGGCGGGACAGGACTCGGGAGGAGAAGGGGGAGGGACGTGTAGAGTGGCGGAAGAGCAGAGGTGGGGAAAGAGTCTGGAGACGGAGAGGCTCGGGAAACTTGGGCCTTTTATGAGAGAGGGAGGGGAGAAGGTGTGTGTGTGTGTGTGTGTGTGTGTGTGTGTGTGTGTGTGTTGTGTGTTGTGTCGTGTCGTGTCTAGCTGGAGTGGGTGAGGGGGGTGTCCGGCCTGAGGTTCAGTAGGGGCAGGGCTGGGGTGGGGGCGGACCCTGGCACCCGGTTGTCAGGCTGACGTGGTATCAGACTAGAAGAGATCTTAGGGGTCACTTAGAAACGTTAACGCCCTGGTATTTTGTAGAGGCAAGAACTGACTGGGAGGCAATCTGCCCAGGATCGCAGCCGGTGCGTAGCCAGAGATGATAGCTCTGGTCAGCCTGTCCTCCCACCTTGGCCAGGACTGATTTGTTCCGGTTCTCGGGGGTCCCTCCACCCCCACCCCCGCTGAGAATTTGCATTTCCACCCTAGATATACTGAAATCAGATTCTACATTTCAGCAAGATCTCCCAGGTGGTTCTTAAGTATACTTAAGACCCAAGGCCGATACCTTAGGAGAGGGCAGTCGGGTCTCAATTGCCCGCAGGTCCTTGTCCAACTCCGCGCTCAGCTTGGCTAACTCTCTCTCCAGCAGGACCTGGATGGTGGGGTGGTAGGGTAGAGACCTTGGGCAATGGTGCAGGGCTGGGGGATGGGGCTGGTCAAAGGTCAGATGTGAAAAACCAAGTGGGCAGCCGGACAGGGCACACTATGTCTGGGTAAAAGGGCAGGCCTTGTGCCTGTAGGGAGGTGTGTTTAAGGGTGTCAAGAGGGTATCCCCTGGCAACAAACTTTCAACTAGCTCCTCCCTCTTGACCCTATTGTTGTTGTTAAGTGCTTTTCAGGCCACCCTGTATAGGGTTTCCAAGGAACAGCTGGTGGGTTTGAACCACAGGCTTTGTAGTTCAAACAGACCGTGCACTCTCCCATGGAGTCTTTCATGGCTTTGTACAGCCTGGATTTGGAGTCGAGGTGTGGCGCCAAGGGTTAATGCGATGGACTGCAAGGTTGGTTTGAACTGCAAGGTTAGCTGTTCAAGCTTTCCAGCTGCTCCTTGGAAATCCTATACAGAGTGGCTATGAGTCAGAACACACTCAGTGGCATTTAACAATAACACAGCCTGGCTTTACTGCCCCTCCCACTACCCACCTCAAGTCTGCTGTTGTATACACACCCCTTCTAGGCCCTTACTTGAGCTTCTGCCACCCAGAATATCCCTCTCTCTGCCCAACTGAACCCTCCCATCTTTTTTGAAAGCCTAGCCCCACCTTCAAGAATACTTCCTGACAATTCTAATCCCCTTCTCTGTTTCTGTTTCAGTCCACACACATTTATGCAACACATGTTTATTGAGCATCTACTATGATGCTAAACAGGTTTCAGCAAAGCTGAAAAGACTAGGAATTTACTTATGAAAATCAGCCGATGAAAACCCCATGGGTCACAACAGTCCAATCTGCAGCAGACTGGGGGGATGGCACAGGACCACAGCGCTTCATTTTGTTTCATTGTGCAGGGGTCACCATGAGTTGGAGGCCAAATCCATGGCATTGATGAGACTAGAGAGGGTCAGAGTTTTTATTCTGTCGTCTTTGGTCATGGGCACTGGTGCTCACCCTACCTAGGTGGTGGTGATTGTGTGGAGTTGGTTCCAAATTCCCCTCATATATCCCCCCTAATTTTGTCTCCTCTCTCACCCACCCAGCACTCACCTCAATGGGCTGAGAGGTTTTATCAACAGGCTCATCTACCAGCGGTTTCTTTGGCTGAAGAATAAGGAAGGATGTATTACAAGGGATGAACTTACTTTCCAAAGTACTTGTTCTGTGTCCACCCACAGAAGGCCCAGTTGACACTTACTCTCTGCCCAGTCTCTAGTTCTTGCATAAATTGATTCCAGGAGTCTTCCTTCCAGACATTGTCTACTCTCTCTCTGTGTCTGGGCACCTGTATGGAGGTGACTGTGTATCAGCTTGAGTAGAGGAGTACCAGGACACTAGCCAGGCTAAGAAAGCAGGCTTCCAGCCCCTGACCCACCCCTATGCCCACTAGTGCTCTGCAAGGAATTCTGGGCTGCACAGGACAGGACACAAGCTCAAGAGGCATCATCTGTATTCTATGCTAGAGGGTGATGTGGGGAGGATGCTGGGCAGGCTACCTGATTTGGGGTCTGGAGCAGAGAAGAAGATGCTCCAGAATTACAGTTGAAGGTGTTTCCAGGAAATTCTTCAGAGAGGCCCCAGCTTCTTCTGAAGAAACGGAAGGACAGCTCTTCAGTTTCCTTTTTGGGAAACTGAGGCATACATGAGCACATAGCCCTGTTAGCGGGAGCTGCACACACACACATCCCCAGCACCTGCCCTGGGCTAAGGGGCCAAATGGCTGCTCCCGCTTGCAGTGTGGAAGCATTGTTCAACAGTGGAAAGTATTCAAATGTCAGTCCCACCACTTAGTAGCTGTGTGACCTTTGGGCATGTTACTGACTCTCCTAGCTAGCCTTGGGTTCCAAAGCTGTAAAGTGGGAATTATTTCCCCCTCTTAAGGGTGTGGTGCAGCTTTGACAGGGAACAAGTATGAGGTGCCCAGGAGAGGGCCTGACACATAACATCTACTTCATAAGTGGTTGTGTATTGTCACGTTGGTTCCGACTCTGTATCCTGGAGGATATGATTGTGTTCTGTCCAACCTTGTGATCTCAGCTATCTATGTTTATGCAGCTTTGAAGAGGCTGGTCTGTCCAGTTGCTGAGGCTGAGTGATCCTGCCCCAAGCCCAATTGCCTAGGCTAGTTATACTTCAAGGAAAACTCTGGGGAAGGGGAAAGAGCCCCGGGGCTCTGCGTAAGTTCTGTCTTCTTCCTGGGCCTCGTTCCTTGAGGGGCTGGACTCAGGGGAACCTTATCTGTGAAACCATCCAGCCTCAGAGGTGCTGCCTTCACATTGGTTTAACTCTCCTCAGGGACCCCTTCTTGGCTGGCTTCAGTGTTCCCATCTTTATTTTGTTTTATGGTTTCCAACAAGTGGAACCACTATATCAAGCTTATCAAGTAGTGGAATGTCTGATCTGAGGGTCAGGATCTGGTGACAGTAATTATGATTCTATTCTATATTAGCAATAATAAAAGTGAAAATTTGAAAGGTTCGTGTCATTTGTAATCTAAGAAAGCTCTATTAATAATTAAACCTGTAAAATAATGATGTGTATGGAGGCTTATTATGAACCACAAGGTCGGCTATTCAAACCTTGAAAACCCTATACAGGGTCACTATAAGTCGGAATAGACTTGGTGGCCCTTAATAACAACAACATTATGTGCCAAGCATGACACATTATCTCATTCAATCCTCAATGATAGCCCTATATCCCACACTTAACAGATAGGGACACGGAGGTTCAGATTGGTTAAGTGGTCCAAGGTTGCAGGCTAATGGAAGCACACTAACTTGAACACAGAGCTCTGATCCCAAAGTTTGAACTCTAAACCTATACCTTACTAAATAAATTCTCTGCTATGAGTTGATTCTCTGACTCATTGTGACTCTATATTGTTGTTGTTAACAGCCATCAAGTCAGTTTTGATTCATAGTGACCTATATAGGGTTCCTGAGGAGCAGCTGGTGGGTTCAAACCGCCAGCCTTTCGGTAGTCAGTCCAACACTTAGCCCTCTACACCGTAAGGGCTCTTTTTACCTTACTATGTTGTTGTTGTTAAATGCCGTCATGTCAGTTCCGACTCATATAGCAGCCCTATATAGGGTTTCTGAGGAGCAGCTGGTCGGTTTGAACTGCCAACCTTAAGTTTGCAGTCCAGTGCTGATCCTACAGCGCCACACCAGTAGTCAGGACCAACTCTGGTTATGCTAAGCATAGTGGATTCATACAATAAGCACCGGACCGTGAGTGAACCACAAGGTCTGCAGTTTGAGCCTGCCAGCCACTCGGAGGGAGAAAGATGAGGCTTTCCGCTCCTGCGAAGATTTTAAAAGCCTTGGAAACTCTACACAGGGTCAGTATGAGTCGGTACCGACTTGACAGTACTGAACAACAGTGTGGTTAATCCTTTCCTAAAAAGGAATAAGAAATTCACTGAGGGTCAGGTTGAGTCCCTCCTGAGCTCTGGCAGCCCCACTGGACTTGTGAGGATTGCACAGAGGAAAGGAATTTCATCCTTAACCTCCCTGGTGGGGTTCCTCTTTGGGTCAGGAGAAGCGTGGGTGGAAACTTGGGTTCCTCCTGCCACACAAGGCCTCTTTAAAGTGTTCAAGAGCAAAGATGTCAGTTTGTAGGCTAAGGTGTGCCTGATCCAAGCCATGGTATTTTCAATAGCTTCAGATGCATGTGAAAGTTGTACCCTGAATAAGGAAGACTATAGAATCATCAATACATTTGAGTTATAGTGTTAGAGGAGAATATTAAAAGGACCATGGACTGCCAGAACAACAAACAAATCTGTGTTGGGAGAAGTACAGCCAGAATGCTCCCTAGAAGCCACGGCGGCAAGACTTCATCTCTTATTTCAGACATGTTGTCAGGAGGGACCAATCCCTGGAGAAGGACATCATGCTAGGTAAAGTGGAGGGTCAGTGAAAAAGAGGAAGACTCTCCACTAAATAGATTGGCACAGTGGCAGCAGCAATGGGCTCAAGCTTAACCACAATTGTGAGGTTTACGCAGGACCAGGCACTGTTTCATTCTGTTGTGCAAAAGGTCCCTATGAGTCAAAACAAACTCAACAGCACCTAACAACACAACAACAACATACCCTTCTCAAACATCTTCCCAGATTCTGGGTCACCTTGTTCCCCACCCCATGTTGTTGTTGTTGTTAAGTACCATGGAGTCGATTCCGACTCACAGTGACCCTGCACAGGGTTTCTGAGGCTGTAAATCTTTATGGGAGCAGAATGCCTCATCTTTCTCCAGCGGAGCTGCTGGTAGTTTCGCACTGCTGACCTTGAGGTTGGCAGCCCGACTCATAACCACTACGCTACCAGAGCTCCTTTCCCCACCCCATAGGACCTGTAAATTTCAGCAAGTGATGAATTCCTGCTATCGATAATCAACATAATAGGCATTCCTCATCAGGAATGGGTGCTAGGTCCATTCCTTGCCATCTTTCCCTCTTTGGCGGATCTCTGGGGCTTGCAGTACCCTAAGAAAAGACAGTGCCCTGTGGGGAGCCAGACAGACCCTGGCTTCCTACTCTTAGACTGCACCAGCTGTGGCCACCAGGGGGCACTGGTCCCCCTCAGAGCCCTGAAGCCCCTTCCCACCACCCAAACTCACAGGCTCTGCCTTGCCACGGGTCCTGTCCTGGAGGCAGGTCTTCGCTGGAGTCCGGGATGAGTTGAATCTACTGAGGAGACACAAAAGGAAACCACTGAAGATGAGAGAGGGGATGTGGGGCAGCAGGAGCAGGAATAGGGTGTTCCTGGGTACTCATTTAAACTTCTGGTACCCACTTCCACCTGTTGGGTGGTGGGGAAAGAGAGGTGCCCCAGCCACTTAATGTGAACTCTGTGCCCAGAGTTTCATGCTCTCCTACAAAGTAATTGCAGGGTAGGTTGGTCACTATTTTATAGATGAGGCAAGAGGAGCCCAGAAAAATGAAATCACACCAGGGAGTGGCTGAGCTAAAATTTGCTGGGCTGCAAAACTGATGCTCTTAATTATCATGCTAGTAACCAAGAGCAGAGAAAGAGGACTTGGAGCTCACCGGAAATGGAGCCATAAAAACTTCTCTAGTTGAACTAAACCAACTGGGAAGCCCCAAAGCCAGGCCAGCTGCACACCCCAGCTTTGGAGAGGTAGGACCTGGGAAGGCTTTCTGGCCTGGGATTACTGGCACCCCCTCACCTTTAGGTGGTTCCTCGAGTGTCCAGTCCAGCTGCAGGTCTGTGAGAGCAGAAAGGACACAGTCAGGGCTGGGCCAAAAGCCTCAGCCGCTTCCAGCCTCCGCCTAGAGCTGGGGGCGGAGGGGCTGAGTCAGGGCCTGAAGAATGTCCCAAGGGAGGGAAGGAATTAGGCGGGCAGCTCTCCGGAGGGCTTGAAATGCCTCTGGCAGACTTAAGGGCCTGTGTGAACCAAGCCTGGGCAGTCAACCTACTTGTCCAAAACCTCTTGCTCCTCCCTCCCTGCGTTCCCACAGGCAAGCTCTTCCTGACCTTTGTGGACCAGCCCTGGCCATGTCAGGTGGGGAAATGCAACTTCCTCTTCTCCCTCTTTCCCTTCTTGCTTACATTTCTAGATGTTTATCCTTCTCCTCCGGCCCAGACCCATTCATGATGCCCAGGATTTCTGAGGTCTTCTAGCAAAAGCTATTGACCAACTAATCTGATCCCTTTGCACGCAGACATGGCCTTAAACACATGAAAACACGCTTCTCTCCATCTTACGCCTTCCTCCAGCTTCTGGATTTTCTGCTTTTTTCTGTAGTAAAGGTTGTCCATACCTAACTCACCATTCCCATTCTTTCTAATCAGACATTCGGACCCACCACTCTTGTTCCCAGGGACCCCAGTAACCTCAGTGTTACCAATCTAATGGTCCATTCTCAGTCTTCATCTGATTTGACCCACCAACAGCGGGATCTCTCCTTGCTTTTTCACTTGGCTCTAGAGACCATACTCCCTTTGTTTTCCTCCTTCCTCCCTGGCTGCAATTTCTGAGCCAGATTTGCTGGTTCCTGCTCATCTCTAAAACCTCTTGGGCCTCCCTAGATGACTGTGTCTAGTCTTCTTGTTGTTATTAAGTGCCGTCGAGTCAATTCCAACCCACAGCGACCCTGTATAGGGTTTCTGAGGAGCAACTGGCAAGCTTGAACCGCCAACTTTGCGGTTCAAACTTTGCAGTCCAGCGCCTTGGCCCATAGGATTTAACATCTTTAAAATACTACCCATTCCCAGCCATGATTTACAACCTTGATTGCACATTAGGATTACTTTGTTGTTAAGTGCTGTCCAGTTGGTTCCAACCCATAGCAACCAAGTGTAGGGGTTCCGAGGAGCAACTTGAATCGCCAAGGTGAGCTTGAACTGCCGACCTTTCGGTTCAAACTGATTTTGCAGTCCAGCCCATTAACCCACAGTTCCACACCAGGACTCCTATAATATATCTACCTGGATGCGATCTATTAAGATGTGATTCCTCTTAAACCTGTTCCTCTTACAGGCTTCCCTATCTTTACAAATGCCAACTCCATCCTCCTGTTGGTTCAGGTTTAAAATTATCTTGACTCTTCTCTTTCATGCTATGCCCAATCCATCAGCAAATTCTCATAACTCCTGGTGTGGTGCTGTAGGATAAGCACTGGACTGCTAACCACAAGATCAGCGGTTCAAATTCACCAGAAACTCCTCGGAGACTGTACAGGGTCACTATGAGTTGGAACTGACTAGAAGGAACTTAACTACAACAACCATTAAAATAAGGAGTTCTGGTGGTACGGTGGTGAAGTGCTCAGCTGCTAATGGAAAGGCTGGTGGTTCAAACCCATCCGCAGCTCCATGGGAGGACAGACCTGCTCTAGTAAGGACTTACAGCCTTGACACCCTATGGGGCAGTTCTACTTTGACCTTTAGGGGTGCCAGGAGTCAGAATTGACTCAATGGCACTCAACAACAGCAGTAATCTTCAAAATGTATCCTGAAAGAAGAGGGAAGAAAAAAAAAAAAAGGAGTAACCCACTATAAGTGGATGATCCTGACCTATGCTTGTGGATGCAGTATGACAAAAGAGAGGACAAATCTCTACAGTCAGGATCATTCTCACCCCCTTGGTACACAGGGTCAACAGGGAGGGGGAACTTAGACATTGGTTACCCAAAATGGGGAGACTACAAAGGCAAGAAGTGACTGGCTTATAAGCTTTCAATAGGGAACCTAGTTCCATAGGATACAGGGAAAGGTAGAACCTCCACTGAATTGTTTCCAACCTGTCTGGATGAAGTTAATGAAAGGTGACAGGGAAAGGACTCCTTTCCCCTCTTGCTCAATAGGGAATGATTGCTATCAGGTCTGACAGTGAGTGTTGACAAAAGGAGGGGAGCGGCTGATTTTGCAGTCCAGGAGTGGAGATCCCTGGAACCATCAAGGGAGAAAAGCAAAGTGTGACACCTTGTCTGGAAAGGCAGTGACACTAGGGATGGAGGCAGAGGCAACGACGTGGACAGAAGGAGCGGCTGGGGACTCTGGACTCGGAGAGAGAGGGGGGCCAGGAGTGTGGGGTATACCTTTTGGGTATGCATGCAGGGGACTGTGATCATTGCAATGAAACAAAATATGAGAGGATGAATGTAAAGATAATGTTACGCATGTAAACTAACACATAATTCACAATAAAAACTTTAAAAAAAATGTATCCTGAATCCTACACCACATCCCAGCAGGTCCACTGCTACCACCCTGGTCCAAGATACCATCATCTTGAGCTTGGATGAAACAAAGTCTCCTAACTGGTCCCCTGCTTCCACCCCTGTGCCTCCATCTCTTCTACAACTACAGTCAGGGTAAATCTTTCCAGCCACTATTAGATCATGTCACTGTCTTGCTCATGTCACCTCCCCATGCCTCCTCATCTCTCAGAACTAAAGTCCTTACAGTGGTCCACAAGGCTTCTGTGATCTGACCCCATTACCTCTCTGACTTCATCTCTTATCACATGGCCCTCTCTCATTCCAGTCCAGCCTCTTCCTGCTATTCCAGAACTTGCCAGGCATGCTCCTCCCTAGTTATCTGCCATTCTTACTTCTTCATTCATTCAGAGTTCTGCTCAGAGGGCTCCACTGACCCCCTTACCACCATCTGCCATATTAATTCTTTATCTGCTTATTTTTCTGTTGAGTGGGAGTCTCCCTCTATCTAGAATGTAAGTATACTATGGCAGGAACATTTTTTTTTTTGGTCGTATCTTCAGCCTTCCATGTGAAAGATGTGGGTTTGATTCCCAGCCAGTGCCCCTCAAGGGCAGTCAGCCAGTCACCTGTTAGTGGAGTTTATGTTGAGTATCTGTGATCTGAATAGTTTTCAGTGGAGCTTACAGACGAAGACTGACTAGGAAGAAAAAAACCTGGCGATCTGAAAATCAGCCAATCATGGGAATGACACAGGGCCAAATGGCGTTTTGTTCCATTGTGCATGGGGTACCATGAATCAGGGCCCTACTGGAAAGGAGCTAACAACAACCAATATCTTTAGCACCTAAAACAGTGCTTGGCACGTAGTCAGTACTCCATAAATATTCAAGGGACTGATTGAATGAATGAGTGAACTTGTGGGAAGCTCATATGTACCTCCCAGGGCTGGCTGTTTAAGTTCATGGAACAAAGCAACACTTCATAAAGAGGAACAACCCACTAATGGTGGAATCTCAGCCTCACAGGAAAAGCACAGAAATTTCAGGAAAGATCTTCCCAGTATTCTGGGAGGACACCAAGGGACAGTGTCTGTCACTGTCCTGGAGGTCACAGCTGGGCCTTGAGTACCAGGGGTGGGGGGTAATGGAGACTCCTTTCTTGGGCCAGCTTTAGGGACCACTCACCACAGAGTCTACTGTGGGTAGAGAAATAACTTTCTGAATAGGTGAGGTCCTGGGAGGGAATCTCACCTGGCATTTTCCTGTGAATCTGCTGGAACATTCTCCGGTACCAGTCCCTGGGACTGTCAACACTCTAGGAAGAGAAAAGGCATGGTCAGGCCTCATTGCTCACTGATTCTCCCAATATCAGTCATGCCACAGACATTTTTCCTTAAGGAGCCCTTTCTCAGGCCATCCTTGAAGTCTCACTGATGAACTTTCTGTTGTACTATCTTTAATAGCAATGACTGCGTATGACTTGTTTATGGATAAGACACATGCAACAGTCTGCATCAAAGTGTATACGATGATGATTACTGAGTCATGAAATACTGGGTTTACATTTTTTTCTCTGCCTTTAAATTAAAAAAATATATATTATTCTGTAATAGCTGAAACTTTATACAGAAAATTGGCACAGTAGGTTAAGCATTGGGCTTCTAACCAAAGTCGGCAGCTCAAAAAACACCATCTGTTTCCTGAAAGAAAGATGAGACCACCTGCTTACGTAATGATTTACAGCTTGTGAAACCCTATGGAGCAGTCCCAATGGGGTCCTATAGGGTAGCTATGAGTCGGAATCACCAGCAGTGGGTTTTTAAACAATCTTTATTCAAATTGTTCCACATCACTGGTTAGAATTTTTATAAGGTGTGAACATTTTCATTACTTTCATTCTGTTTGTTCTGTTTCCATTGACCTAGCTTCCTGGCCCAATTGTCTTCTTACCTTTGTTTGTGGATAAATGTTGACTGGTCTCCTATAGTTCATTGTTTGAGGGAGCATATTACACAGGGGTGATATTGTTTATTTGGTAAGCCAATCTATTATCTGGATAAAGAGTAACCCACAGAGAATGCTTCAATTTCTTGTTCAAAGGTTATCTTTGGGTGACAGTCTCCAGGATTCTTCTAGTCTCCTTTGGTCTAGTAAGTCTGATTTTTTTTTTGAGAAATTGGGAGTTTTGTTCTATATTTTCCTTCCATTCTATCTGGGACCTTCTAAATGTCCCTGGTCAGAATGATTGG
The DNA here is from genome assembly GCF_000296735.1 of Chrysochloris asiatica. Classification (NCBI taxonomy): domain Eukaryota; kingdom Metazoa; phylum Chordata; class Mammalia; order Afrosoricida; family Chrysochloridae; genus Chrysochloris; species Chrysochloris asiatica. The sequence goes on from NW_006408582.1 coordinate 15,262,107, forward strand.
TATTAATAGCCGGGTACCATCTAGTTCTTCTGGTCTCGGGTTTCAAGAGGTTATAGTTTGCAGGAGCTATTTAGTCCCTTGGATTGGTTTCTATTTTGCTCCATGTGAGTAGAGACCATGTGAATAGGGTTGTATCTTAGATGACCACTCACAATCTCTATTTTTTTTATATTTCTTGGTGTAGCACTCAACCGCAAGGTCTGTTTGAATCGCAAGGTTGGTGGCTCAAACTCACCAGCTGCTCCTCGGAAACCCTATGAGTCAGTACTGACTTGTTGGCACTCAACAACAGTGTTTCTGTAGACGGCAGTGCAATTTAGTGGTGGACTTCACCCTCCATACAGGAGATGGGGGCTCTACTCCCACCCAAGGCACCTCCTGTTTAGTTACCACGTGTCTGCCAGTGGAAACTCTGAACTGCTCTGATGTTGAGCAGGTTTCAGTAGAGTTTCCAGACTAACATGGAGTAGCATGAAAGGCCTAGCAGTCTCCTTCCAAAAATCAGTCACTAAAAACCCCGTAGGTGACAAAGGCCTGATCCTTTTAGGTACGGAGTCACCTTGAGTTGGGGGCCAACTTGATGGTAACAAATAACAATATTCTACAAAGAGCGTATGTTTGTATGCAATTTTTCTTCTTTAAGTGACTATATAGGGAAGATGGTATTTCACATCCCTTGCCTCATTTTGTGTCTCCAAAGTATCTTGGGAGGCAGGAAGGGTATGTTATTAACTCCATTTTCCAGATGAGGTGGTAGAGGCCCAGAGGCACCTGGGTGTGGAAGCAGCTCAGGGCCGCCCAGCCTGGAGCCTCAAACCCTCCCCATCTGCCACAGTGCAGGGTCTTCTCAGGTAGGATTCACTTACACCCATTTCATCATTTTGCCCAGGCCCTGGAGTCCTGGTGTGGCTCTGTAGGATAAGTACTGGACTGCTAACTTCAAGGTCTATGGTTCAAACCCACCAGCTGATGATGCTCCGAAACCCTATGTTGTTGTCAAGTGCCACTGAGTCGGTTCCACAGTGACCCTGTATAGGGTTTCCAAGGAGTGGCTGGTGAGTTTGAACTGCCAACCTTGCAGTTAACAGTCCAATGTTTACCCTACAGCTCTACACCAGGACTCCTAGAAACTCTATACAGGGTTGCTGTGAGTTGGAAGCCACCAGATGGCACACAACAACAGCCCAGGCTCTTAGGATCTGCATCTCACAGGTGGGCCCTGTCAGTATCTGCTGCCCTCGTAGCACTGGCTCTCCACCTCTGAGAACCTGGTGGGAACTGAAGACCCACTCCCCACAAACTACTTGTGCAGCTTAGACACACAAGGGGGTCTGAACCACCCCCCCCCCCACAACACACACACACTGTAATCCACAGAAGTCAGTATGAGCTCCTGGGCCCCATCTCTCCCTGGCCCCCAGCCCTAGACTCACGGATCGGGGAGCAATGGGCATGCCGCTGTCATCCACAGGCCCGATTCCCTCGTATTTGACCCAGCGCTTGTCCCGGCGCTTACTGTCCTTAGTCCATGTGGCTGACCAATTCTGAGCATGCTGAGGGGTAGGGGTCTTCGGGCTCCCCAATGGCCGGCTACCGGGACCCGGCCAAGTCTGATACCAGGCTGTGTCTGTGGGGTGTGTGCAAGAGAACATTAGCAAGAGACGGGGTCCCCACCCGGACTTGTGTGTCCCTTGGCTCCTAAGAACATTGATCCCTGTGGGCTCCAAAGTTTCAACATCTTGTTTGTTTGAATATATGACGCAGACTCTACACACCTCCCCATCCCCAGAAGTACCACTGGCCTCTGTTATGTTTACTTTTCAGTTAAAGAGAATGAAAATGGAGTTTGTTTTGAGAAATCTCTGCCTGCCTCTACTTCACCCCACCCCACTGTCCTGGAGCCGTCCTAAGTTTCCTAAGCCCTCATTACTTGCAGAGAGTTCTGGGGACTTCCCCGCTGGGGCAGCAAAAACAACATGGGTCTGGAGTGGACAGAACTGCACTCAGAGATGGACTTGGCCACTTACTGACTGACTGTGTGACCTTGGGCACATCAGTCAATCTTGGTGTGCCTCACTTTCCAGTTCTGAGAAGTGAGGGTCATCGATACAAAAAGCTTCAGTGAGATGTAGGTGTGCAACTGCCCCCAACAAAGCCTGACACACAGCCCATAGGCTTGTTCACCAGACATGGCTACTGTGTCCTCAGCTTCCCCAGAACTTAGCCCCCAAGAAGCCAGGGGAGCAGCATAAGGGTTTGGGGGCCAAATAGCCAAGGGTTGGAATCAACTAGCTGAACAATCTGTACCTTGCCAGGAGACTGAGAAATTCAATCAGGTAAGGTTTCTAGGGAGCCCTAGTGACTCTGTGGGTTAAGCAGAGGACTGTTAACCAAAAGGTCAGTGATTCAATCCCACCAGCTGCTCCATGGGAGAAAGCTAGCCTTGGAAACCCTATGGGCAGTTACTCTGCCCTACAGGGTAGCTATGAGTCCTAATGGACTCAATGGCAGTTGGATGGAGGCTGTTCCCTGACCAATCAGGAGCTACGGCCTCATATGCAGAAGTTAGGTCAAAGAAAAGGGGCTAGGCATCCTGGAGATGGAGACTGGGAAGGGAGCTCAAAAGGGTGGGTAAGGTTTTGTAAAGCATCTTTACAGTATATAATACATTGTAAGTGCTGCCTCAAAGAAATGCTTGATAAAGGATAACACGTTTGCAGGAGAAGGCGCTCAGGGCTGGCCTGCACCCAGAAGGCCCCAGGAGCTGACAGGCTCTCAGTCTCCGGCTAACATGTGAACATCTGGGCTGCTGAACCACCCTTCCATCCCCATTCCAAGGTAGGCCCTGGCCTCCTGGAGGCCGGCAGGCCCCATGACTATGACCTCTGCACACTTCCCTTCCCTGGAAGGAGTCGGAGCGGAAGGGAAAGGATGTGTCAGCCACTCTCTCCCACAACTGATTTCACTCTCTCAGTTATGCCTGCTCACACAGGAAGCAGGCAGCTGAGCTCAGAGCCCTGGTGGGGGAGGGGGGGACAACTGGCGTAGGACCTCCTGATGGCCTTCAGACACCCCCCTCCCTATTCCCATCCCGACCCCTGTGGTCCCTCCTGCTCCACACAGGGTAGTGCTAGACAACAAGACAGCTCTGACCTCCCACCCCCGACATGGGACCCACCTGGGTGCAGGGGAGCATCTCTCCTCTGTGGGAAGCACCCATTGCACACGGTCCGGGGTGCGGGGTCATGGAACTGGAAATTAAGGGTGTTGGAGCCACCATTCCGGATCACAGGAACCTGTGAGGAGGGGCCAGGAGCGGTGGCTGCTCAGGGCCCAGGTGGTCCCACAGACGAGCAGGTGGGTGACCCCTGGGCACAGCCGACAGCAAAGGCTCCCAGGCCCAGCCTGATCCCAATGACAGGAAACCACTGAGTCTCTCTGGAGCCAGCTTCTGACTACCCTCTCATTTCTTTCATCTTTTGTGCCCCCCTCCAACCCTCCAACCATGGAAACAGTGCCCCTCTTCTTCAGTGGTCTCACTCACCCGTATCCCTCTCGAGAATGAACCTGTATGGGCTCGGAGGTGACTAGGGATGAAGTCGTCCAGGCTGAGCCCAGCAGGGAGGCTGCAAGGAGGGGCCTGCATGCTTAGGCCAAGGTCAGAGGACTCTGGTTGTGCCAGCTGCTCTGGGTGTCCTCTTCAGGAAGGAAGAAGGGAGGAAGAAGGAAGTCCTGCTGAGATCTCCTGCTTATGCCCTCTTGGCTGGACCTGGGGGGTAGGGGTGACTGTGGAAGGGGGTTGTTGGGGCCAGCTGAGTGGGAGCTCACAAGACCCAGGAAGCAGGCTACTGTGGGCACCGGCCTGTAGGCTGCCAGGGCCGGCTGCCATAGGCACAATGGACTGCTTGTTAAGCCAGGGCAGGAGCTCCTGGTGGGAGTGGGGGAGGGGAAGGCCTGGGCAAGGAGGAGGGGAGACTGGCCAGGAGCAGCCTCGGGCATGCAGGTCTGTGCAGTGACCAAAGCTCCAGCCTCAGCCAGCTGGGCAGCCCCCCCCTGGGGCTCTCACTGTACAGCACAGCCTGCTCCCCCAGAGGAAAGCAGAGGGGAACTAGGGAAATTGGCAGAGCTAGGCCGGGCCCATAGGACTTTGTTTCAGTTCCCTCTGCCTCCCCCATTCCCAGAGTCAGTATCTGCTGGCCAGCAGGCATGAGGAAGGACTCAGACCAGAGGAAAGGCCCTAGCCAACAGCAAGGCCACTGCCCACTGGGAAACAGCATTGGCGCCCTAAACCACCAGAACAAGGCCAAGGTTCTGGGGGGAGGGAGGGAAGACAGGGGACATTTCCAGGCTGCTGGAACCACTCCTTAGCATAAAAGGGAGTACTACTAACTCCATTCTTCAGCTTCCTTTCCTCAGACTGGAGGCTTAGAGTGAGGGGGGGGTGGGATGGAGAGCGCAATGGGTCAGACCTACTCTCAGGTGGAGGGTGTGCTCTAGGTGTTTTCCTACATGTGGGGACCCTCCCCCATTTCCTCCTTTGTCTTCAGGCTGCTAGTTGGATGGAGGCTCTTCCCTGGCCAGATAGGTGCTACTGCCCCATATGTAGAAGTTAGGTCAGAGGAAGGGGGCTGAGATGTCCTGGAGATATGGAGGCTGGGAAGGGAGCTCAGAAGGGTGGGTGGAAAAAGAGGTTACCAGGTTAGGGTGCCCAACAGGCCTTTTCTACCCCATAAACCATGGTGTGGAGTCTGTCCCATTGCACTTCTACTGTTGGGTTGGGCCAGAAGCACAGTCAAACTCCTCCTCCTTCAGGAGAGGATTAGTTCTGCACTTTTTGCTCTGTGTTAGATTGTGTGGGCCTGCAGTGTTGTGTGTGGGCCTGCAGTGTTGTGTGTGCCTCCACTTGTGTGGAGGGTAGTGGGGTGGGATGAGGGTGGAACACTGTGACTATCATTTGGGGGTACCACCATTGGGGATCATGTGAGTAGCATGGGTTGTGGGTACAGAGAAGTGTCAGCTGAATCCTATATGAGGGTGTGTGTGCAATGGGTGGTCACATGAACAGGGCATGAGCTACAAGGGGGGGGGTAGAAGAGATGAGGGGGCATGGGGACTGTGACTGTCAGGCCTAGGCGGTTGGCAAGGGCACAGACAATGCTGGGGGAAGCTCCCTGTCTCTGGTCTGAGTTTGGGGGTGGGGATTTTTTCTGACATTGGAGCTGAGGCCTTTTGAGGATCTAATCTATCTAGCTTTTCTGTGCCCATTCCTGGCTGTGGGGAGTGGAGGGCTGAGGCTGGAGGAGGGGCAGTCCACCAGCTGGATCTAATTAGGACTCCTACCAAAAGCAAAACATGTACACACACCCCAGTTCCTCTGCTGCTGCTCTTTTCCTTGTAGGGGGAAACTGAGGCAGGGGAGAGTGGGAGACCAGGAGGCCAAGGAGACTAGATCTAAGAAGGGAATTCCCCTTGCCCAGCTGACTGCTTGAGGTCAGGTTGCCTGGTCAGCAAAAGCAATCTCAACCCATCAGCTGACCAGGACCATCCTTTCCTAGCTTCTCCCATCCTACGCCTTTGTGTTCAGTGAGAACTGCCCTCTATTAGGGTGGTGGATGAGAGGACAGGAGATGTCCCCCAACCACCTGAGTTTTCAGACATTGCTGACCCTTGGTGCCCCAACCTGCCTCTTTGCCCAAACAAGGCTCCATTGGGGCCTAACCTCCAGGGATGGACAGGGGCCAGGGTGGGGGAATAGTCTGAGTTTTCTTCTTGCAGTCCTATCAGGAAACATTACGGAGGGCTTCTTATAGGGATTGGAGCCCTGGTAGCATTGTGGGTTAGGCGTTGGGATGCTAACCACAATGTTGGTAGTTCAAACCCACCAGCTGCTCTGCATGAGAAAGACTGTCTGCTCCAGTAAAGACTGAGTCTCAGAATCTCAGAAACTCTCCATAGGGCCCTTATGTTGGAATTGACCTGGTAGCAGTGGGTTGGTTTGTCTTTTTCTTTCCTAGTGATGTGTCCTGGTGGTGCCGTGTTTAAGCACTCAGCTGCTAACAGAAGGTTTTGGACAGCAGCCACTTTGTAGGATAGATGTGGCAGTCTGCTTTCATAAAGCTTTGTTGTTGTTAAGTGCCATCACTTGGTTCTGACTCATAGCAATCCTGTATAGGGTTTCTGAGGAGGAGCTGGTAGGTTTGAATCAGTGACCTGTGGTTAGCAGTCAAGTGCTTATCGTACAGTGCCACACACCAGGAAATCTTATGGGGCAGTTCTATTCTATTTTATAGCATTATTATGAGTCACACTGACGGGATGGCAGTGGGTTTGGTGTGGTTTTAGGGTAATCTTTATGGAAGCCGATTCCCGGTCTTTCTCTCATTGAGTTGCCTGTGGGTCTGAAATTTGGATAGCAGCCTGGTGTTGAACTGTTTTGGCACCGGGGCTGCTCCCTACTAAGAAACCTAATGTTGTTAAGTGCTGTCAAATCAGTTCCGAGGAGCAGCTGGTGGGTTTGAACTGCCAACATTGTGGTTTGCCCTATAAAACTGCCTGAAACTGTCTATGTTGTTGTTGTTAAGTGCCATCGAGTCGGTTCCGACCCATAGCGACCCTGAACAGGGTTTCCAAGGCTATAAATTTTTATGGGAGCAGAATGCCTCATCTTTCTCCCATGGAGCAGCTGGTAGTTTTGAACTGCTGACATTGAGGTTCGTAACCACTACGCTACCAGAGCTCCTTATAAAACTGCCTATGTTGTTGTTGTGAAGTGCTGTCGAGTTGGTTCCGACCCACAGCGACCCTGTATAGGTTTTCCGAGGAGCAGCTTGTACTGTCGACCTTGGAGTTCAAACGGAAAACTGCTTATAGGGTAGTTTTATTTTGTCCTACAAGGTCGCTATGAGTCGGAATCTACTTGAAGGGAACGGATTTTGGGGTCTCCGAGGGAGAATGAGGTACCCAGGGGAATTGGACCTGCATCTGGCCGATGACAGAGGGTGCCAGGAAATTCCTGATGTCCTCTCAATATTCGCCCAACCCCCTTAGGTCCAGGCAACCAGCTCCAAAGGGGTGGAAGAGATGTCAGTTCTCCTTTTGTTGGCAAAGCTCCTTCCCGTCTCTAAATAGGCTCTGACCTTGGGGCCTTACGCTCTTTCCGAAGTACTTTTCAGCTGCAGGTTCAACGAGGGTTTCTCAGATTTCCCCTTTTCTGGACTGAGGGGAAGGAAGAACTTCTAATCTCTTTCCACCTCATCTCCCCTGAGTTTAAGACTCCCAGTCTCTGAGGACCCCTCGGTGGGAGGGGCTCGCTTCACTGCCTTCCCCAGGATTTGGCGCAGGACTGGGTTCGCTCCCAGGTCCCTCCCCGACCGCGCGGCCTCCGCCCCTCTCCCGCCCCCTCTCCAGCCGGCACCTACCTTCCCCGGAGAGCAGGTGGCGGGGACTGAGGCCGCCTGGGAGGGCAGGGGCATCTCTGCGCGACTCCCGACGGCCGCTGCCGCTGCCGCTGAGGGTCCTTCGGGAGGGGTTCAGAAGAAGTCCGCGATGTGCTCGCTCCCCTAGCGACCGGGTCAGGACCGGGCTCCGAGAGACTGGGCGCACGAGGAGAAAGAGGGAGGCCGAGGCAGTGAGCAAGCGAGGGCGCGTGCCCCGGGAGGCAGGAGACGTGAGCGTTGGCAGAGGGAGTTTGTGTTTCCAATCTAGGCTGTTTGCGGAGGGGGGTGGGGGGCGGCTACTCCCTCTCCCGCCTTGCACGCAGGGCGGGGATTCGAGGACCGCCTGTCGAGGGCGTGCGAGTGCCCTCCACCAGGCTTGGGCCGGGCCGGGCGCGCGCGGGGACGCTAGTGGCCTCTGGCTGGGGAGGCCGGGCCGGCCGGGAGGCGGCGCCGGGAGGAGCCGCTCGAGGGTCCCCGGGGAACCCGCTCTAGTTTCCCAGCTGTCCCCCCCCTGGACCCCCCACAACAAGGCTGGCGTCGGACAGGGGGCGGGGGAGCCTGCGAGGGCCACTCAGAGTTTCCAGCGACACGTCCAGCGTGTGGGAAGGGAGCGGCTGCCGGCTGGAGCCAGGATAGGGCAGGAATGATTAACGAGAACTAGCGGTGGGCCCCAAGTCGAGCCAGCAACTAACTGATACGGCGTCGCAGCCTCAGAGAGGCCGGAGACGGGATCTAGATGCAGACAGGCTTGGGACCCAGATAAGCGAGGAAACGGCGAGGGCCCCTGCAGGCAGAGCTGCCTAGCGTAAATAGTTAAGGCCTCGGGGAAAAGAGATTTTGTGCGTGTTTGGACATGTGCAAACACACACACACACGTGCAAGCACCGGGGATAGCCGCGGGCGAAAATCGATCTAAGGGAGCCGCCCCCTAGGCGCACCACACCCTAGAATGAGGGTGGGGTCCTTCTGGCGAGGATGGGGTTAGGAGGGTCTTGGTGTTCCCATAAACCGTATTTATTTTGATCTTGCTGCTTTTCCGCTGTTCCCGCTGTTTGGCACAAACCCCAAGAGCCCCGCCCATTGGCTCCCATTTCTTTCTGGCAGTTCCAAGGCCCCCTCATCCCCTCTGTTTGCACAGTAGAAAGTGAAGATGCAGACTCTCAAGTACTTCTAGTTTGGGACTTGGATCTGGGACCCCAGACCAAGCTAACAGTAACTGAGCAACTTCAGATTCCTCTGCGGACTGAACAACTATAGATTTTGAAAATACGTGAACATTAACTGCATACTCGCTAAAACTAGATGTTTTCGCCCATCTTTTCTCTGTTCAGTTAAAACAGCTATCTCTGGTTGTGGTGAATACGCATGAAACAGAATCACATTAAGAAACTGCTCAAGGAGATGTTTAGGCTATGAGGAGGCTTGAGAGATCTATTTTCCAGAGCCTGCAGGGTTGCCACGTGTAGATAAGATGGGTTTCACTATGGGCTCATCTAGCGGAATTGGGATGCTTATAGGGAAACAGATCCAAGCTTCCAAGAAAGTGCCTTTTCCCTCCCCTAAAATTTAGGATATTTGCCACCCCTAGGTATTTTCCTCTTCCCTCCCTCAGGGATAAATTATGTGCCTATTTCCTGAGTCACCTGTTTTTCCCACCTGTCAGGGTCCTTGGAAGGACTAATAGGAGGGACCACATCATTTTCATTTTCTTCCTTGTTCTCCAAAGATGGTGAAGTCGAGTATCTTCCAACTCCAGGAATCCTGGACATACCCTCTCTCCCCAAGAGCAAGCTTCCTTTATTCTCTAGGGTTCTGACTTGGGCTCCAAGAGAAATATTTAATGTAGAGGTTGCAGTTGAGTTGACAAAGGTCTCAACTTCCTGTTTGTCACAAAGGGAGGTGACAGCCATCTGCAAGGAGCTGGGGGTTGACCACCAGTTTCATCACTATGGGAATAGGGAGACGAATGACCAGCTTGGCAGGAAGAGGTGGGACAGACCCAGGTGGAGACCTAAGCCTTTTTCCTAAGCTGCTTTGACTTCTGTCTCCCTAGTCCCCTGTTTTGCGGGGCTTATCACCTTCTCTCTCAAGTCAGAACCTGATTTGTTCTGCCACCAGTGAAAAGGCAAAGACTCCTTCCCAGTCTTATGCTGCTTGGACAAAGGAAGGTCTGTAATGGGATCTCTCCATTGTGTTCCATGGTACCCATCTGACCTCATAGAAGAGAGAATGGGAGCTTGGTGGAAGCATAGGGCAAGAAAGACATAAGGAACCTTGGCTGATTTCTGCCCACATTTAGGAAGAAGAATTCTGTTTCTTTGAAAACTATGAGATGAACAGGAAAAAAATTATAAAGATCCAGAGATTTAGCCAAGAACCAGGTGTCTGATTTCTCAACGTCTACCTCTAGCTTCAGCTGTACTTGCTGTTGGCCTAACTCACAGCTGGCTTCTTTTTAGGGAGAGGCTAAGGATAGGGAAGTTTGTACTAGATAACTTGAGCTGTTGTCAACAGAACAGATTCCTTTCATCCTAAAGTGCTATCTCCTTGCCTGACTACCATATCTTTGAGCAGGGACCTCCCTCCCTGTGAGCCCGCCTTTTCTCTACCTTGGGCACTGCCTTTTGTCAGGGGGCTGCCTCTGCCTTCTCTGTGCCACCTGAGCCAGAGTAAACATGGTTACATAACTGCTCTGTTTCCCTAGCAATCTGATCCCAGTCACCAGTGTTCAGTCCCCCAATTCCCCACCCCTTAGGCTGCCACCTTTTGTTCTGCGGATTATCCCCCAATAGCACCCATGTCAACAGAAATCTGTTCATTCTCACCACTCTAAAGGATGACTAACTAAGAAGCTACCAGTAAATGTTGTGGCTCTTCACACGGAGGGGGAGAAGAGGGTGGCTATTCATCCAGGAATGCAGGTCACTCTGAAAACCAACCTCTGTCAGCAGAGGAAGGATGAATGGAAAGAACACTTCAGTAGCTTTTTATTGTAACAAGGAAGGTCAGGTGAGTAGGAGAGAGCAGGGAATTCAGATTTATTTCTCAGGTGGGTAAAGGAAAGCAATGGATCCCACAAGATATAAGCCCGCACTCTTCATTTCTTGAATGTCTTTCTCCAGTGCTGGAGTCTGGCATCCAAGTCACACTGCTGAGCTCTACGGCTGAGGAGCCAAGCAGCTCCCCAGCTCTGTACCTCAGTCCCCCATGTTATAAAAAGGGCATCTGCTGTTTCTTTCCTTCTCCTCTCTCAGATGAACTCTGGTATGTGAAGACAAGTAAAAAACTATTGTTACTAAGTCCACAAAAACATCTACCTCCTTGGGTGAGTGAGTAGAGTCTGGGATCTTAAAAGCTCATGAACAGCCATCTAAGGTGCAGCTATTGGTCTCTCCATGTGTGGAAGAAAGAAGAGTGCTGAGGACTGAAGATGCTTGGAATCAATTAGTCCAATGGATTCATGGGACATGTGAAATCAGTCTCCATGACTTCCAGACCAGAGAACTAGATGGTCCCCAGCTACCACTACCAACAGCTCTGAAAGAGATCACATTAGAAGTTCCCAGATAGAGTGGGAGAAAATGTGGAACAAAACACAAAATAAATAATAATCATAAAATACTGGGCTTACTGGTCAGAAAGGAATAAGCAGCGATTATGGCCCTCAACCACCCTTCAGGTCTAGATAGAAATCCTTGTGGGCCAATTTTCAGCCAAGCAGTAGATATACTAGAGTTCCAGTTCATACATGCATAGGTCTATTCCAAACAAAATGTTGTTTACACATGTCTTTGGAACCACTGGAAGGTCGCAGACAAGTTCTCTCAGTACTTGCCTTAGTCTCGTTTTTCAGTGCTATTCAATCGTTTCTGACTCATAGCGATCCTGTATAAGGTTTCCAAGAAGCAACTGGTGGGTTTGAATGTCTGACCTTGTAGTTAGCAGTCCAGTGCTTATCCTACAGCACCACAGCAGAGGTTGCCTTAAAAACACACACACACACACACACACACACACACACGCCAAAAAAAAAAAATCCAAACAGTCAAAACAATGGCTTCCAAGAAGATCTGCTACACAAGTTAAATTTGAGGCAGAGAGGTCAGATCAGAAAGTTTTGATGATTGGAATTTTTTTTTTTTTTTTTTTTTTTGTGTGTGTGTGTGTGATCTTGATAGATTTTCTCAAAAGATACAAGATACAGGGACTTATTATGAAGAAATTTTAAGAAAACAATATTCCATCAGTGAGAAAAAGGCCCTTCAGACTTCTTTTTGTTCCCCAAACTTAACATTTAGAAGGGACATGATTTGAGTCCCACCCACAAAGATGCCAAAACTGCTGTTTTGATGGAAGAGTACAGAATTCTTCAGGGAGAAATGGAAACTGCCCTCAGAAGTATATAGACCTAGATGGAGGATGTGTAGAGAAACAATAGCTTCATATTTTGGTATTTTTACAGGGCAAACCAGAATGAGTTAGGGAAAAAAGCACTGTTTCTTTGGAGAAATATGGCCTTCTCTGGAGGGGAGATGAACTGAACTCAAATCACATCAGCACAAATATAACTGTTGTCTTCCTTGGGCTCCTGCTTGGTCCTCTTGATTCCAGTATCTGCTTATGTTGCCAGGCAACTTCTACTGATGCCCCTTGTCTGTGTCAGCCACTCATGGGAACAAAAGCAGGCAGAGGAAAGAGCTATTCCCAAGCCTGTCCCATCTAGAATCCAAGTTTTTTGGTATAGTCACTGTCAAGTGAGGGATCTCTGAGAGTGCACAGAAACATAATACAGGTCAAGTATGTCAGTGTTGGGCCAGCCAGGATGAGTGAGTGGAAACCCACAGGAATAGAGTATAAGAGCCTTTAAGGCCTGATTTGCACAGATCTTTCCATAGCATTTGCATGATGTAATAGGCATCCATTCAGGGTTCTCAGAGTCCATCAAATCCAAACCCTGAAGGCTGTGAGAGAGTTCAGCCTTTTACTCCATTTATCTAGCCTGTCCTCCAGGAAGCCTTGACAGTGACATCACATGAATGATTGGTCTCTCTTCCTCTTTTTATAGATGAACAAACAAGCACAATGTTTGTCTTTGAGAAGAAGTGAACTGTGTGAACGGCTTTTAGTTCTTAGTAAAGATGGAAAAAGCAAGTGGCTGTCAGCTCTTTAAAGAGGAGATTTTCTAAAAGAATGGTACATGAGTGATGGCCTCTGAGGGAAATCCAGCCAACTCAACTCAGCCATCAAGAAGGGCACAGAACCAAGAGTTGGCAAATAAAGCCTGCTCCGTCCTTTGCTAACTCAGACATACTGAGAGAAGATAAGAGGGCTGGTTTGTTGGCCAGTGGAGATTATGACCAGTGCTTTGGCTTCTGAACAAAGAATAACCTTATCGTCCCACCTCCTTAAATTCTATGATGAACCTTCTCATTAACTCTGCAACATTAAAAAAGACCATCAAATTGACCATTCCATTCTTAATCCCCTGCATCAAAATGAAATGTATGTATGAGGGGGATAGGATTTTATGATTCAGTTGTGAGTCATTGTGTTCAGGTCTAATGGCGATTGTCATTAGAATGTAGAAAAGGAGCAACTAAAAGAGGGGAGCAGTTAATCTGTCATTTCAGAAACAGAGGACCCTAGGACCATTGAGATGGAAGAATATGACAGGATTAAGGGATCCTTACAAGCAAAGCAGTGACAACAGAGATGGTGGCAGAGGCGATGGCACAGAGAGATAGAGCAGCAGCGGGACTGTAGGCCCATGGACTGAGAAAGGCAGTGTGCATATAAGCAAGAAATTGGTTTGCAAAATATACCCTTTGGACATTTACATGAATATATATATTTTCAAGGTGGTATGTGTACATCAAAAAAAGGGTAACAGAAATAAATACTGTTGGCTGAGGGTGCATGGAGGAGATTGTAATCATTACAATGATTTGCTGAATGTAAAATGAATTATCTGCCCTGTAAGCCTTCACTTTCACTCAATACACATTAAAAAAAAAAAAAAAATTCTTTCCAAAATCTGAAAGTTGTGGAAAAATCAAAATGTGAGACCATGAGACTATATATACCTGGCAAGAATGGGGAGTAGGTTTAAATTTGTTGTTGTTAGGTGCCATCAAGTTGGTACCGACCATAGTGACCATATGTACAATAGAACGAAATATTAGCTGGGACCTCACCATTTTTTATATGCCTGAGCCCAGTCCTGCCACCACTGTGCCCATCCATCTTGTTGAGGGTCTTCCTCTTTTTCTCCAACGCTTCACTTTACCAAACATGATCTCTTTCTCCAGGGATTGGTCCCTCCTGATGATATGTCAGAGTATGAGAGTGGAAGTTTGGCCATCCTGGCTTCCAAGGAGCACTCTGACTGTACTTCTTCCAACACAGATTTGTTTGTTCTTCAGGCAGTCCATGGTACTTTCAGTATTCTCCTCCAACACCATAACTCAAATGCATCAATTCTTCTACAGTAGTCCTTATTCACTGTCCAACTTCTGCATGCAAATACCATGGCTTGGGTCAGGCACCCCTTAGTCCTCAAACTGACATCTTTGCTCTTCAATACTGCAGAGAGATCTTGTGCAGCAGATTTGCCCAATGCAATATGTTGTCTGATTTCTTGACTGCTGCTTCCATGCGTGTTGATGATTTAGATACAGTGAAAGAGAAATAAGAATTTGCATTGGAGCCACTAATTATCAGGCTTTTAAACAGTTTCTCACAACTCCGGAAATAAGGTGAAATATGACTCTCATCTTAGATTTAAATATATTTTCATTTTACTGAAGGTTTAGGTGAGGCAAAAAGACATTGCTAAGTCAGGATGGTATTTGGATAACACAGAATCCAAAACGCATACTCAGCTGATTTGAAATTAGAAGTCTGAGCTCATTTTCTGGCCTGTAAACTGCTCTGTGGCCCTTAATGTGGCTGAGTTCAGGCTGTCTTACTTAACTCAGCAGTCCTGGATATAGATGTCCTACCTCTACTGTCACAATGCTGTTGTTAAGTGTCATCCAGTCGGTTCTGACTCACAGTGACTCTGTACAGGGTTTCCGAGGAGTGGCTGGTAGGTTTGAACTGCTGGTCTGGCAATCAGCCATCCTGTGTTTATCCTACAGCACCACACCATGCGTCCAAAATCACATGAAACAAAATCACACAAATCAAACCCAGGCACTCCTGTTTACTGGACCTAAGCCATAGTACTGGTGGAATTCCCTCACTGACATGTTTTCCTCTCTAGGGCTTGGGTGCTTCCCCTTTGCACAGTGCTCTACTTGCCTCTTGTTGTGCCGTCGGTTCTGACCCATAGCGACCCTGTATAGGGTTTCCGAGGAGCAGCTGGTGAGCTTGAACAGCTAGCTGACCTCACAGTTCAAATGGCTTTGCAGTCTGGCGCATTAACCCACAGTGCCACACCAGGACTCCCTACTTGCCTAGAGAATGCAATTTTTTCTTGTGTATCCACAGCACCTAAAGTCATTTCTACTTTCATAAGCTGACCCAGCATGTCCTCCTCCCTGGTTTCTTCGGCTTCTTCCCAAATGGAATTCATCCATGCCTGGTGTTAGGACCACATGCAGAGTTATTAGGTTACTGTATTATTTTTATCCTTTGTGAAGACTAAGTTTACCAAGCTTTCTTTTAAGTAGCAAGCTCTGCTGGAGAAGCCACAGAAGGAACTTGGACTTGAGCATGAATTGTAGTTGTTGTTAAGTGCCATCAAGTTGGCTCTGACTCACAGCAGAATTAGTGGTGGGCAAAATCCAGAAAGGAAGCCAGGGCTGAGGGAGTGGATTCTAAGTGGGAGAAACAACTAACTGCCACTGCTGCATCAAACTCAGTTTAAAACTCATGAGCTGGAGAGTCTGAAGAAAGAGGTACTTTCTATTGTGATAGAATTCCTTGACCTTGTCAGAGATCAGACCAGACACCAAACATCAGGCTTTCCCTTGACATCTGGAATCTTTAAATGGATAAGAGCCAAACAGAAGTATCTCCATTAAGAAATAAGAGAAATAGAGACAGAGGAAGCCAATGACATTATCATTTAAGGGTTTTTTCTTTTTTAATCTTAAAGATGACTTTCAATTTACAGTAAGAAATTTCTAACAAATTCATTTCTTATTCATAAGAAAAGACTTAATAAATGAATTCTGCCAACAAATAACACTGCCAGCTTTTTCTTTAACTTAACCGGAAGTACGAAAAAGTAGATAATCTCTATTTATACAAGCAAATAATATAGCATTGAGAGAACCTAAAATAAATAAAGATTGCACCACCAGCTAGGTTTTATGTATCTGACCACATCCCTCATTTAGCGAATACAGTCTTAGATGATAGCTATGGACACTTCTATTAGGAAAAGAGCTACCTACCAGTCACAGAGCACTGAGAAGAAACAAGTGTTCATGATGGCATCTTCAAAAAGTTCTTAACAACAACAAAAGTTCTTTAACAGACAAATCTTACTCCAAATCTATGGTAGGTCTCCTCTTTGCTACATGTACTTCACTTTAACATGCAAAAACAAAAAAGACATTTGGAGACAGCAATGTCACGAGTGAAGGAAATGTGGACCAGAGATTCCAGTGAGGCAGTGTGCAGGGTCTTAACTATAGAGTTGCCCAGAGGGATGCTCCATGTCCATGGCCTTGTTTCTTAATCTTAAACAACTGAGATTGTCAGCAGAGGAGAGGAAGAGAAGCAAGGCTAGCCATAACCCTATCTCAAACAAAGATGTTATTTAGCAAGTCTTTCCAAGGTTGCTGGGGCACGAGGCCAGGGCCTCCTGGGAGGCAATATACTCTCTAGTATCATCTTTACCTTGTGGCTGCATAGATGAAGGCAGCTAACACTGACCCCATTCACTTCTGTTGGCTAGATATCCACAGGTCAGGTCACAAGTCTCATTTCATACTCTTGTCAACGGCACAAAGCTCTATTGTTAATATAGCTCTCTGTTCTCAAGAGTAACATCCCTATTTTTCTACTAGACAACTTTCTTCTCCTATATGTTTGTTTACTCTTTCTTGTCAACATCTGAACACAGCAGTGCTGAATAAGGATTATCGTGATCCCAACCCTCCTAAATCTATTGCCGGAGCATCCTAGGTTGCCTTTTACTTCCCTCTTCTAACAGGCTACAGAAAAGATGTGGACTCCGTGTCAGACAAAGTGGAACCCATGATGATAACCACAAATGATTTTAGAAGTTGGAACCTCATGCCTACAACTTGGGCTCTGGGTTCACTTTTCCTCAGAAATCTGTCTGGTGGGTAAAAAAGCTGACTATTGCTTTGAAAGAAACTTGGGTTTCACTGTTACTATAACCACCAAAACAAATACTGGGGATTCTAGAGTGGTGTCTCAACAAGTCTATATGGGATAAGAAATACATTTTTAATACAAAGACCAGAGGAAATCCTAATGATTATCACAAAGAAAAACTATGAATCAATAAATCAAGGGCAAGATCTTCCTAGAACAGTTTAAACTGATTGGCCACTCAGATTGGCTAGGATGAACTTAATTCTCAAGAGCTTGTGTTTCATATTTATAAATATTGTTCAGTTTTGAGTCAGTTCATAGCAACCCTTATAGGGTTTTCAAGGAGCGGCTGGTAGGTTTGAACTACTTTGTGGTTAGCAGTTCAGTGCTTATCCTACAGCATCACACCAAGTCTCCTTATTTACAGACATGGTACAGTAAAAACTTCTGGATATCAGCTATAATATTGACATAAACAAGGAAGGCAGAGGGAACAGATTTAGGCCTGCTTCATTCTGAGAGCTAGGGGAGCCTCTTGGGTGATGACCATGAACACATGTGTAGAGTCCAGCTATATGCCAGGTAGGCAGTTTCTTTTGCTTGAAATCTCTGTCTTAAGAGAGCAGCTGCTTCAAACTGTGTTTGAAAAACTACTGATAGAGAAGAGATTAAGGTGCAATGCCAAGGGTAAAAGGGCTCCAAGTTATCCAATTTTAAGAAATCCCACTCTTGCTCCTCAATGATGTTGAAAATACTGCTGACAAATAAGGGCTTTTTTCTTCCTATTCTGAGGTGCCAGGAAATCAACCTCATACTACCAGGACAAGAACACAAATCTTTGCTATTGAGAAAAATTGCTTCATCAACTTGCAACTAACTTTATGGCGTGGAAAAAGTGCTGGTGGTGCAGTGGGTTATGCCCTGGGCTGCGAACAAGTTGGCAGTTTGAATCCACTTGCCACTCAGTCTTCAGGAGAAAGACCAGGCAGTCAGCTTCCATAAAGATTTATAGCCACAGAAAACCTACAGAGCAGTTCTGCTCTGTCCTATAAGGTTGCTATGAATGGGAATCAACAGTAGTAGGTTTGGTGTTTCAGTTTTGGCTATGGAGGAATAGAAAAGGCAATGTAAATATAGTGTAGGGGACATGGAAAATACTGATAATCCAGTAAAGTCTGACTACTCTACCTTTAGGCAAAGAGCTAGATCAAAACCATCAGTATATGATAAGCAATTTTCACTTTGCTTGGTCAATATCTAATCACAAAGGACAATGAATCAGCAATGTCTACACCCATAATGAATGTGTTATCTTGAGGCTCACAGGAAAACAGAAGTTGTTTTTGCTTAAACACACACATGCAGCAACTTGCCTTAGCTTATTTTTACTTTTGCACTAAACATTCAGAACACGAAGATTATGAAGTATGTTTTAAACTTGGTTAGATGATTATTTTTCATTAAAAAAAAAAAAATAGCCATCTGATTAATTTGAAATGTCATGATGTGGCTATAGCCAAAATTGGGAAACCTGGCCCATGTGATGGATGTGTCATTTTCAAAATGGTGCTTCAAAAAAGTTTATTTAAAAAAAAAAAAAAGTCCCTTTACACGTACAGAGAACTGATGTAAGAACATTTTTTACCCCTTAGATAGGAGAAGTTGCAGAAATAGAAGATCCCTGTAGACCTTAGTGTGAAGAAGAAGCAGAGAACAGCATTTTTAGTATCCTTAGAACATGCAGGGGGAAAGACTTCAATAAAACAGAAGAACTTTTGAAAACACCAACTCTGCAGAGCTTTAATAGCAGTTAAAACATCTGCTTGCAGTCTCAGCAGCCACTTTTTTTGGGTCATTATTGTAGCTCTGGTAGCATAGTGGTTACAAATTGGGTTGCTAATCTCATGGTCAACAGTTCGAAACTACCAGCTGTTCCACAGGAGAAAGATGAGGCTTTCTGCTTCCACAAAGATTTATAGCCCAGAAACCCTATACAGGGTCACTATGAGTTGCAACAGACTCCATGGCACAAAACAATAACATTATTGTAGGTATACCTATCACACAACTTGCCAATTCAACTTTTTATAGGTGTACAACTAGACAGCAATCATAATAGTTACTCAAACAACCTCAATCAATGCAATTTTTCCATCACTTTTAACCCTGCTTTTCCCCTTCCTTCCTGACCTTGGTGACCATAAATAAACTTTGGTATCCGTATATTTGCCTTTTATTTTTTCTTTTAAGTGAGGTCATACAATATTTGTCTTTTGCAATTGGCTTATTTTGCTTGTCTTATCTTCAAGTTCCATCCACACTTAGCATGTATCAAGACCTCATTTCTCCTGGGATTTGGATCTTGATTAGGTTTAGGATCATGTGTTCACGGGACACCACAATTAATTGTCCTAATAATGTGGTTAGTGCATCTGTTCTACTTCCTAGTTCCTTGATTAGTGCATGCAGTCTTAAAAGCTTGCAAGAAACTATCTAAGGCATAACAATTGGTCTCTATTCACTTGGAGCAACAAAGGAAGGCGAATCAGGAATGGGAAGAGAAAATGGAACGTGTGGCCAATTGCCTCCATGAACAACTACCTCCTTTGCCATTGAGACCAGAAGAAGTGGATGGTACTTGGCTACCATCACTAATCATTCTGAACAAAGATTCCATAGGAGAAGCTTGATAAAAAGGGAGACACTGCAAAACAGAATTTTAAATTCTCATGGACCCCACACTTTGTGTAGACATGGAGGGCAGATAAACTACTGAAACAGTTGCCCTGAAATAATCTTTAATCCTTAAACCAAAAATAGTCCCTGAAGTATCTTTAAAAAGATCTGCCTTTAGCAGTATATTCTTTTAAGAACTCTATGTGATCAAATTGACAGCAACAACTCAAAGATTATAGGAGCCTTAGTGAATTTATATTAATGAGGCAGAAGAACTCAGAAAAAAAGGGCAAGAATGGTTGTACAACTCGAAGAATGTAATTAAAATCACCAAGTTGTACATGCAGAAACTCTTGTATTGGTGTATGTTTTGCATTGGACTGTGAACAGTTTGGCAGTTCAAATGCACCATTTTGCAGGAGAAAGATGAGGCAGCCGGCTTCCATAAAGATTTATAGTTTCAGAAAACCTATGGGGTAGTTCTACTCTATTACAATTTTCTCAACAACAAAACAAAATTTGTTGTTGTTGTTAGGCGCCATTGAGTCAGTACCAACTCATAGTGACCCTATGCACAACAGAATGAAACATTGCCTGGTCCTGTGCCAACTTCACAATTGTTGCCACGCTTGAGCCCATTGATGCTGCCACATTGCCAACCCATCTCGCTGGGGGTCTTCCTCTTTTTCTCTGACCCTCCTCCTTACCAAACATGACATCCTTCTACAGTGACTGGTCCCTCCTGATAAATTAAGAAGGAAAAAAATCTGCTAGCTTGGTCTCAGTCAGGAGTAGCAGTCCCAGCCTCCTTGGAAGCTATCATTTAGAACAAAACATTTAAAATGTTACAATCCCCCAATGAAGCCTAAAGTGAAGAAAAGCACCTTTATTACAATGTATTTCTACAGTTCATGCCTTCTAAACTATTTTGAGTCATAGGTGCAGATACATATGTAGACAGTATCGATTCTCATTTTAAGAAACTTATTTATACCATTTAGATACATTTACTATGTGTAACTGTCTAAATTGTGGAAATACACACTCTAGCTTTCTACAGAACATAATGCCTTTATGTTTAGAATTAAACAGAACATCAAAACTATCTTCCTTTATGGAAGTGGTGCTGTGGGCTAATGTGCTGGACTGCAAGGTTGGTTTGAACTGCAAGGTTGGCGGTTCAAACTCACCAGCTGCTCCTTGGAAACCCTATACAGGGTCACTACGACTCGATGGCACTTAACCACAAAAACAACTATCTTCCTTTAAGAGCTGCTGTTGTTCTATCTTAAATTCACTCAGATTTTCTTGGATTCCCTCAGGCTGATCCCTCAACACCTCAGAAGGATCCTGTAAAAAAATACCCTTTTATGACATTTCTGTCAAGGAAACTTACTTTATCATATTATACCTTTTAGAGATAATAATGAAGACATTCCTAAATAATCATCCCACCAATTAGCAAAATATTATTTTAGCTTATAAATATCTGTTATAATGCTTTCACTCTGGCCTACTGATTTAAGCCCTTAAGGATATCTTCTTCCTGTGGACTGTGTATGTGTACTGATAGCCCAGGTGAAAAGGGGAAGAGATAGGAAAGTGTCATCTCTAAAATCTGTCATTGAGGACTGACCTTCATATTTGGAGACATTTTTAGAGCTGCGATCTTTTCTAATATTGAACTGTGGGGATGAGGAGTACCATGCTTGTCCAGGTGATCCAGTCCCTCTTTTGAGCATAAATCAATGACACCAGTAAAAAACAAATATTCAGACTTTGGTCCCCTTCTTTTATAGGTTTTACTTACAACCTGTAAGAGATCCGTATGCCCTTCCACAATATCTTTCCAATCTTTTTACTAATAGAGCAATCCAATACACCAGATTCCAATTCCCAAAAGCGCTTTCACCTCTCATAACAATTAGGAGCTGCTAGAAAAAGGTACAGGAAAACAGAGACAGGTGGGCTAAACCCTTAATCTTCTAAAGAAAACAATGTTTTTGAAAGAAAGGTTTCTGTTTTCCTTAAAGCTCCTAATATGAAACACTACTGTCTCAGATAATTGCTTCGACGCTGGAACCCCACATCCCAAATGGCATTAAGGAATTCCATCGATGTGTAATTCCATGCTGTAATGTCCAGGAAGGTGCATTCATTGCAGAGCCAACCAATGACTATGGTGCCTGCAATCAGCCTAAACCTAAGGATCTCTAAGATCTCCTTAAGTAATCGGTACTCATTTAAAAAACAAACTAAGGGAAGGTTTTTCAAAAGCTGTACCTGAATATTTGTTTTGGTATTCTAAAATATCCTAATGACATATAGCTCAATCTAATGAGTGTAAAAGGAAAAATATCCAAGTGGCTGATACATTGTGAAGTGCCTTCAAGTCGATTCTGTCTCATAATGACCTTATAATATGGTTTCCAAGGAGCAGCTGGTGGGTTTGAATCACTGAACTTGTAGTTAGCAGTCCAGTGTTTATCCTTCAGTACCATGCCAGGACTCTAGCATTTGATATAGAAGATATCAATCCTCACTTACAAGACCTTTGGGGAAGATTTTCAATTCACACTGCAGTTATCCTACCCTAGTCAGTATTCACCGCACCAGGTGATTTCAGAAATCCCTCTACAGGGATACAGAAGGACCATAGGGAGAATGGATACCACTGCTGATGATGCAATAGTGCAGAAGGACCTAAGTAGTTCTTGCTAAGGCTCAGCTGAGGTAATTTACAAAAGAGTTAGAAATGTAACTTCCTTTGTAGATGGGGTAGGTCATCTGGGATTCAAAAACGAAAGCAAAAGGATCTGGCATCAGTATAACTTTTTGAAAGTCTCTTTCTCCTCCAGAATTCTAAAGGTGTTCAAATTAGCCCATGGTTGTTGTTGTTAAGTGCCGTCGAGTCAATTCCGACTCATAGCTACCCTGTGCAGGGTTTCCCAGGAGCATCTGGTGGGTTTGCATTTCAGTGCTGATCCTACAGCGCCACATGCCCATGGCTAGATGGACAAATTTTAAGTAATTCTTAGAACATCCCCCATGATTGTTTCTTATGTACTTGACTAGAACACATTAAAAAGGAATGTGGAGTCCAGAAAGAAGTAGGTTATTATGGTAAACATTTCCCTTAGCCCTTACAATCATTGGGTTTGGGGCTATAGAAGTGCTACAATAATCATGTTTTCCAAAAGAAGAGAAGCAAGTTTAGTCACTGAATCCAAGTCCTTTAATGGCATCTAGGCTGAAAGAAAAAAAACCATGACAACAAGAAAACAAACCTCTTTCATGTAAAAAGTTATTAATCTTAAATGAAAGATGTTACCTTCCAAGAAAACAGGAGTAAAAGTTAATTTGTTCAAGTCAGAAACCCAAGGCTGAGGTTTCTAAGGCCCTTTTATTAGGGAAAGGTCATCTTTATATCATAAGACTTCATATCTGTTATCAACAACAATCAGATTGGTTTCTAAAAATTAGGGACAAAAGAGAAAAACCAAACAGATAATACTTTATATATATATATTGAAGATAAAAGAATTTATAAAATGGTCACCTTTCTTACAGAATAAATGCAGACTGCAATATGAATGCACCTCCAGGTTTAAGTTGGTTTTGTTTTGTTTCCCAATAATAAATAAATAAAATTTGTTCATAAGTTTTGGATCGACCTGTAACTCTAAGCATTACTGAGTTTTCTTTCCTTGGTCGCTCCTGTAAGCAGCGTTAGGATGTACAGAGGTTAGCAATCTCACTGGCCCATCAGAGTGTACAGTATCCTTTCGGGGTGGCATCCGCTCATTAATTCGGTCCAGTCCTTGGGCTTCTTGAAAACTCCGGATCTTGTGCTGCAGGGAAAACCCTCTGATGGCTAGAAAGAAACAGGAAAGGAGGGAGGGGACTTCAATCGGGCAGCAAAATGACAAACTTACAAACGTTTTTTTAGCGCACAACAACTTCTTAGAGGAAAACACAGAAAGGTGGCTATGGAGCACATGTCTGGTAAAGATAACAGGCATATAGTTGACTGAATTAGCTTTGTCTGAAACTATCGTTTCATTAGGCTCCAAATCAGCTAAATAGTGAAAGGAATTTCCATAAAAGCTCCATAATGTTAGTCACGGCAGAAGTATACTGACAAACAATAACAAGTCTTACACAGCCTCAATACATTTTAGAAAGAATTTCATTTATGGGCTAGAAACATGCTCTATGCTTTATGAAAAAAGAGGCAACACTGGAATAATAGAATGAGCCAAACACAGCGTAGTTACATGAAAGCACAAACACCACATTAATCACAAAATAACAGAAAGAATTCACAAAAAAGTAACAAAAAACGGTTCAAAAGTACAGTCTTTTTTATCTTGCACAACCAGGAGCTGAACGTAAGTTAAAAGTCATTGAAATAGCTTCTAGGTATTTTCCTACTGATTCAATTTTTATACAGTCAAGGAAAGACATTCACATTTTGAATCACCTTTCCTCACAAGATAATTAGATCTATAACATAGGTTTATCCTTTCAAAAGATTTCATATATAAATTCCAAGATAAGGTGTAACTCAACATAGGTTTCACAGAAACAAAGATAATTTCGCTTGACAGACTCAGAAACAAATCAAACTAAATTCCTATCTATTTTTGCCTTTACTCTGGATATCCTTTTAAATCATTAAAGGCAGACCTGTCTTGTAATCAAATGGATGTCTCTTGCCTGTGGAAGGGATTTAGAATTAAACTACTTGATCCCTCATGACCAGTTGCTTAAGCTTCAGCCACTGCATTCCAACAGATAGAGCCCAGGAAAGAGCCTCGCCCTAGTGAGGGGGCATTGCAATCACTGCCAATACAGTACACAAAGGAAAATACTTGCTTTATGAGAATGCCTAGAAACATCTATGCCTTTTCTCACTGTTACAGTTCTGGTAATGCAATAATAAAAGTTTTCAAATTGTTAAGAAAGCTTTTCCAAACTTGTAGACAGACACAGGAGCACATCTATCAGAGGAATATGGCCATACCTTCCCGGGCCTCTACTGCTTCTACTGTGGCTGTAAGAGGGCAGGAGCAGTGGCATGCAAAAATGAAGACAGAAAAAGAGTGAGTACAACCAACAACACTGCTGCCAGCACAGACTTCCCAGGGACCCCACCTTTCGGCCTATCCTCATCCATAATAAAAATCCACTAGTTACAGAAGTGGGAGGATTATTGCAAGAAACTGGATTGGGGTGGGATAAGAGGTGAGGAGAATTGCTAATATTTCAAACATTTCAGGTGGCCTGGGAATCTTTCAGCTAATATAGCTATAGATAAGACACTGGGCCAGTTTACCTGATTATAAAGAACAAAGACTGATGTTGTTTCCCTTATTTTAAATAGCCAGTTGCCAATTTATATCTTGATACCATTATCAAAATCACTTTTCAAATCAAATAATTTAAGATCACCACTGTTCCTTCATTTATAATAGCTCTGAAAGTATTAAATGAGTCCTATTTTAAAAAAAGAACTTATTTATAACTTTTTAAAAAAGTTTTTATTGTGAATTGAGTGAATTAAAACTACTTCTTATTGCTCTTAAGCACCTTATGTAGGGTCCAACTGTGCTTTTTAATTATTTAAATTCAAAATAAAATCCCCCAATACTAGGCTTGAATAACAGACTGCCATTTGGAAGGAGATAAAAATGGGTCACAAGTGAGGGGTTATTTCTTAGCAAGGGGTGGAGTAGTACACTGGCAAAGGCCTAAAACAATCAAACCAAACCCACTGCGATTCAGATTCACAGCAGCCCTAAGGGACAGGGCAGAGCTGCCCACCTGCGATTTCTAAAGCTGGAATCTTTACAGAAGCACACTGCTACAGCTTTCTGCTGCAGAGTGGCTGGAGGGTTTGAACTGTCAACCTTTCAGTTAGCCATGGCATCACTAGGGCTCCTTGACTATTTAATTCTAGATGCAAATTCATGTGCCATCTGGGCCTAATGATAAAGCAGGGACTGACCTTTCCAACCCAGATGGCTTCCATTCACTTACATGAGAGAGCACACACATTACTAAAAAGGCCCTTTCCTCTCAGTCTGATGGAAAAGGACGCAACTTAAAAATAAACACTAACAGCCCTTTGGACATTTAAAATAATATTTTTTTGTTTTGTAAGTGTTTATCAAATATTTTTTGCCTTGTTCATTGTGAAATATAAGATGCAAATGGGGACCCACAGGGAGGGAGTGGGATAAATGTAGTTCCAGGGAGGGGATTGTAATCATCAAGATGAACAAGGTGTTTCATCTTGCTGCATGTAGAACTGATGATCTTGTCTGTAAACCTTCACCCAATTTACACTAAAAAGTTAAAAATAAAAAAAATAAGCACTGACAAGTAAAACTTCCTTCCATCTTGTTTTTCAGACAGTAAAAATCCTAATGTATGAAAAGGTTACAGGTTGTAGCAAGAAAGATCTCTTAGGAGAAGCATGCCAGTTCCTCTAATACCAATTTTCTAAAAGACGGCAGGGAATAACAAACATTAACAGTTGGCTGTTCCTAGGTTTTATATGTCAACATAAGAGGAGAGAAACTGGAAGAACTCAGAAGTTAACTTCCTAACATAATGTAAAAAGTAGATTCTTGGCATGACCTTATCAACTGCTTACATTTGCCAACCACACATACGTACATATTAAAGCAATGTCACACCCTCTCTAATCTCAAATGGAAAAATACACTTTACAAGAAAACCACAGTGCATTCTGACAGTACATCACAGATGCAACTGTTAGGAAGTGGGAGAACAAAGCACTGCTTGTAACTGTATACAGAGTGTTCACCTAATTAGAGTTTGAAAGCCATGTGGTACAATATGTACTAGCATTGTATTGTTTGGAGCCCCTCCTAGGAATTGCTTTTTGCAATGGGGATGATGATATATATGATATCAGCCCACACTCAGGGACACTACAAAAACAAAACAAAACAAAATCATACAAAACTGAGTGATCTGTTTTTTCTCTTTTTAACATTTTTACAGATATAATTCATATATCCCCAAACTCACCTGCTTACAGTGTACAGTTCAATGGTATATTCATAGAGTTGTGCATCTATCACCATAATCTGTATTTAGAACATTTCCCAACACATCAACAAGAAATCCCCTCCCCGCTAGCTAGCAGTCACCTTCCATCTTCCTCCATTACCTTATGTGCCCTCAACCCTAGTCAGTCATTAATCTCCTTTCTGTCTCTATAGATTAATAGAATCATACAATATATGATCCTTTGTGACAGGGTTCTTTCACTTAGTAAACCCTAGGGAATGATTCTATTCTATGCCTACAGTGTTCATCAGTAGCTAGAATGACTCCAAGGCAAGTAACAAAAACTGGCTAATGACGCTTACAGTCATCTGTATGTCTTCTTTGGAAAAAATGTCTATTTAAATCCGTTATCCATGTTTTCATTAGGTTGTTTCAATTTTTGTTACTCAGGTGTAAAAGTTCTTTATTTATTGTTAATATTAGTTTCTTATTAGATATATTATTTGCAAATATTTTCTCTCATTCTGTGTGTTGTTTTCACTTTCCTGGTGGTACCATTTGCAGCACCTTGATTTGGATGGAGTACAAGTCGAGGCATATAAAATGCTATTAGGACATATGAGATGTTGCTGGTTGAAGGTTCTTTAAGCAAAGTTACATGAGCAATAAAAGCTTTTTCAGCTAGCACTTCAGTATGCCAATGAACCTGTAGAACTGACAATGTGATGTGAAAATAAAATAAACTCCATTTCTGTCTATCAATAACAGACAATATTGCTGTTGTTGTTGCTAACTGCTGCAGAATCAGTTACAATTCATAGCGACCCTGTATAAGGTTTCCGAGGCTTTAAATCTTCGAGGGAGCAGAAAGCCTCATCTTTCTCCTAATGAGTGCTGGCGGGCTTGCACCATGGACCTTGTGGTTCACAGGTCAGTGTTTATCGAAAAGAGCCAAGAGAGAATAAGAGGCTCTACAAGGTTAGCTGCCGCTTTAAATTTCCTTTTTGCACATTCCTAAATATTTCTATAAATTTCTCAAGTACCAATAAACAATATTATATTTATTATAAGCTCATATTTAAATAAGGGATAAAGAGAAACTGGATACATTTGGGACTAAAAACAAAAGGCAGATCAAGAATTAAATCAAACACATCCCCAAATAACACATCTATACAATTCTCTTTGTTACTCATCCAAGATTTGCAAATTTGTAGATTTTTAATTTCAAGATCTAGAAAAAAAAAGATTTTAAAACAACAATTATGTGGATCAACACATTTATAAAACTTTTCAAGTACAAATGCTATAGGACATTTTTTCCCCCTTTACCCAGATTAATGCCTTATTCCAAAATACCTTTGTTGGAGCTGGCATACATTGCCCTCAGAATACCTTATGGCACAAAAGTATTTTGCTTACTAAAAAGTGCACATTTGAAAAAACTCAATCTGAAATAGTTTACTATTCCTTTCTAGGGAACTACAGAAACCAATAAAATAAATTATATACTTCCAACGAGAAAAATGTTCACTCTTCCTTCAAAATATCTAAACTCCAACATTCCAGTACTGGAAGAGGAGAAAGGCAGGAGCAACTCAATTGTATAAGAATGAAAAAATGACATTGTTTCTATTAGTCAACAGCAGTGAAGTTTCCAAAAAAAAGCAAAGGATTCCTGTAAGTGGTAGGATGACATGGAAAAAACCAACAACAGTAGTTTAAAAACAAATAGAAACAAATCAATAAAACAAGGGAGCAAAAAAGTAGTCAATCATTTGTTTAACATACTAGAATTAGTCATCCAATAATAGGAGTTTCAGTCTCTTCTTATTTGACCAGATATACGTTTATTCTTTTTACAAAGAGCAATCTTTTTATTCCGTGGATCTCATTAGAGTCTTCTCCTTAGAAGTCAACTCCTATGTCACTTTAGAACTGATGCTCTATTTGAAGAGTGATCGTGGCACTGGAATAGAATATGGCTGCAGACTATCTCACTGATTGAAAGTTCCAATGACAACATCAAAATGATTTAATTAAAGTATAAAACATATACAAATAAGGCACAAATGTACACACATATGAAGTAACATGTCAAGACATTTTTATATGTATACATACTTTTAATTATAATCCAGATCAAGATATTGAATATTTCCAGCACCCCAGAAGCTCCTTGTGCCCCTCTCCAATCAATATTCATCCACCAGAGAGACCACTACCTGGACTCCTACACCATCGATTAACTTGCCTGATCTTGAGCATCACATAAATTAGACAGTCTGTGCTTTTTTTATGTTTTTAGTTTGTGTTCTCTTATAGATGTACCATCATGCCTATGAGATTCACCTCTATGCTGCTGCATGTATCCATAATGCTTTTTAAACAGCTGAGTGGTATTTCATTGTATAAATACAATACAATTTATCTATTTTTCTATTGATAATCAGTGTGTTTTCCAATTCTGGGCTAGAATGAGCATTCTTATACAAATCCTTTGGTGGATATAGGCACTAATTTTCTCTTGGATAAATCAGGTGTGGTTTTGTTGGGTCATGTGTTTACTTTATTGCCCAAAATGGTCGAACCAATTGACAAGTCCATCAGCATTGTATATGACATTTCCAGTTCTCCACATCCTCATCAACTTTAGGTCGGGTCAGACTTTTACACTTTATCCGTTCCAGTGGGTATGTAGTGCTATCTCACTGTGGTTTTCATAGCCACGTCTCAGATGAGTAACTACATTAAGTACCTTTTCATTTATTTATTGGCCACTTTGATACCCTCTTTTGTGAAGGGTCTTTTGAACTTATTTGTGGCTTGTCTTTTTCCTCTCTTAATCATATATTTTCATGAACAGAAGTTACTAATTTTAATGAAATTCAACTTTTAAGTCTGTTTGTTTGTTTAAGTCAGTACTTTTTATGTCCTGTTTAAAGACTTTTTCCCGGTACCTAGTCTCCAAACTTCCTTTTAGGAATTCTATTGTTTTACATTTTACATGTAAGCTATAATGCATTTTGAATTAATTTTTATAAATATAGAGAAGTAAAAGCCAAAATTCATTTTTCCCCATATGGCTATATGTATCCAGTTATCACTTTCTGAAAAAAAAAAAAAACAAAAAAACAAAAAAAACCACACCAATATTTCATTTACATTGACTGTTAAAGTAACAGGAAAAAACCTTTCTAATAAGGAACATTTCTCACACTCACCTGTTTGAATAGTCTGCTTCCCTCCTGAGAGGACACCCAAAGGGAGTGTGCCTGTAGGAGTCAGGCCCTTAAGAGTCAGCACACTCTCACTCTCTTCCCTGCAAAGGAAGATTATAGCCCTGGATTAATGCCAGGGTGTCCACCATTCGGCCATTCAAAAAGATCCTTGAAGATCCATTAAAAAATCACAGAGACAGAAGATTTTCCTGCTCCTCATCACTTCCCTGACTCTAAGAAAGGAATGTATCCTATAAATATTCTAATTACAAACAATCAACCAGTTCTTACTTTTCAGTAAGAAACCTTTAATAGTCAGATACTTTTCTATGTTTTCCATATACAAGTGGGCTCTAAAAAGTTCCTGGTAAAAATGGAATTGGCCATGGCAGTTTTCTATAAGTTTTTTTTTTTTTTTGAGGCCTCTTCATATTATACCAAATACTATAACCCCCCTAAAAGTTTGAGGTATGTCTTATTATTATCTCTATTTTATAGATTAGGAAACTGAGGTATAGAAATAAATCCAAGATCAAACAGCTAAGAAAAGGCAACAGAGTAAAGCTTTGAACACAGGCAAGCTGGTTTCAAAATCCACATGAAACCACGACACTCATGACGCTATGCTAGTATCAAATGAATGCTTGCCAGAAGATATTTAGTCATTTTAACATGTAAGTCTGATTCAATCTGCACTTCACAAGGAAACTAGAAATTCTAGTCTGAAATTCAAGTAGAGGAAAAAAAATAAAGCACACACACACAAAACTATTCTGAAATAACTTTCAATAAAATAAAATTTCAAAATGGTTTTAATGAAGACTGTAATTCTAGGCTTTTCCTTACCGAAGAATTGAAAAGACCCGTGCCATCTTCCCAATGGCTCTGATTTTATTCTTGATGATTTCCTTACGAACTGCAGTACCTCCTTAGAGAATACAAAGAAGTGAGTTAAAGAAGTGTGTTCGCAAGTTGGTTTTTAAAACTGCAGGATGAAGTATCTTATTTAGTTAAAGAAACTTGTTTTCTTTAAGAAAATAAATCAGTGCCTAAATTTGTTTAAACCAACAAAAATCCCAGGAAGTTCTAAAGAACAAGAGAAAAAATTAAAAATAAAAAGAGAAAAAGATGAAGTGAAGAAATGGAAGAAGCCACACACATACAGAAAGACAGACTTGGTGGATCCATTAGAGATAGGAATCTTCTTGCGATTCTGAAATGTAGATCACAGCAAAGATTGAGTCACACACCCACAAAGAAACCTGACACAAATAAAGGCAGTTGCTACAGCAAAGATGGAGAAAGTTGTGGGTCACATTAGGATGCACAGCTTCGCAGGCCAAATGGTAAGTGATGACTCAAGCAGTTTTCTTCTGCATGTAAACTCAACGTACAGCTAGGTCTTCTGAATTTGGTGAGGACAGCTTTCATTCTTACTTACACACTGGAAAGTTATTTTGTATTATAAACAAGCAAACCTGTTGCCATCAAACCTATTCTGACTCATAGCGATCCTACAGGACGGAATAAAATTGCCCCATAGGGTTTTCAAAGCTGTAATCTTTACAGATGCAAACTGTCACCTCTTTTTCCCAGTAAGAGGCTGCTGGGTTCAAACTCTGACCTTTAGTTCACAGCCAAGCACTCAACCACTGTGCCACCAGGGCTCATTGCTTTCTACTAGACTAAAGACAAACACATAAACAAGAAAATCTAGCAAATAAACCCACTGCCATGCAGTCAATCCTGATTTACAATACACAGAACTGCTCCTTAACGGTTTCCGAGAGGGAGCAGAGCCTCATCTTTCTCCTGAGGAGCAGTTAGTGGATTGAATGGCTGACTTTGTGGTTAACAACCCAAGATACCCACTACATCTCTGTTGTTGTTAAGTTCCAGCTCATAGCAACTCTGTGTAGGGTTTCCGAGGAACAGCTAGTGGGTTTGAATTGCTGACCTTGTGGTTTAGCAGTCCAGTGCTGATTCTATAGTGCCACACCAGGACACCATTATTACTTTTTTTTTTTTTTTTTTTACTACAGGCAGTATAAATTATGAGAACAGGTAAGGTATTTTACAAAGTGACATAAAAAAATGTACGACTTTGTGTCCTTATGTCATCTAAGATTCAGGAAACAGTCTAAACATGAGGAGCCAAGATCCAGGCATGCACCAGCTGACCACATTTAAATGTCAGAAAATGAAACATGGTCTCTCCTTCCTCACCCTCCAGTTGTCGGTATCCTGAGGGTTCATATAAAATGGTTACATTAAAACAGAAAGGATGACTGGAGAGTCCATCTTGAATTATTCAACTCCCAACTAAGAAAAGTCTAACCAATAGACTACAGCACAGGCAGTGAATATTAAGCTCTTAGCACATTTTAGTCTGGTACCTTTCTGAAAGCTTGAAATGTAGTGATTTTTAGGGAGAAGAGAGACAGCAAGAAACAAGGAGATGAAATAGAAATATGAGAAGAAAGATTTATGTTTATATGGAAGAGAAAAAAAAAATCAAAGGGAAATGCAATGAGAAAGGCAGGTTATTGTCTTTATCAGCTTCTAAAAGACATTCCTGTTTACATTACAGATTTATTTTGTCAGTAGTTTTTGCCATTTCTTAAAAGTTTATAATTTTACATTAATTCACATTTATTACTATCCTACATTTTCTATTTATGAAAATAAAACTAGGGAAAGAAAAGATAGCATTTGCGGAACGTACGAAGTTGAAAACAAGGAACAAAAACAAAGGATAGATAGAACGAACAGCTTATAAATCTTAAGAATGTGATACAATTCAAACTATCTTTAGTAAAAGTATTGGAATAACATACCCTTGAATTTAGAGATAAATAAGAAATAAAACTTAAAAATGCATACTTTTTGGTTTTCTGTCAAATTTTAGATTTGTTTGCTAAGTGACTAAAAACTATACTAATGAGACCCAGGTTTAGTTCTGTGATGTTCCAACCAGCATCCTCAGAAAACTTTTGTGCCATGGTCACAACTATTTATGTGTTGATGATTATAAACAATGAGGTTTCTTTCTACATCAGGCAAAAGAATCCAAAGTACATCATCTTCTGCCAGTAACCTCTTTATCTTTACAGAAAAGTATTTTTTTATGGTAGAGAATCATTTACTCATTTCTCCCAATTTCTTCTACTTAAACTTTATAACGAATTGTTGACCTTCATTGTGGTTTGAGAAGAATAGTAGCCTACTGAGTGAGGTGCCCTTCTCAAGGACGACTAAAATCCCCAGTGTGTAACTGGTTAGAACTAGATATGAAAGCCAACACTATTTTCTATCTGAAAAATTCTAACAAGCCAATGAGAATACTCATAACTATAAAAAACAAATAGTACATAGTCCAAGTCCTTTCCTCTATCCCTCCAATTGCACCCCCCAGAAGAAACTGTTTAAAAAGTCTATCTAAGCCTTTTTTAGAATTTTTTTCTTTGCCTTATAAATTGCAAATAATTTTAAACTTTCAGAAAAGTTAAAATAGTACAAAGAACTCCTATATAGTCTTTATCCAAAATTCACCTGTTAAATTGTCTCATTTGCTTTATAACTTGATCTCTCTATATTATTCATATTATTTCCCCCCTGAAACATGTGAGAGTAAGTTGCATGCATCATGGCCCTTTATCCCTGAATATATTAGTATATAGGATACATAGCCTGTACCACCACATAATGCAATATGTGGTTCACATAGAACTACAGGACAATTATCAAACTCCTTATAATTAATATTGATATAATCTAACTTACCATCTAAAATCCAATCTTGCCAACTTACCCAATAAATTCCTTTAAACTACTTTATCCCCCTTCTCTATAGTATCCAGTGGAGTCTTGGTGTGGCACCGTGGGTAAATGTGCCAGACTGCAAAGCAGCTTGAACTGCAAGGTTGACGGTTCAAGCTCATCAGCTGCTCCTTGGAAACCCTATACAGGGTCGCTATAGGTCAGAACCAACTCAATGGCACTTAACAACAACAAATAGAATCCAGTATAGGATCATGTATTGCAATTGTTGTTGTTGTTGTTGTTAAGTGCCGTCGAGTCGGTTCCGACCCATAGCGACCCTGTACAGGGTTTCCGAGGGTGTAAATCTTTACGGGAGTAGAAAGCCTCATCTTTCTCCCGCAGAGCAGCTGGTAGTTTCAAACCGCTGACCTTAAGGTTCGCAGCCCGATTCGTAACCACTACGCTACCAGAGCTCCTTAGCTACCTTATTTTTCAATTCTCCAGACTTTTTATCTTTCATGGTCCTGGCATTTTTGAATAATAATAATTTTTGCTTAATAGATTCTCATTTAGGATTTCTTTGATGTTTCTTTTTTTTTAAGGTTTTTATTGTGGATTGAGTGAACATTTACAGGGCAGATCATCAGTTTTACATTCAACTCTTTGATGTTTCTTCAGGATTAGATTCAAGTTATGCATTTCTGGTTGGGATAGTATGTAAGTGATATTGCCTTCCCAGGGCAGCTGTCCTTCAAGAGGTATATGATGTACATCTGTTCCGTGTTCAAGATGCTAATTTTAATCACCTGGTCAAGGTGTTCAATTTCTAAACTATATATTTTCTTTCTTTGCAACTAATAAGTAATATGTGGGCTAACACTTTACCACCATATGTAAATATCCTACTTCTGATAAAAAAATTCCCTACTACATTTAGCATTCATTGATAATTCTTACTTGAATCAATATTTACTATGTTGTTGTTGTTGTTGCTAGGTGCTATTGAGTCGGCACTGACTCATAGTGACCCTATGCACAGCAGAATGAAACACTGCCCGATCCTGGGCCAGCCTCACTACTGTTGCCATGCTTGAGCCCATCAATGCTACCACTTGGCCAATCTATCTCGTTGGGGGGGTCTTTCTCTTCTTCTCTGACCCTCCATCTTACTAAACATGATATCCTTCTCTAGTGACTGGTCCCTCCTGACAATATGTCCGAAGTATGAGAGATGCAGTTTGGCCATCATGGCCTCCAAGGAGCACTCTGGCTGCACTTCTTTCTAAATGGATCTATTGGTTCTTTTGGCAGCCCATGACACTTTCAATATTCCTCAAATACCATAACTCAAAAGCATCAATTTTTCTATGGTCTTCCTTATTCACTGTCCAGCTTTCGCATGCATATGAGGTTACTGAAAACACCATGGGTTGGGTCAGGCGCACCTTAGTCCTCAAGCTGACTCTTTGCTCTTCAACACTTTGAAAAGGTCTTGTGCAGCTGATTTTGCCTAATGAAATACAACGTTTGATCTCCTGACTACTGCTTCCTTGAGTGTTGATAGTTGATCCAAGAAGAATGAAGTCCTTGACAACTTCAATCTTTTCTCCGTTGATATGAATATTGTTTATTGATGTCCAGTGGTAAGGATTTTTGTTTTCTTTACATTGAGATGTAATCCATACCGAAGGCTGTAGTCTTTGATCTTCATCAGTAAATGTTTTAATTCCTCTTCACTTACAGCAAGCAAGGTTGCTTATCGCAGGTTGTTAATGAGTCTTCCTCCAATCCAGATGCCATGTTTTTCTTCATATAACCCAGCTTCTTGGATTATTTGCTCAGCATACAGGTTGAATAAGTATGGTGAAAGAATACAACCTTGTCACACTCCTTTCTTAATTTTAAACCATTCAGTGTTCCCATGTTCTGTTCGAACAACTGCCTCTTGGTCCAGGTACAGATTCCTCATGAGCACAATTAAGTGTTCTGGAATGCTTTTACTTCGCAATGTTGTTCATAGCTTGTAATGATCCACACAATTGAAAGTCTTTGCATAGTCAATAAAACACAGGTATCTACCTTTCTGATATTCCCTGCTTACAGCCAAGATCCATTGGACATCAGCAATGATATCCCTTGTTCCACGGACTCTTCTGAATCCGGCTTGAACCTCTGGAAGTTCTCTGTCAATGTATGATTGTAGCCGTTTCTGTATTACTTTTAGTAAAACTTTTATTTGCATGGGATATCAAAGAGATTGTCTGATGATTTCTGCATTCCGCTGGGTCACCTCTCTTTGGAATGGGCACAAATGTGGAGATCTGAAAAGAAGTTGGCCAGATAGTTGTCTTCTAAATTTCTTGGCAGAGATGAGTGAGTGCTTCCTGTGCCGCCTCACTTTCTTGAAAGATTTCAATTTTGATTCCATCAATTCCTGCTGCCTTGTTCTTTGCCAATTCCTTCAATGTACCTTGGACTTCTCCTTCAGTATCATTGGCT
Organism: Chrysochloris asiatica; assembly: GCF_000296735.1. NCBI lineage: Eukaryota > Metazoa > Chordata > Mammalia > Afrosoricida > Chrysochloridae > Chrysochloris > Chrysochloris asiatica. The sequence goes on from NW_006408582.1 coordinate 15,298,039, forward strand.
CTTGATCATATGCTACCTCTTGAAACGGTTGAACATTAACCATTTCCTTTTGGTACAGTGACTCTGTGTATTCCTTCCATCTTCTCTTGATGCTTTCTGCATCATTCAACAATTTGCCCAGAGAATTTATCAACTCCTATAGCCCTACTTCACTATTTTCTTTAAAAAAAAAAAAAAAAAAAGTTCACTCCACATATTCCATTAAGTCTAACTCTACTAATATCTATTATGTTCACTGCAGCACTATATTTGGCTTTAGGGTGAACAAAAAATATTACTGCCTCAGTATTCTGAGAGTTTATTATTGAGTGGAAGTAAAATGTATTAATGGTATGATATAAATGAAAAATTGCAACTTAATGAACATTAACAAGAGGTTGATATGGATACGGGCAATAACAGGGTTTTGGATATAGTAAGGCAACCCAAACTTTCTTCCATGAGGAAATAACAGAAGCTGACAAGAAGTTAACTAAGAAGGAAGAAAGGAAACTTGTATAAAGGAAATATGTCAGGTAGAGGAAAAAGTATCTATTATATGGATATATAATAATTAATTTACCTAACAACCCTCTAAGGAGATTTTAGATTGTTTTGAACCATTTGCAGCTACAGACAATAAATACTTCAATAAATACTCCCACATACAATTTCTGGCATACTTTCAAAACCATATCCTTCTTGTAGTCAATATTTCTTTTTTCATATATGTAATTTCAGTCATATCAATTTAGATCTGACTGTAAATTTTACTGTTACTTTTTTATATTTCATCTTCTCCTAACGTAAATTATTTAGTTTTAATATCCATCTTGCTGTACTGTTTCCTCAAGATTCACTGTAGTGATCCCTATTCCATAAATAAAGGTACTCACCAGGTATGCTCCATCCTCTATACCTTCAGTGTAACTGTTGTAAGGAATTTAAAGTTATGATGACCACCTAATCACTTTGAGCTTCTCAATTTAGTGGACAAGGAGGAAGAAAAAGAAGTTCCATTTAGGCAAGGATAATCCACAGTGATTATCATGAGAAGATAAGATTGCTGTTACACACTGAAGGCAGAGAGCAGTAGGTATAGAGTTTGGGGAGTAAGCTGAGTTTTTTCTGTTATATAGATGGCTAGTCCTAACACTCAGTGGATCACCTTAGCAGACAGCTTGGAGAAAATGAGACAGAGATCTTTGGTTAGATGCCACCATCTTTCCAGAATCTCATATGTTTTTAGACAAGTTAAGACCTACCTTTAAAATCAAACCTGCTACACCACATTAAGAAAAATGTACTTGGTTTCATATACAATAAAATGTTACTATAAAAAAGATTCCTCTCAGATCAGTAAGTGAAAAGAACATACACAATCCAGTTTTCAAGAAATTTTAAAAGGACAAAAGGTATGAATGGACAATTCATAAAAAAGAAATAAAAATGGCCAATTAACAGACACAAAAATGTTCATTATTCATCATAAAAATACAAATTAAAAATTTAAAAGCATCAGACTATCACAATTATAATAAACAGTGTTGGAGAGCTATAAACCGATACCGTCTTTCTTGAAATCTATCTGTATCATACTTAAAATGATAAATACAAGTTGATCAAGACCTTGGAGATCAACTCCAAGAAGTTTATCCTATGGAAATAGTCGAGAAAATGTTAATTTTGATCTTACACTGCTTTACTTTCTTTCATAGCATTTATCACCATCTGATGTGTATTTATATTGCTGTTCCCAGCTCCCCATTAGAATAGGGTTTTATTGACAGACAAGACTTTAACATGTTCTGATGAATCCTTAGTACCTAAAACAGTGGCTGGCACATATCAGGCATGTAATTAAGTACTGGTTGTTGACTGAACATGCAAAGATTTATTTATAAGAATTTTCAAAACTCTAGGGTTTCCTAAAGCAAGAGTTAGAACAAATTCAGTATCTAAGAGCAGAGGATTAGTTAATAATGTCAGACAGTACTACTATGTAACCATTAAAACTTGATCTACAAAAAATTACACAGTAAACGCCGATTATAATTTTACATGACAAGAGTAGGGTCCTATGACCTCATTTTTGTAAAAAGGAAAGAAAAAAATTCCTCTCTCTATATATATTCAAAGCTAAAAGACAGCTAACACAGTATACATCAAGATGTTAACAACAGACATCTATGAGATGATGGAATTATGGGTAAATTTTTTTTCTAATTTATGATTTTCTGTAGCCTTCAATTTTTTTTTTCTTACAATGAACATAATTCTTTTTCAATGAGATACAATTATTCAAAATATAAACCAAAACCAAAATGTTTTAGTTTGTAGTTTAAATGAAGAAAAGGAAATTTTACCTTCTAATGCTTCCTCATCGGGTATCAGTTCATCATCAGAGCATATGTTGAGAATGTTAACCAGCATCTCTGTTACTACAAGAAAAATAGTAAAAAAGTTACAAAATTTAAAAAGCTTTTTCTAAAATAATGTGAAGATCTAAAAAAAAAAAAAATTGTATCAACATAAATAATTATTTGCCATTAATTATTGACACTTATAAAGAGTAGCATTAAATGTAGACCTTCAGTATACATAGAATAATCTGCTTACTTATTTCAATTAATAGTCTGGCATCTTTTAAGATCCTAATAAAGGCATACCTTGTCTTATTTCACTTCACAGATACTGTAATTTTTTACAAATTGTAAGTTTTATGGCATCAAAGTAAGTCTACTGGCATAATTTTTCCCACAGCCAGTAGACCTTCAGGTACATAGAGAGTAATACTCAGTCTTCTCTTCACTGATATGCACATGACACATTCTCTCCCATTTTATAAAGAAATTAAGCAGTCTATGCCTGACAGGTTTACTGCATATTTGCATAGTTTACTCGTGTAGTTTCACAAAATAAAATTCTAAGACCAATATTTCCTGTTTAATTTCTTTGTTGTTGTTATTAAGTACCATTTCTTTAGCACTGGAAAAAGTACTGAGGGAATAACAGTGATTATGTTATTTTAATATAGTGATCATAATAGAACAGTTACTGTATTTTTAAAAAACTTTTTATTGTTTATTGGTTTACAGAGCAGATCATCAGTTTTATATTCAACAATTCATACACATTTTGCTTCATCTAATTGATTACAATCACTTCAGTAAAAATCACTTGTCCCCATGGAAAGAGAAAGGCTGTGTGCTGGCGGCCAGGAGGCAGGCTTGCAGCATGTGCCCTTTGGTTGTTTAAATGATTGTATGTTTCTGAGTGTTTTTGTGTATATCCCCAAAATAAAACAAAACAAAAAACAGAGGGACTAGAAGCAAATACTGTTGAATGATGATGCATGGAGGAGACTGTAATCATTGCGATGAAACAATGAGTGTAAAACTGATGGTTCTTCCATGTAAACGATCACTCAATTCACAATGCTTAAAAAAAAAAAAAAAAAAAAAATTAGTTTATCCCACTTCTTCCCTGTGTTTCCTATTTCTATTCCTCCTCCTTTCCTGATCATTCTGAACTTTGTCCTTGGGTAAATGCTGCTCTTTTGATCTCAAGGTATGCACACCTCACTAGTGTTATTGTACACTTTTATGATTTTGTAATCCTATTCTCTTTTATGATTTTGAGCTTTGTTCCACATTTTCTCCTACCCTATCCAGGACCTAATATAATTAATCCCTTTCAGAGTAGTTGGCATTAATAGTCAGGCATGACCTAGTACTTCTGGTCACAGAGTTGTGGAGAGTGACGTGTGCATGGTTCATTAGTCCACTGGACTAAATATTTCCATGCATCTTCAACTTTTATCACTGTTCTTTACTCCAGACAGAGACCAATAGTCACACCTTAGATGGCTACTCACAAGCTTTTAAGACCCTAATCGCAATATTCATCAAAGTAAGATGTAGAACATTGTCTTTTTGGACTATAGTTGATCTAGGTGTTTCCTGAGTACCCAGCACAACAACTCATTCTCTCAAAGTGCTTGGTTATGTCTGAGGAGGTTTCATAACTTTGTCCCTGGTATGTTCCTCTACATTCATGGATATATATTCAACAAAAGTAAATACCCATGTGCAACTATCCTCTGTCAAACCTGTATAGTCCTCCTCTCTCTCCCATACCTCTTCAGCCTGCTTATCTATTCAATTACTTATTTCCTTTCCCTTCATCTGCAAGTATCATATGTATTAATTTTTTCCCAAGTTTAAAACAGTCTGTTCTATGTTGAAATCTACTAGACTTCCTCTCCACTTGGAAGTTCTGTAACTACACTATTCCCTCCTTTTACTTTATAACTGTGTTTATTACAAATTGCTATCTCTGTTCCCTATTTTCAGTCTTAGAGGTTTGCTTTACTTTGGATACTTCTATATCTGGAGCACTAAGTGCAGTGTTATAGGATAAGCACTGACTTGCTAACCACAAAGTCAGCGGTTCAAACCCACCAGCCACTCCATGGAAACCTTAAATAGGATCACTATGAATCAGAATTAACTTGACAGCATTTAACAACGTGTCGGGGTTGACTTGTGAGTAGTGCTGTCATGCATGTTTAATCTCAGGTTGTTGGCTACTGTTGTTGGTTCTCTATCCAAAACACTTCCTTTAGTATTTCTTGTAAGATTGAACTGGTTTTGGCAATCTCCTTTAATTTCTGTTTATCTGGAAATGTCCTAATTTCACTACTGTATTTGAGGGACAGTTTTTCTGAGTATATGATTCTAGGTTGGCAAATTCTTTTCAGAGGTTAATCTTCTAGGTTCTCCTTTATAGGTACCTTTTAGTTTTTCCCAAACTGTTCTCAGGATACCTTCCTTACCTTTGGGTTTAGGAAGTTTGATTATGATATATTTTGGTGATTTTCTTTTGGGTTCTATCCTGTTTGAGGTTCATTTAGCTTCATGAACGAGTATCTTCTCATCTTTTATGATGTTAGGAAAATTTTCTTTCAATAACTCTGCAACAATTTTCTATGTGCTTTTTTGGATCTCTTCCTGTTTGGAATTCCAATTACACACAAGTTATTCCTTTTGATGGAATTCCACTTAATTTTTAGGCTCTGTTTGGATTTTTTTGTTCTTTTTTTCTGATTGTTCCTCTAGCAATTTAGTATGGCAAGACCTCTCTCTGAGTTCAACAATTCAACCTTCCAAAGATTCAATTCTACTCCTTCGCCCTTTCAGTGTATTATTGATCCTTGAAATCTTAATATTTATATTCTGGGTTTCTTTTTGCTGTTCTTGTTATCAGTTTGTTCTTGTAGTGTTTTCCTGTTTTGCTTTTATTTTCCTTGACTTTGTCTTACGCTTTCTTGATCTCTCAATCCTTTGAAGGCACCTAAATATCATGCTTTGGAATTTTTTATCTGGTAGTTCCAATGCCATTTCTTCCTTAGAAAGGTCATTTGAGTCTGTGTTTTGATCGCTTGTTTGTGCCACTCTTATTTCTTCATGTGAACTGAAATTGTCTGCTTTCTCTGAGACATTGTGGTATTGTTCTATTTTATTTATATTTAATTTATCATTGTATGTTGGTGTGTTCTTAGGTACTCTCCGCCTGGCTCCTGGTGGGTATGGCAGAGAATGTGAGTGTGTGCAGTTCTCTGATCACTGTTTGTGAGGCACATTGAGGGCAGGTTTGTGTGACATTGACCACAGGACAGCTACTTTACTATCACTTTAAGTGTCAAGTGTCACTTAACCATTGTTGTAGAGGAAAAACAAAATTAGAAAGCATTTCTGGTAACTTTATTTCTGAATCATCAGGGGAGCTACAAGTAAAATAATCAGTCACTAGTTAAGACAATGAATGTATGATCCACATGTTTATTTTATCTTACCTTTTTCCCCAACAAAAGGCAAAGACCATGTGAAAACATCCATAAAGTTTGGGAGCCAGTAAGGGTGCGGAGAACAGTTGAACTGCCTGATATTCATGACATTGTTTTCGTATTTCAGCACAGCAGCTAAAAAAGGAAAAAGCAAGAATCTGGGCACCAAGGAACATAACACAGTAATTGATACCTTTTATTCAGCTGTACACTTACTACACAGAATTCAGGAACTTTCTATTTGTAAATTTGAGACTAGGTGCTTACATGTAGACTGGAAAAAAAATTTAAGCATTTTATAATAGTTTATTCTCTTAAGATTTATCCCAAGTAACAAAGTTATAGAAGAGCTCATATAATAAAAGTACAAAGCAAACTGAGCTCTGAGACCTCAAAGGGTCATGCACAGTAACTGTATAGAAACCTTGGGTTTGACATGAGAAAAACTTCCTTTTATAGGTCAGATGGTTATAATAACAACTCTCTTTTAAGGGCAAATATCACTCATTACATGAACAATGCTTCTTTTGCCTGTCATTAACCAGAACCAAAAGATTTTATTTCCTGGAACTTTATAACATTGTAGTTATTATCCATTCATATTGGGGGAGACATATGATAAACTTGAAGTGACTTATTATAATCAGTGTTCAAAAGTCTCTTAAATTATCTCTGCGTGAAATAGAGTGAACATAAAAAAAAAATGCCTATCTGTCCTAAAGACAATCAGTATATGAATACCACTTTATAAATGTTTAATATTATCCAGTGCATGCTGTTGCACACATATTTTGGTACTAAGCAAATATTCTTTATATTTTAGAAAATTATAAAATCCAGTTCCTTAGTATTCCTATCACCAGGAACGTAGTTTGCACTATTCTTGTAAGTATTCTAACTGTGGTCATGAAATAGAATAGAGCATATCAGTTATCTAGAAATGACAGACATAGGTCATCTCCTAGATCCTATTTGTTACTAGAGGGTCTCAACCCAAAAAACCAAATCCATTTTTGTGGAGTTGATTCCAATTCATAATAACCCTTTAGAACATAGAATTGTGCCATAGAGTTTTCAAGGCTGTAGTCCTGGTGTGGTGCTGTAGGATAAACACTCGACTGCTAACCACAGGGTTGGTGGTTTAAATCCACCAGTCACTCCTTGGAAACCCTCTACAGGGCCCCTATGAGTCAGAACTGACTAGATAGCATAGAACAACAACAATCCTTATGGAAGCAGATGGTCAGCTCTATCTCTTATAGAGTAACTGGTGGTTTGCAATTACCAACCTTTCAGTGAGTAGTCAAGTACTTTAACCACCGCATTACCAGGGCTCTTTTATCTATGCTCATGTTCTCAAAATTTAAGGTACTGAATATCCAAAACGGGCCCCATAAATCATCAAGAAAATACATCCTGAAAACAGGATCTCTGGTTCTCAAAAACCTAATACTGGCAATAATGTACATACCCCACTGTTTTCATAGATGTGGCTTTTATTTAGGTTTGTTGGTTGGTTGGTTATGTGCCGTGGAGTCGGAACTGACTCATAGTGACTCTATACGGGGTTTCAGAGGCTGTCAGTCTTTATGGGAGCAGAACGCCTCATCTTTCTCCCACGGAACAGCTGGTAGTTTCGAACTGCTGACCTCAAGGATCGCAGCCCGATTTGTAACCACTTTAGGTTAGGTGAGTATATAATTATTTTTAAATTCCCTCAATCTACACAGGAAAGAGAGATGTGTGGAAGGCCTCAATAATAAATTATTAGGAACAAAAGCTTTAAAAAGTGCTTTTAGGTATGTTCTTAGTAGCCAGAAAAGAATAGAAAAAGCTTTAAAACTCATGCCTTAAAGGTCTTTCATGTAATCAATGGGACCAAGAAATACTTGTGGATATCAGTAAATCTAAAGAATAAGTAAGAAGAAAAGAAACAGTAGATGAAGAGAAGGAAAAGCAGGATGGAATTTCCTGTTTTAAAGGAGAGAGGTATTTATGTGGGCTGTTACTGAGAATTACCAATGATGTTTTAGATGCTAAGTTTTCTACCCTTTTCCTAGAAAATACTTAAGAATAACAAAGGTGTTGGGAGTGATTTGAACTGAAGGTCTCAGACTTGGGGGCAGTTTAACTGAAGGATTGCAACTAAACAGTTGTGGTCCAGAAAATCGGGCTGCTCCCAAGTCAGGCTGCCCGCTGAGGAACTTCCAAAGCCTGCCTCAGGGAACAAGGATTTTTGCAAAGTCTTTCCTTGTACACAGTCATGGCCTTCAGTTCAAGTCTGCAAAAGCATCTTGCTGCCCTATCTCTGTTTCCCTAGCAACTACATTCTTCTGATAAAGTCCCACTTACTGCTTGCATCTATACACCAAAAGTTTTTTACAATCTTTTCCCTGCCCCCAGCTCTCTCCTTTGATTTGTGTATATAATAAACATGCTGAACATAGATAGGTGTCACAGTATCTTCATCAGAATGCTGTGTCCCACTTGGTCCTAACTTTACATATTTCATTTTGTGTCTTGTGTCTTCCTCTTTTTTCTAATCTCCCATCACCCCTACTCGGATTTAATCTCTCCGTGCGGGTCGCAGAGTACAGCCACTGGTAGGATGCGGCACAAAGGAAAACTAGATTTTTTAAAAAAGATACAGTTGTCATGCAGTTGTTGTTAAATGCTGTTGAGTCATTTCCAACTCACAGCAACCCTGTATAGAGTTTCTGAGGCTATAAATCTTATGAAAACAAAAACCCTCCTCTTTCTTCCACATAGTGGCTGATGGGCTTGAATTGCTGACCTTGAGGCTCACAGTCCAAATGCTTATCCTATGTAGCCACCATGCTTCTCAATTATGTCATAGCTAATGGAAAATACAGGTAAAATGAAATGTAACTTAGAAAGTTTATTGAAGGAATAATCAAGAACAAAACAATTAGAAGGAGATAAAAACAGAAAAAGTGAGCTAACAGTTAATGTAGTGATTGCCAGTTTAGATGGCATGCTTCAGCTTAGCACACTTATACATTCGTTGGCAGTCAACAGATATTCTTCATAATGAGGTCAATAAAGGAAGTAAGAAGCAAAAAGTTTCATCACAAATATGAGGATATTTAACAATACAAACAGTACATAACATTTGATAAGGAGAAACAAAGATAGTAAGTTGCCACTTACGTTCTGAAAATGTTAGAAAAATGAAACAAGAAAAAAAAAAAGTTAGGGTGAAGCAAAGCACTACAGGACAACTGAGGCTTGGAGAAGAAATAAAAAGGCTGTGAGAGAACTTCGTAAAAGAAATGCTTTTTAAAAAAAAAAAAAAAAAAGGACCATGAATCACTGAAGGATGTGAAAAAGAGATACCCAAATCAGGTTTAAATGAAATGTGCCATTTCATAGTTCACTTTTTTTTTTTTTTTTAAAGTTATTAAGTACAGTATGGAGTCTTGGTGTGTTGCTAGAGGATAAACACTGGACTGCTAACTGCAGGTTGGTGGTTCAAACCTACCAGTAGCTATAAGTTGGAAATGACTCTAAGGCACTTAACGGCAGCAGTATATCAAAGCTAAAAGGAAAATGACTGAGGTTTACTAGTCTCCTTATCTGATAAAAGGACACATACAAACTTCTAAGATTAGTTTTTTCCTACTTCAATCTCTCCCCTCCCCTAGACTCCAGAGATCCTGACTTAATTGGTATGGTGTACTGTCTGGATATTGGGAATTTTTTGTTTTTGTTTTTAAAAGCAATAATAAACCATGCTCCTCTTTCTCCAGCATCTGTTAACCACAAATCTACTTTTGTCTCTATGCTTTTGTCTTTTAAGTGCCATGGAGTCATTCTGACTTATAGTGGCCCTGTATAGGGTTTCCAAAGTGCAGCTGGTGAGTCTGAACCGCCAACCTTGTGGTTCAAATCAACCTTGCAGTTGAGTGCTTATCCTATGGTGCCATATCAGGACTTTTGCCTATTCTAGATCATTCATATATGTAGGACTATACATTTGTCTTTTTTGTGTCTGGCTTTACACTTAGCATACTGTTTTCAAGGTTCATCTACATAGTAGCATGTATCAGCACTTTATTTCTTGCTGTTTTTTTTTTTTTTTTTTTAACAGAATGTCTCATTAATTGATATTGAAAGAGGAATATAGGTTTGAATGTTTTGTAAGATTTAAAGCTAAGTATAAATGGATTAAAAAACAATATATAAATTCCAAATAACTAGAGAACACTAAAATTGTTTTCAATTTAAATTTACATCAATTTTCTTCTCTTTTGATTCCAGAGACCAGGACTAAGAATCCCAGGTCTAAAAATGTTTTCCCTGACTAAATATTAATAAAATTATTTTAATACAAAATAACAAAAATAGCTACAAATCTTATAATTTAAAAAATATTTCAAACAAGAGTACTCTTTCATGCATTTCTTTTTCAAATTATTCTTAGATATTTTTTTTGCCAGTTAACTTATATTAGGCAGGACTTTAAAAGGTTTATGGAAAAATTCCATTATCTTTAAATTCAACTGTCCCATGAGCTTTTTAAAGCTCCCCTTTTATTCTGTTAGTTGGATTACATTCTTAGGTATATTTAAAGAATAATAGCTAATGGTATGTTTTTTTAATTCTTTATCTGGAAACATTTATGCTGTAATTTCTATATGTGACTGAAAACTTTGCTGGATATAAAATTCTTGTTTCACTTAACAAAAAGAAAAAGGAACTTCATTTCTTTATGGCTGAATAATATTCCATTGTATAGATATGCCATATTTTGTTTATCCGTTCATTTGTTGACAGACACTTACTTGGGTTGTTTCTACCTTTTTGACTATTGTGAATCATAGTTCACTTTAAAATATAGTAATTGTTAAGTATAATGTGGACTTTTTTTGAAACTTCTCTCCCCAACTGCATAATCAAGATGTGACTATAAAGTAATGAGACTTAAAAAACTACGACCAACAAACATACCAGACTTTATATATAGCATATGAGTATGGTTCTTTGATGTAATCATATCAGGTAAAACAACAGCAAAATGTTAACACTATTATAGCAGTTTATGGTTTGACAAATTTTGTATCATTCATTTCATTACTCCAACTTATCTTCTAAAATCCTATGTGATGGGTATTTTAAAGATAAACTGAGGCTCAGAGAAGTTAAGTAACTTGTTAAAAGTCACACATTTAAAAGTAAAAAGGGATTATACTAGAAATTCTGATTCCTCACTTAGTGCTCTTTTCAATATACCTTGCTGCCTTGCTATATATTGTAATCCAATCATGCTGCCATTACTCAAAACGTTTTTGGAACGCCTCTTTTGGAATTACCTCCAGAGCCAGTTTATAAGCAACACAAGAAAGACCAGTCTCATTACCCTATAATCATACCTTGTTACTGATCCCCAAATGCTATCATCTACCTTGATCACTCACCTTATGCATCAGTCTTGACTCCGAATGACTTTTGGCTGTTCCAAAAATCAAATCCACCCTCAAAGGACGAAGGTTTGCCATCATTGAGGATAATCAAAAGAATGTGTCGCAGACTCTGAAGGCAATGCCAGAAAAGGAGTTCCAAAATGTTTTGAGCAATGGCAGCATTGTTGGAATAAGCATATAGCCTCCCCAGGTAGCTACTCTGACGGATAATACTCAGTGTGGATATATACGTTCTGGCATGTTTGTTAAAAAGTCATTATCTTATAGTCATTATTTTATAGTCATATCTTATAAATAACCAAATACTTACAGATGTAGGAAGCTTTTAGTATGACTACTTCTTGGATACAAAACTATAAATCATAAAAAATTTTAAACTTAAAGACTTTAACAGGATAAAGTCTTAGAAACAGAAATTCCGATTAGAGGGCATGTGCATTTTCAATCATCTTTATATATATATACATATATATATATAGGGGAAACTGAGGTTTAGAAAGATTATGTATGTGACACACCCAAAGCCACACTGTTTTTGGCAAGGCTTGAGCTCAAATGAAGACTTTTTCTGACATTTTGTATATATTCACTCTACCTATGCCATTCCACAAATAAAGAGCAGCGACAGCTCAACAATTCACAAACATGAAAACACCACCAAATGATGACATGTTACTAAGGTACGGTTATTTGTTGTTGTTGTTAGGTGCCATCAAGTCGGTACCGACCCATAGCGATGTTATGCATAGCAGAACGAAACACTACCCAATCCTGGGCCAACCTCACTACTGTTGCCACGCTTGAGTCCATTGATGCTGCCACCTTCCCAATCCATCTCGTTGGGGGTCTTCCTCTTTTTCTCTGACCCTCCACCTTACCAAACATGATATCCTTCTCCAGTGACTGGTCCCTCCTAACAATATGTCCAAAGTATGAGAGACAAAGTTTGGTCATCTTGGCCTCTAAGGAATACTCTGGCTGCACTTCTTTCAACACGGATCTATTGGTTCTTTTGGCAGCCCATGACACTTTCAACATTCTCCTCCAACAAAAGCCCTCATCACTGGACCAATAAAGAACATTCTTATCAACAAAGACTGAAGTTGTCAAGGACTTCATACTCCTTGGATCAACTATCAACACTCACAGAAGCAGCAGTCAAGAAATCAAATGATGTATTGCATTAGGCAAGTCTGCTGCACAAGACCTTATTCAAGTGTTGAAAAGCAAAGATGTCAGCTTGAGGACTAAGGCGTGCCTGACCCAAGCCATGGTATTTTCAATAACCTCATATGCATGCAAAAGCTGGACAGTGAATAAGGAAGACCATAGAAGAATTGATGCCTTTGAGTTATGGTGTTGGAGGAGAAAAAAGGTGCGGTTATAGACAAACAGAATTAACAAAAACCATAATTTAAGTGGACTGGTCTAACTTAAACCTAAAAGTCATTTATTCTGCTTGTACTTTGATTTAGTAGAAATTAAACTGATTGATTATTATACTCAGAAAGAGTCCAGTAATCCTTAGGATGTGAAAACCAAGTAGCAACCTAAATTCTAAATTTCTTGCCCTTCAATTAAAATCTCTCTTATTATTTTAAATGTACACATACAAATAATATATACGTGCATATATACATATGATTAAACTAGAGTTCACATTTACTCACAAATTCAAAGTGAAAATATCGCTGTACTCTTTTACCTTTATTGTTATAGACATCTAGGTAATTTGGGGCAGAGAAAATTGTAATGAGTGATGGAAAGCCTGTTGTTTGGCTCTTCCTGTACATTCGATACCTGAAAGAGAGATGACAGCATGTCTGTCTTGATATTAAAACAAAAATTCTACGGTAAAATTAGGTATAAATGTATTCTAACTTACCCAGCATCTTGAGCTTCATGGGCTCTGATTACTGATAACAAATTATTGTTCTGCAAAAATTCACAAACTGCAGGGTAACTGAAAGAACATTAAAAAATATAAATCCAGAATTAAAAGAATTATTTTTCAATAGAAGGCAGGGGAATAGTCAAAATTGCATGAGCTGGGTTTGTTTCAAGATGAACGCTCCTGTTGTACCACTGTGGGATGAAAGCACTGTACTGCAAGGTCAATTTGAACCACAAGGTCAGTGATTCAAACTCACCAGCCACTCCTTGTTCGCTATGAATTGGAACCGATTTGATGGCACTTAACAACATGTGATGCTGTAGGCTAATGCGTCAGACTGCAAAGACATTTGATCTACAAGGTTGGTGGTTCAAGCTCACCAGCTGCTCCTTGGAAACCCTAATCAGGGTTGCTATGAGTAAGCACCCGACTCAACGGCACTTAACAACAACAACAACAATAAAATATCACATTAGTATGTATATATGTCTGTGTGTGCATATATGTGTATGGTAAAACTGAACATGTCATTTTCTTAGATCATCAAATTATTTAATGTTTGAAAATAAAAAAATTGACTTCACAGGCACTATTAACAAGACATGACATTATGCAAGGATATTTCAACACAGATGCAAATATTATACCCAAACACATTCTAATGAAAGGTACTTGTGTCAACTCCTAAAATGTTCTTTTAGTACTGATATCTTTATGAATGACAAACACCTTATAAGAAGAACTAGAAATACATTAATTAATTAACCTCAGAGAAGCTAAGTGTTATTAATTAATTGATATTATTTAAAGCTTGTTTCTCTATGCTAGTCAGAAAAATTAGCTTTTAAAATTGATAATACTTTCATATGGTATAAAATTGAAGGATACAAGAGTATAGAGTGAAATGCCTCCTTTCTATCCCTATTTCCAATTACCTTGAAAACAACCAGTATATCTAATTTATTGAGAATTTTTTCAGAGATATTCAATTTTAAGCAATTATACACACACACCTTTTCCTCCCTTTTAAAGAATTGTTAGTAGATAGTGCACACAATTCTATACTACGTTTTGTTTTAATTTTTTTGCTGTTGTTGTTAAATGCTATCGAGTCAGTTCTGACTCAGAGTAACCCTATATAGGGTTTTCAAGGAGTAACTGGTGGGTTTGAACTGTGGACCTTGCCATTAAAAATCCAGTGCTTACCCCACAGCATATCACATCAGGACTCATATCCTATATCATATCAGTCTACCATTTCCTTTTCTACAGCTTCCTAGTATTTCATTGTTTGTATGTACCATAATTCATTTAACTTGTCTCTTACTGAAGAATATTTAGGTTGTTTATAATCTGTTAGCATAAAGAATACTGCAATAAATAATCTTTTACCTACATTTTACACATTTGCAAGTGTATCCATAGGATTAAGTGTTAAAAGTAATTGCAAAGTATTCTTCAGGATCAAAGGTCATGTGCATTTATAAATGAGAGATATTACCAAGTTGACCTCCCTCCATAGGAATACTTATTGATATTTGGCCAACGATAAGTAAGTATCACATTCTTTCTACACAATGTAGAAACAAGTTTACATGATTTCATCATATTAGTAATTGGTGAAGTTGGGCGTGAGGAAGGAAAAAGTTGGGAGTGAGTTTGCTTTGAAGAATGCTGAAATGACGGCAAAAATGAGGCTTTTTATGTGTGAACTTAATTTAATGAATACATTATTTTAGCTAATTAATAGATACCCTGGGGAACTAAATAATTACATTATTTGTTAGAATAAAATGCTGAGATTAAAAAAAGTAGATTTCAAAGTTCCCTAGATCTTTCTATTTCTGAGTGGCAGAACACAACAAAAACTTACATGTGATATTTAAAGCAAAAGTCAACTTCTAGGAAATGTCCTGGGCTTAGTACATGTTAAGCTCAGTCTTCTTTTTACATCTTTGCCTATAACCGTCCTTCCAAAATCTGGAGTGCTTTTTAAATAATAGCAAGAAACCTTTATTTTTTAAAAAGTCTATAGATGTATTTGGGAACAAATAATCTAGATCATCTAGAGTTAGACAACAACCTTGAAGCAATACCATTATCGTGTTCAGTGCTCTGCACTTGTTAAGTGCCGTCGAGTAGATTCTGACCCACAGTGACCCTAAATAGGGTTTCCAAGGAGCAGCTGGTGAGCTTGAACCACTGACCTTGCAGTTCAAATGACTTTGCAGTCTGACGCATTTGCCCACAGCGCCACACCAGGACTCCACTGTACACTTACAAGGGTAAAATACATAATACAATGTAATATACAAAACAAAATGAACAGAAAGAACTTTCTGCCTTCTATTAATAAAAAAAAAAAAAAATTTAAACAGAATTCTCTACACTACACATATTCAAGACATAATATATTTAAAAAATAATTAGGTAAAAATCAATTACAGTTTCCTTTCCTAATTTTGTAACATTGAGAATTAACTTACCTGTAGAAATAAGAGCACCCTCGGACAGTGTTGTGAGTATAGTGCTCCAAGGTCTTCTCACTGCCATAGTCCTCAGAAGGATCAGACCAAAGCAAGTCACACACTGGCCCAAAGGCTGGAGGTTCTTTAAACCTGTCTAACTAGAAGACACACAAAAGCCATAAGCAAAAGAGCTCTTGGAAACTGGTATGGATCAAATAACTCCCTTCTAACCACAAGAACAGAAAATATCATGAGAGAAGGCAGTAAGCTCTTAAAGGATTTTCCAGGCAAGGAAAAGAATATTAACAATTCAAAAGTCGAATCAGCTTGGTGGCAATGAGTTTAGTTTTTGGTTATATGGGATCAAGCTGGTAACTGCAACTCAAATTAGATTAGAAATTTAGGAGGCAGTGAGTTTATATTAATTGTTATTGTTGTAAGGTTCCATTGAGTCAGTACCCACTCATAGCGACCTTACGCACAGCAGAACGATATATTAGGGAGTACAACATGGAAAAGGAGGGTAAGAATGGTTATACAACTCTAAGAGTGTAATCAACGTCACTGAATTATACATGCAGAAGCTACTGAATTGGTACATGTTCTGCTGTGTATTCGACAATAAAATCAATTTTTAAAAATCAACAAATTATAAGTGTACAATTTATTACTTGTCTGTCACAAATTCTCGTAAGTATCCCTGTTATTGAACCCTATTGCGGACAATGACCCATTTTACATTCTTATCTTAAAAGCAATACTCATATAATATGAATGTAAAGCTGACCACTATAGAGATGAGCTATTATTTAGAAAGTTTTACTCTGAAGTTAATTTCTATTGCCTATTGTTATTAAGGAGCTCTGGTAGCGTAGTGGTTACAAAATCGGGCTACAAACCTCAAGGTCAGCAGTTTGAAACTACCAGCTGTTCCGTGGGAGAAAGATGAGGCTTTCTGCTCCCGTAAAGATTTACAGCCTCAGAAGCCCTGTATAGGGTCGCTATGAGTCAGAACCGACTCAACGGCACTTAACAACAACAACATCATTGTTGTTATTAAGTATCACTGAGTGGATTACGACTCATAGCAACCCTGTATAGAGTTTCCAAGGAGCGCCTGTTGGGTTTGAATCACCAACTGTTCAGCTAGCAGTCTAGTGCTTTTCCTAAAGTGCCACATTAGGACTCCAAATTACCTTGTTGATGTTGTTGTTACGTGCAGTCGAGTTGATTCTGACTCATAGTGACCCTGTATAGAGTTTCTGAAGAGCAGCTGAAGAGAGATTCAAATCTCTGACCCTGTGGTTAGCAGTCCAGTGTTTACCCGATAGCACCACACCAGAAGTACCCAAATTACCTATTTATTTGAACCACGCAGGCAGGAAGTTTTTAAACTGGTCTTCTTGTTCTTTGTTTTAACTCATTTCAATGAGCACTTCTTCATTTTGAAGAATGCTATTGCTCCACGGAAGAAAGACGAGGCTTTCTGTTTCCTCAAAGATTTACAATCTCGAAACCCCTATATAGGGTCATTATAAGTCAGAACCAACTGTACAGAACTTAACAACAATTCTGAAGAAGTTTTATTTAGCAAAGGACTTTCCGCCCCCCCCCTTCCATTCTTTGTAGCAGATGCATTTTAATACAAGTCTTCAATATAATTTAAAATAACTTAATTCCAGCTTTAGTCACTGCTGATTTAGTTAAAAGCATAAAAGCCAAGTAACAACAGCTGATTGCCACGGCGAGGAATCCTACTAAGTGAAAGGGGAGCTGTTTAGTGATTCTGAATTGTAAAATTCAAGACTTATTATGTAAAAGGGAAATTCTGTCATTGAGAAGACAACAAGGCAGCACACAGGCAGTGCAGACAATTGCAGGTGAACCCTCACACCCTGAAAAGAGTGACTTTGAATTAGAGAAATTTTATAAACAGAAAAATATTTAGTTCTAGTATCTATATGAGAGAGGGTAATATAGAAAAATAGAAGTGAAAAAATACTGAGAATCAAATCTACCAAATCATGAAGATACAGAATCTTGGAAATAATAATCACTAAGTAAAGAAATTGTTAACAATTAAACTATATCATCTAAAATGTCAACGTCATGGAATTTCAGAGTTGGAAGAGTAATCAGACTTTTCAGTCCAACTTCATCATTTCACAAAGAAGAAACTGTGACTTAAAGTTACACAGTTAATTAATGGCAAGACTGTGATTAGAACTCTGGTTTTGTGCTTCTGTATCACTATGCAATTTAAAGTTTTAGGGCTGTATGCAAAGAAGAGTATGTTTCAAGTTAATAATAGCACAGATTTCATTTAAAAATATACAAAATTTCTGGAAGACATCAAAATATTATCAGTAGCTAATGCTTAGTGATGGAATTGCAGGTTATTTCTATTTTCTTATTTATTTTCTGAATTAATAAATTTCAGCAGTAAAAATAGTTGACTGTAATAAAAAGCAAACATTAAAAAGTATTATGACACAAGAAAAATGAAAGATTACTTACTTTCCTAATGTCATCTAAAGAAGTGATTTCAGGGGACATCCCACCATGTACACACAGAAACTGCTGATTTAAGAGGGCAGCAAGAGGAAGACAGTCAAATGTTTCCATGCATGCATCATACACTGCTTCAGAATATTTGATTCGACCTAACAAAAAAGAAACACAGTAAAAAAAAAAAAAGGAAAACTTAAAATCTATCATATGGAAAAGGTGGTAGTTTAAAGACTATGAAGCTATTTCAAAGAGCACTTATTTTGGGAGCGTCAACGAGATAGAGCACATTCAGGGTGGTAAGGCTGTAGATTATTTTGGGAACATTTGAAATCATCTTCACAAAGATGTTCTTTGAAAAGTTGTGGATTTCAAGAGCTACCAAAACTTTTCTTTTACTTTAAAGACAAATTTGACCTTGAATTAACTTTCTTGCTCTGTTCCTCTGGAAATCTTATGAAGGTGACTGTCAACAAAGTTTATGGTGAAAATGACTCAATTAGCACACTGAGTCATAAATATCAACACCTGGTGGGAAGCTATAGCTTTGGGCTTCTCTGAGTGAGGTGACTCATAATTGGGATGTTCCTGGCTGGGGATCTGGAAGCCATGCCAATTGAGCACTGGCACTTGTGATGCATGAGATATCTTAAAATTATACTGGCTTCCTAATCTGCCTGTGTGAATATTGTTTCCTTACCCCTAAGCTGTTTCTAGCAAGAATTATCCAGGAAGAATAGGTCATGGAATGATAGTGGGGGAAGGGGCTGGAAGATGGGCATTCCTTTAAACAGAAAGGGAAGGTTTTCCTCCCTTGGCTTTAGATTTCAAAAGTGAAGTCATGTGTGAGAATGAGTGTTGGCAGAAAAGGCCATAAGTCACAAAGACAAACAGGCCTACACAACTGTGAGCTTGTTCTTGTCCAAGATTTGTGAAGATGGGACAGAGTTTACAGAATTAAGAAACCATATCTAGTAAATTAGAGTATCATGCTGGTGATTATTTGTCTCCTAGCTTTTATTTTAGCTATCAGAGCCTGGCCTTTGCATGGCTATGGAGAATCAAGTGAAGGATAATGGGTCCAGATTTAGGTCAGAGAACAGTCCAGGGGTGGCAGGAATGAGGACAGAAAGATCCCCTAGGGGAATGTGTAAATCATGGACCACACTTGAGGTTATAAAGGCTCTTCCATCCCTGAATATGTGAAGATTCAATTCTCTGTTCTTTGCCAACATTGGGGAATCAGGATTTGAGTTCACTACGGGAGTCCATAGGTTCTTCAGAACCTGTCAAAGGATTTTGTAGTACCATGATAGCAGTTAAGATAACCTATTACACCAAAATCAATGACACATTGCATTAGGCAAATTTGCTGCATAAGGCCTCTTTAAAGTGTTGAAGAGCAAAGATACCAGTTTGAGGACTAAGGTGTGCCTGACCTAAGCCATGGTATTTTCAATAACTTCATATGCATGCGAAAGTTGGACAGTGAATAAGGAAGACCACAGAAGAATTGATGCATTTGAGGTACGGTGCTGGAGAATATTCAAAGTACCATGGACTTCAGAAAGAACAAATAAATCTGTGTTAGAAGTACAGCTAGAATGGCCAGATTTCATCTCTCACACTTTGGATATATTATCAGAAGGGACCAATCCCTGGAGAAGGACATCATGCTTGGTCAAGGAGAGAAAGACCCCCAAAGAGATGGATCTGTACAGTGGCAGCAGTAATGTGCTCAACTGTAGCAACAACTGTAAAGTTGGCTCAGGACTGGGCAGTGTTTCATTCTGTTGTGCATAAGGTCGCTATTGAGTCGCTACCAACTCAATGGTCCCTAACAACAACAACAATTATACCAAAAAAGTTGTTATAGAGTCAGTTCTGACTAGTGATGACCCCATGTGTCAGAGTAGAAGTGTGCTGCAAAGAGTTTTCAATGACTAATTTTTTGGAAGTAGAATACCAGATTTTTCTTCCAAGGAACCTCCAAGTGGACTTGCACCACCAGCCTGTTAGCAACTGAGTTTGTTAACTGTTTGCACTACCAGGAAACTCTTCATAGTTACCACCTCATATTTTGCCTTGTACTTAAACAGTACACATCTTAGCTATAATGTGGTTGGAAGAAAAAAAACAACACCACCTTCTTTCCATTTGCAGCTTTATGTTTTCCCCCTGATAATCTCCCTAGAATCAATGCCATGGAATTTCTTTTTTAAAAAGTCCTAAACTTACATTGAGTCCTGGTGTGGCGCTGTAGGATAAGCACTGGACTACCAACTGCAAGGTCAGTAGTTCAAACCTACAAGCCACTCTTTGGAAACCCTCTACAGTGTCAGAACTGACTTGATGGTACTTAGCAACAAACTTACATATAGGCAAGACTATGGATTGCTTATTAATTCACATCTATAACACCATTTAGGAGCTCTGGTAGCGTAGTGGTTACGAAGCAGGCTGCTAACCACAGGGTTAGCAGTTCAAAACTACCAGCGTTGCGCAGGAGAAACATGAGACTTTATGCTCCCATAAAGATTTACAGCCTTGGAAACCTTGTACAGGGTCACTATGAGTTGGAACAGACTCCACGGCACATAACAGCAACAACAACAACACCATTTAGAGTCCTGGTGTGGCACCAAAGGATAAGAACTCAATGTCAAGGTCAGTTTGAACCACAAGGTGGGCGTTCAAAACCACCAGCTGTTCTTCGGAAACCCTATATAGGGTCACTGAGTCGGAACTGATGACAGCACTTAACAAGAATAACACCATTTTACATTGATAAGATGCCTTTCAACTCTAAGAACAACAAAAAATCATTCCATAGCTTACTTTCAAAAAGATGACAAGAGAAGCAGTGATGCCAAAGATGGAGGCAGAGACGATGATGTGGAGAGATGGAGTGGCTGGGGACTTTGAACCCAGAGATGGAGAAGGGCTGTGTGCTGACGACCGGGGGGCAGGCTTGCGGGGTATACCCTTTGGTTGGTTGATGATGCATGGAGGGGATTGTAACCATGGCAAGGAAACGATATATGACAGGATGAATGTGAAGCTAATGTTCTCCTATGTAAACTATCATATAATTCACAATAAAGCATTAAGTAAAAAAAAAAAAAAAAGATAACAAGAGAAAGATGGCAAATAATACAGGAGGTCAAAAAAGGAAATTCATGTTATAGTAACATTACTAAAATAGGTCATAAAATGTTATTTTAATTTTTGGAGTTTATAGATATCCACAAAATTTTCTGAGATGCAAGATTGAAGATATTTATATTCCTCTTTTACTTGGTTTAGCTGTATTTCCTAAAAAAATTTTTATGAAAAACACATGTAAAAAAAACAAAAAACTTCACTATGAATTGAGTGAAGGTTTATAGACAAGATCATCTGTTTTACATTCAACAAATCATACAGTTTGTTTCATCTCAATGATTGCAACCCCCTCCATGCAACAAGTTTACCTGTGATTACCCATGTGCAATTATCCTCTCAAACAGTTATATAATTATGGGATATATATATATATACATATGTTCCAGTCTCCCTCCCAGACCTATTTAGCCTGCATCTCCGTGGTGATAGTATTTATCACTATTTACCTCTATCCACTTTAGCCCTTGCATACCTTGAACACCTCCCTGTGTCTTCACCATTTTTCTGCCATCCTCCCTCTTCTTGTATTTTGCCCTCCCCATTATCTGAGTTAACATGTGTCTACCCTCTAGCTAGTGAATTACTCTTCTCTCCCTCTCACCCCTGATAATCATCAAAGAATGTTTCTTTTAGCATGAAAACCTTTTTTTGAGTTTTTACAATAGTGGTCTCATATAATATTTGTCCTTTTGTAATTGACATATTTCAGCATAATGTACCCCAAATTCATGTTACTAGGTGTTTCCCAGATTGTTATTCTTCAACATTGCACAGTATTTCATTGTGTGTATACACAAATTTGTTTATCATTCTTCCAATGATGGGCATTTAACTCTATCTTTTTTGCTATTGTGAATAGTGCTGTGATACATATTGGTATGTATACATCTACTCATGTCCTGGCTCTTACTTCTTGTAGTTATATACCAAGTAGAAGTATTGGTAGGTCATACAGCATTTCTATGTAAAACTTTCTGAGGAAATGCCATACTGTTTTCCAGAATGGTTGAAACATTTTACAGTCCCACCAGCAATTAAAAAAAAAAAAAAAAAAAGATAGTCTGAAAAGAAGTAAATACTGTTGAATGATGATGCACAAAGGAGACTGTAATCATTGCAAAAAAATAATGAATGTAAAACCGATGTTCTCCCATGTAAACTATCACTCAATTCATAATAAAAACTTTTTAAAAAAGATGGCTTGTAGTATTTTGATATTTTCAGATTTACTGAGACTTGCTTTGTGGCCTAACATATGATCTATTCCAGAGAATGTTTCATGTGCACTGGAAAAGAATGTGTATTGTGCTGTTGTTGGGTTCAGTGCTCTGTTAAATCTATGAGGTCAAGTTGATTGATTTGTTGTTTAGTTCCTCTGTGTTTTTGTTCAGTTTCTTTCTGGTTGTACTGTCCTTTTCAAAATTAGTGTATAAAAATCTCCTACTATGATTGTAGAGTTGTCTATTTCTTTTCTTCAATCCTATTAGAGTTTGACTGATATATTTTGAGGCTCTTTTATTGAGAGCATAGAAATTTATTATGGTTATGTCCTCTTGTTTCACTTACCCTTTAATCATGAGATTAACATCCTTCTTTGTTTCTTATGCTGGTTTTTGCCTTGTTGCTGTTGGTAAGTGCCGTTAAATTGGTCCTGACTCATAGCAACCCTATATAGGGTTTCCAGGAGCAGTTTGGTGAATTTGATCCACTGACCTTGTGGTTCAAACTGACCTTATGGTTCCAGTGCTTTCGCACACAGCGCCACCTCAGGACTCCAGTTCTTGCCTTAAAGTCTATTTTATCAGAAATTAATATTGCCACTCCTGCTTGTTTTCAATATATTTTTTCCATTCTTTTTTAATCTATGTTTGTCTTTGTGTGTAAAGTGTTGCCTCTTGTAGACAGCATATTGAAGTATCCTGTTTTCTTATCCATTCTGATATTCTGTCTTTTAACTGTTGCATTTAATCCAATGATATTCAGAGTAATTATCAGTAGGTATGAATTGATTGTTCGAAACTACCAGCCGCTCCGCGGGAGAAAGATGAGGCTTTCTACTCCCGTAAGGATTTACACCCTCGGAAACCCTGTACAGGGTCGCTATGGGTCGGAACCGACTCGACGGCACTTAACAACAACAACATGAATTGATTGCAGTCATTTTGTTGTGTGTTTTCTGTTAGTGCTGTTTGTTTGTTTCGCATGCTTTCCTTTGCTGAATTAATTTTTTTGTGTGCTTTTTCTTGTCAACGTCTTCATAGTTATGTTGACAAAATCTTCATGGATTTTCTGTTTCTTGATTTGATGTGCAGGTGTATTCATTCTCTTTGCGTTTACCCTGTAATTTATTAATTTTCCCACATTTTACAACAGTCTGTTTTATCTTGAAATCTACTTTACTTCCTTGCCATTTGGAATTCTGTAACTAAACTTTGACCTCTTCTAGCTTTGTAGTTGTCCATTATAGATTGATATCTCTGATGCCCTATTATCAGTCTTATACTTTTGTTTTATACTGGATACTTTTATATCTGGAGTGAGTTGGTGGTGTTGCCATGTATGTCAATTTCAGGTTGTTGCTTGCTATTGTTGGTTCTGTCCAAAGGACTCCCTTTAGTATTTTTTGTAGTGTTGGCTTGGTTTTTACAAATTCCTGTAATTACTATTTATCTTGAAATGTTCCAATTTTGCTGTTGGAACATTGGTTGGTTGGCAGTGGTTTTTTTTTTTTGCAGAATTTTATATATGTCTCTCCATTGCCTTCTTGCTTTTTTTTTTTTTGCATTTATTATTATTTTTTTTAACTTAAGGTTTTTATTGTGGATTGAGTGAAAGTTTACA
>NW_006408582.1:15330528-15331878 GCF_000296735.1 Chrysochloris asiatica
GATAGGGAAACACTGAGACAGGTTTGCATGGCCTAGTGGGACAGAGGTAAATAGTGATGCATACTCAACCTTGGAACAACAGGGCTCTGGGATACAGGGACCTAGGTATAGCTTGAAGAGGGTAAATAATACAAAAATCCTTGACTGCCTTATGAATATTAGTTTCCCTTGCCTACTTGCTGGGAGCGGTCAATAAGGGTAGAGGACAGCTTCGATTTACCGCTTGACACAGTTCCAGTAGATAGTAAGAGTGGTCTGGAAAAACAGATAGCTCTCAGAAGTTGCTTTCTACCTTCTTTATAGAGTAATCTTAATTTTACTCATAAATATATATATAATTTGGCAATATTCGCAGCCTTTCACTATGAATTCTACAAACCTTAGGAAAAACTAGCTAAGCAGCAATTGCTTTCAGCTTTGGTGGATTGAATACAAAGAGAAATTGTATAAATTACTCCTTCTCATAGAAAACCTAAACAACTGCATTTGTGAGGCCACAAAAACAGATAGCTTATTAGAGTCAAGCTGACCTACCCCCATACACCTCACCACATTCAGTCACTAGCTAGAATTCACAAACCCCTACATACAGACACCTGCGTAAATAAGTAGACAATAATGAACTTAAGTGAAGGATAGTTTTGACTTAATAATCTGCACTTCTTGCAGCAAGTATCCAAGTTGAGCTTTATGCCACATAGCTTCCAAGTGATTTAATGAATACCTTTATTATAAAAATAATAGCACATTATGTAGGATAGAAAGTTTTTAGTAGAAACAAGAAGAAACCGTTTTATATCATGCTGGGCAAAGAGATGAAGGTCAGTCTGAACATCATAGAAGTATTTTTGTCAAAGCTGTCTAAGGACCAGGTGCAAGAATGTTGTGACTAACTGTGTAATAATTCAAGAAATGATAAAAGTATCAATGCATGTACTGTGTAATTTTAAGTATAAAAAATAAAGACTAGCTGGGCTGGGTGAGCAGAAGGAAGAAGAAGGAAAGGGGCAGAAGTGGCTGAAAGAAGTAGAGACAGAGCCAGAGAAGGCAGAGCTAGGAGGAAGAAGAAGAGAGCAGGAGGGAGAAGGCAGAGGGCAGACAGCAGAGAGAACAGACAGCAGAGAGCAGAGGGCAGACAGCAAAGAGAACAGGAAGCAGAAGCAACGGCAGAAGCTAGAGAGCATAGCCGGACAGCAACAGCAAGTTGAAAAGCCTCTCGAGTTGTATTCATTCATTTCTTCACCCGATGTTTCCGCGTATTTGCTCATGTCCCATGACCCCCGCGGAGGACAGGACCCCCCCCCCCGCCACCCCCGCACCTACTATTGTAAAATAGACACTTGAGTGGGA
>NW_006408582.1:15331978-15338247 GCF_000296735.1 Chrysochloris asiatica
ATGTCCACACCTTTATCTCTGTGGTTCTGCCAGGTGTCTGTGGCTGCTCCGATCCTTCCCCCACGTGATCTCACCCAAGATGGCGGCTCCTGGAGCAGCTGAGCATCCCGAACTAGAAAGCAATAGATTTCTTGCTTCTGCCACAAATTCCCCCAGCTGTGAGCCTTCCAATCTTCTAAGTATTCCTTTATATGAGGTTTAGAGTTCTGGGACCATCCCCTGAGTCTGCTTGGTGGGGTATTCTGTGTTGTTGGTGGAGCTCTGTATTACCCATCCACCCGATCCGCCATCTTGTTTGTTCTTCCTTCTTGTCTGCATGGTTTCTTCTGAGAAATCAGAGCTTAGTCTTACTGATTTTCCTTTGTACATAACATTTAGTTTTTCCTGAGCTACTTTCAGGATTCCTTTATCTTTGATTTTGGAAAGTTTGATTATATGTCTTGGTGATTTTCTTTTGTGGTCTATCCTGTTTGAGATTTGTTCAGCTTCTTGCTGTTTGTCTTCTCATGTGTTATGATGTTAGGGAAATTTTTTTCCAGCAGCTCTTCAACTATCTTTTTTATGTTTTTCTTTGTCTCTTTCTGTAATTCCAATTACCTATAGGTCATTCCTCTTCATGTTGCCTCACACGAGTCTTAAACTTTAGTCAAATTTCTTCCTTCTTTTTTCTAACTGTCCTAGCAATGGAGAGATTTATCTTCAAGCTCACTAATTCTAGCTTCCATTGATTCAATTCTATTCCTTTTCCCTTTCAGTGTATTGTTCATTTCTGATGTCTTGGTATTAATTTTCTGGATTTCTGTTTACAGGTTTTGTATTGTCCCCAATCCTTCATTTTGTTTGATTGTTCTTATAGCACTTTTTGGAATTCTTCTTTGTTATCCTCAACCTTTCTGTCAATCATTTTGAAATATATAAATATCATTCTCCTGAATAATTTTTCAGGTAGTTTCAGTGTCTCTTTTCTTCAAAAACATTTTCTAGCTCTGCCTCTTGGTTGGTTGAGCTATTCTGTCTTGAGTCTTCATGTGAACAGACTTTGTCTGCTGCTTTTGAGGCACTGTGGTGCTGTTGTATTTGTATCAAGTTGATGAATGTATGTTGGCAATTCTTTGGCACTCACCAGCTGCCTCCTGGTGGGTGTGATCAAGAGATAAGCTATGTTCCATTCTCTGTTCATTGTTCATACAATTCAGTTCATGGTGGATTTAGCTGACTGACATTAGTTGTTTTCACTGATCTGGTATATAGTAGCTGGTATTGACTCTAGTCCAGTGGTAGGGTTGTAGAGGTTAAAGCTATGGTTGAGTTGTATGGATACAGTTGCTTTGCCATCTCTTGTTGGATGATGCAGGAAAAGAAAACACACCCACACGAGAGAAGGAAAGCAAACAATGAAAACATAAAATAATAATGAAGAAAAAACAAAACAAAAAATTGGCCACTGCTTTCTCTGCACTTATAAATAGGTAAATAAGTGTAATGCTCTTGCGCCACCTACTGGACTTTTGCCTTCACAATTGCCCAAGAAAGTTCAAGATGGTCCCGCTGTGCCTGTCCGTCCAGCACAGATAACCACTCTCCCTTCTCTACCCAACGCTTTCATTCACTCGCTTTGCCAAGTGAGAGCTAGTCCAGGGCTGGCCAGGGCTAAGTTTGCAGATTTGGAGCAGGGGGGAGCAGAGTTATTACAGATAGCTCCTCCCACCTTCAAATGGGTCTCACAATCTCAGCATCTGCCGTTGAGCAGCTCCAACTGCCTGAAAAGCAGGAGCCTCCTTGGGGGTGTATGCTGATAGAGGCCAGCCTCACCTCTGGCCACCAGGGGAGTGTGAGGAACTGGGAAATTCAGAATCATACCTTTTGAGCCAAAGGTAGGTTTCTGCAATGCAAATATGTTTTCTTGTCTCTGAAAATGCTCAAAAATGATCAAGATGGCTGCAGCAGGTCTCGTTGGTGACCACAGCTCAGCAGTCACCTCATCTCTTGCTGCAACTGCTCAGCTCTCTCTCTCAGTAAGCACTTGATCCACCTCTCTATTCCTTCATCTGAGACTCAGAGTTCCAGGACCATCCTCTGCATCTCTCATCTGGTTTTCCATTTCCTTGCTTTACAAGGTCCATACTGACTATCTGCCTAGTCTGCCATCTTACCCTATCCCCTCCACATTCCCTTGAATTTTATCCTTTCTCTGCTTTAATTTTCCTTCTCTTCTTCTGTCTCTAATTTCCCCTCTTTTTCCTTTTAATATTTATTATTCTCTGTGTCTTTTCATCTTCCTTCTCGCTGGTTTTTCTAAGGGTTATTTTTATTTTTTCCTTTTATTTTCTCTTCTATAGCTTCATTTTCCTGTCCCATTTTTCTCTTTTCAATTGTTACACTCTTTTTTTCTGGTCCCTATCTACTTTTAACTCTTTTTTTCCCCCTCCTTTATTATTTTCATTGTTGATCACATGCTTGTTTATTCTGTTTTGCTTCATCATGTGTGTGTGGCTTGAGTGTCTCCTCTTTCCCATCAAACAGGAGACAGCAACATTGTCCATATAGTCCAGCCACAATAGTACCCTCTGCAGCTTCACCCACTGAGCAAGAGCCAATGCCAGGTTCTATACCACCTGATCAATGATAGACAGCCAAACCCACCGCAATCTGAGGTGCATGAACAGCAAACAGAATGGTTCACATGCTTCCATTCTATAATTATACCCACAGGAGACCGTTGGTGACAACCTAAGAAAACATCAATATACAATCATCACCTACATTGTTGCTGTTGTTGTTGTTAAGTACCACGGAGTTGGTTCTGACTCATGGTGACCCTGCACAGGGTTTCCAAGGCTGTAAATCTTTATGGGAGCACAAAGCCTCATCTTTCTCCTGCAGAATAGCTGGTAGTTTCAAACTGCCAACCTTGCAGTTAGCATCCCTATTTGTAACTACTACATTACCAGAGTTCCTTCACCAGTTAAATATAAATATAAAAATACCACAACGTCCCCAAAACAACAGACGATTTTAGTTCATACAAGGAAATGAGAGAACGGCACAAATGACAAACATACAGATCCAAAAACATTTTTGAGGAAGAAAAGGTAATGGAACTAACTGAAAAATAATTTTAAAAACAAGAAAGAAAAGAAATTGATGTAGCTACAAAGGACTGATATAAATACAGAGGAAAGCAAAGAGAACACAGAAAAAACTTTAGAAGAATTCAGGAAAACACTAAGAGAACAGACAAAATAAATGCATATTTTGAAATAATATAAAATTTGCAATTATACAGGCGGGGCTTGATGGCAGAAAGGATAGAGGTGCAGTGAAGTTTGCCGTCAGCAATACCACAGAATATCAGGTGAAGCGGGTTTAGGGCAGAGCTCCAAAACTCTGACTGCATAGGTAGAAATATTTAAAAAGTTTGAAGGCTTATAACTAGTTCAACTTGTAGCGGAAGTAAGAAAGCGTGTACTTTGGAATCTGCTGGGGCTCCATAGACTGGAGCCAACAACTTGGGCAAGACCAAAAGCAAGACCAAGTGGGGGAACAGACACACAAGGGAATAACGCCGCAGGAACCTCGGAGCAACGGTGGACAATAAATACACTTTATAGGTTTTGCTGTTTTGATTTTCCTTGTTTTTTTTTTTTTTTGTATCTGTTCATTGGCCACCCACTGTTTGCACAACTCAATTCTGGTTACTAGAGGGGGTGCCTGAGTGACTGGACACCCCCCACCCCCACCACTGGTGGGTTCTTCTGTCATGCATGTGCACAGATACTCTCAGCCCAAGAGCCGGCCCTGAATTGGTTTTTAACAGGGAAAAGGCCAGAAGAAGGGGTCTGGTGAGGCAAAGAGTTTAAAAACAAAATATGCTGAAAATTAAATTAAATCCTGAGGTATAGCATAACAACCAACAGTGGCATCTTGAAATTTATCAGATGGCTTTAAAGGCAAGAAGCTGAAAGAGGACATTAAAGTCATACTCATATTAGACTACAGACTTTTTTCTTTTTTTCTCTCCCTCTTCTCCCAGTTCTGCGATTTTAGACTACAGTATCCAATCTAGTTTTGTTGTTTTGATGACTTTTTTTCCCCTTGTTTTTTTGCTGTTGATGTTTTGCTGTTTTATGCTCCCTTTTTTACATTTGGGAGACTCTTTCTCTCCCTATATTACCCAAGAAGAAACAGCAACTTATGCCATATTGTCAAGCTACAATCACACTCTATAAAACACCAAAATCCAGGCGAGAACCAATACCAGCTGCCATACACAAAGGAGGCAGACAACACCTGTGAAAGTTACTCTGAGTTAAGCAACAAGAAGAGTGAAAAAGGAAGCCCACATCCTGATCACATCTGCCTGGAGACAATCAGAAAGCACAAAAAATACCAAAACACACACTCAATTAAGTATTAAGGCCACAGATAAAAACTAAACATCCAAGAAGCAAAAGCAGATGTCCAGAAACAAGATAAAATGCCTGAGACAAATGACCTAGAGGTAGACCTGGACTACATTCTGGAAGGAAGGCAGGCCTCAGAAATACCTTTGACGGAATTCAGAAAAATGATTATAAAATATTTCAAAACACTTTACAATGGAGTTGAGAAAAATAAGGAAGAAGTCAGTAAAGCACTACAGGAACAATCAAATAAGATAGATACAGCATTGGAAACAATTCAAAACCTACAGAAAGAGGTCCAAATGATCAGTAATAGAATATCAGAAATAGACAATAAAATGAAAGGGCAAAGAAGAACAGAAAAGATGGAAGGCAGAACTAGTGACCTGGAAGACAAATCTCTCAATACGACTAAGATAGAAGAGCAAACACAAAAAAGGATAAAAAAACCTGAAGAAGGTCTAAGATTCATGTTGGACAACATGAAGAGGAATAACTTAAGAATTACTGGCATTCCAGAAAAGGAAGAATCACACAAGTCCACAGAGGAAACAGTTGAAGAATTGCTGGAAGAAAATTTCCCTAACATCCTGAAAAGTAAAAAGATAAACATTTAAGAAGCTCAGCAAACCCCAGGAAGGATACACCCCAAAAGAAAATCACTGAGACATATCACAATCAAGCCTGCAAATTCAAAGATAAGGAGACAGTCCTGAAAGCAGCCAAGGAAAAGAGAAGCCTTACATACAAAGGCAAGCAAATTAGATTAAGCTTGGATATCTCAGCACAAACCATGCAAGCAAGAAGGCAATGGGGAGACACATATAAAACCCTAAAGAAAAAAATTGTCAACCAAGAATCCTTTATCCAGCAAAGCTATAAATCAGATATGACAGTGTAATCAAAACATTCCAGTATAAACAGAAGCTAAAGGATTTTGCCAAAGCCAGCCCTGTGCTACAAAACATCCTAAAGGGAGTTCTGTGGACTGAGAACCAACAAGAGACAACAACCAGAGGCTGACATATGTGGCAGCACCTCCCAGAACTAATTTGACAGAAGGAAGAGTAGAGAACAGAACAAAACTATAAAAACAAACTCAGAGAACCTGGGAGGTCAGTCTATGATCAAACAATTACAATGTAAAAGAAGGTAAACACATAAGAACAGAGATCCAGATTGTGAGGTCAGGTAGAGTACAGGATAAAATAGACTGCACTACATGGAGGGAAAAGTTAATGGAATATAAGGTAACCTCAAAGAAAATTAACACTTCACAACATACCAAGAAAATGAGAATCCAAGAAGAACATGGAAACATTAAAACTATGAGGAAACTCACAAGAAAGAACACAAAAACCATGAACTCAGCCAAGGAAGACACAAAGAACAAAGAAAGCAGCAACACGACAAAAAAAAACAACCCCAAACACAATGGCAGCAATTAATCCATACCTATCAATAATTACACTGAATGTAAACAGATTAAATGCACCAGTTAATAGATGGAGGGTGGAAGAAGGGATAAGAAAACAAGATCCTTCAATAAGCTGTCTGCAAGAGACATATCTTATACACAGAGACAAAAATGGATTAAAAGTCAAAGGATGGAAAAAATATATCAAGCTAATTGCAATAAAAAACAAACAGGAGTGGCAGTACTAATCTCTGCCAAAATAAACTTTAAGGCAAAACATGAAGAGGAATAACATAAGAATTATTGGCATTCCAGAACAGGAACAATCACACAAGCCCACAGAGGAGAGAGTTGAAGAGCTTCTGGAAGAAAATTTTCCTAACATCATGAAAAGTGAAAAGATAAGCATTCAAGAAGCTCAACGAATCCCAGGATGGATAGACCCTAAA
>NW_006408582.1:15341072-15355804 GCF_000296735.1 Chrysochloris asiatica
CAAGTTATATGAATTGTTGAATGTGAAACTGATGATGTGCCCTGTAAACTTTCACTCAATCTACAATAAAAACCTTAAATTAAAAAAAAAAAAAAAAGAGGAAGCCTAGATCCAAAGGGCACAGAGGAAGGTAGAATCTCCACTGAGTAGTATCCAATCTGTCTAAGTGGGGCTGATGAAAGGGGATGCGGATAGGTCTCTTGTGGTACAATAGTGAATAATTGTTATCAGGACTGACTGTGAGGGTTGGAAATGGAAAGGTAGATGTTTTGTAGCAAAAGGAGGGGAGTGATTGACTTTGCATTCCAGGAGCGGAGGTCCCTGGGACCATCAAGGGAGAAGAGCGGAGTGTGGGACCCTACCCAGAAAAATAGTGATGCCAGAGATGGAGGCAGAGATGATGACATGAAGAGATGAAGCGGCTGGGGACTCTAGATCCAGAGAGGGAGAGGGGCTGTGTGTTGATGACTGGGAGATAGGCTTGCAGGGTATGGTTGATTGATGATGCACCGAGGAGACTGTAACCATGGCAATGAAACAATACACGATAGGATGAATACAAAGCTAATATTCTCCATGTAAACTATCACATAATTCACAATAAAACATTTTTTAAGTCCAATTAGAAATACCAAATAATAATATTACGATTTCAAAAATGGACAACACATTGAAAGGGAAATGGAGCTGATTCAAAGCCATTGAAGTCCGAATTAGTGAACCTGAAGAGAAAACTCTTAGTCTTCTTATGCTAGAAGAACAATCAGAAAAAGAATGAAAAAATCTGAAGAAAGTCTGAGAATTATATAGGACATGAAGAAGAGAAATAACTTACATGTGATTGGAATTCCATAAAAGATGAGACAATAAAAAGCACAGAGAAAACTGTTGAAGACTTGTTGCAAGTCTTGAAAGACAAAAAGATAAGCATACAAGAAGCTGAATGAACCCCAAACAGGATAGATCCCAAAAGATAATCATCAAGACATATATTAATCAAACTTTCTAAAATCAAAGACAAAGAAAGAATCCTGAGAACAGCTTGAGGAAAACAAAACACCAATAAGACTAAGCTTGGACTTCTCAGCAGAAACCATACAGGACAGAAGGCAATGGGATGGCATATATAAAACTCTGAAAGAAAAAAACTGCCAACCAAGAATTACATAACTAGCAAAGCTGTCCTTCAACTACAATGGTGAGATCAGGACATTTCCAGATACACAGAAATTAAAGGAATTTATAATAATAAGACCAACTTTATAAAAATTATTAAAAATGCAGACAACAGCCTGAGATTAATATACATGACAACACCCAGAACTCAATGCAGATACAGAAATATTTAAAGTAAAACAAACCTACCAGACTGAAAATAGGGAACCAGAGAAATTAATTTATAATGAAGTTAACTACAAAGCAAAAAATGAGAATAGTATAGCTATAGAGCTTCCAAATAACAAGGAAATCCAGTAGATTTCAAGATAAGACTCTTTTAAATGGGGGGGGGGGGAAATAAATTAATGGGAACCTCAAAGAAAATGAATACATTTTCACATTAAATATAAAAGAGAAAAATCAGAAAGATTTAGTACACATTAACACAACATAAATGAAGAAAATGAAAAGAAAACTCACAATCAAAATGGACTCAGCATTGAAAATTATGTGGAACAAAGAAACTAGCAGTATCACAAAAAAACACACCAAAACGACAACATACCTATCAAAATTCATACCTATCAATAATCTCACTGAATGTAAAAAGGATTAAATGCACCAGTTAAGAGAATCAGAGTAAGTTTGTCCCACTCCCCTTTCCCTGGAAGGTCTGCAGCCTCAACTATATATCCCATCATGGACTTTGCCGACACCTGTTTCAGCTTCCAGTTGGAATTGGATTTATGTCCAGACTGTGGCTTATTCCTACTTCTACCCAAGATTCAGGACACAGTCACCTGTACTCGCTGTGGCTTCTCCATCAATGTGTGGGATTTTAAAGGGAAGGTTGTGAATATTTCAATTGTTTCCATAAAATGGGGACAGCCATGCCTACATTGGTAGTGGAAGGACCTGAGTTCCAGGGACCTTTGATTGACAGACGCTGAACTCGATGTGGTCATGAGGGAACGGAATAGCATAACATAATATATGGTATATGATTCTTGGTTGGTAATTTTTTTCTTTCAGAGTTTTGTCATGCATTTAGCTGACAAAGGGCACACTGTCTTCTATACCTACACCAATTGCAAGTTTCAAGAAAAGGAAGACTCTTGATTTTTCTCTCTGGGTTACTCAATAATTTTTCCCTCCCTTTCCTCTTTCTTGGAAGGTAAAGGATATTGTGTCCTTAAATACCCTGTTCATGACCTTTGGTTGCATTATCTTGTTCCCAGGAGAATCAAATCTGCATGTAGAAATTACCCTTCTTCCCGAAGTACTCCTACCCTAGTTAAGTTTCCTCATTAAAGTAGTATTTCTCTAGAAAAATAAAAAAAGAGAGAGACACAGTGTAGCAGAATGGATTTTAAAAAAACAACAGGACCCCTGAATATGCTGTTTACAAAAGACATATCTTAAACACAAAAACCAGAAATAGAATAAATTAAAGCATGGGAAAATATATCAAGCTAATGGCTGCTAACCTCAAGGTCAGCAGTTCAAAACTACCAGCCGTTTCATGGAAGAAAGATGAGGCTTTACAGCCTCGGAAACCCTATGTAGAATTGGAACTGACTCCACAGTACATACTACCAATAGCAATCAAAATTGGGATACTGTTTATAGTTATGTTTGATAATGTATTTATGCCATGTAGCAGAGCTCCAAAGACTTATGTTTCTTAGTTATCTTTCAGGTCTAGAAATGAACCCACCCCCATGGCTCACTTTTCCACCAAACAATAGACATGCCTATAAGGGGAACAACAACACTAGTGATTATACCTTAGAATAATCAACGATTTGAGATCAAAAGGGCAGCATTTACTCAAAGGCCAAGTTAGAATACTTAGGAAAGGACAAATGGAAACTGGAAACATAGGGAGGAAGTGGGATAAGTGATATTGCTTTAAAGGGATTGCAATTAGTGAAATGAAACAAAATGTACATGAATTGTTGAATGGAAAACTGGTTTGCTCTCTAACCTTCACTGAATTCACAACAAATGTCTTTTAAAAAATCTGGAAAAGTGTGCATTAAGGCTATAAAATGAAACAAAAATCAAAACAATTTCCCATAAAATTCTCTGATAGCAATTTTAAGAATCATTTAGAACTCACCACCTGCTTTAGCCACGGCCTGTATCTTTGTTTTAATTTTTATTTGCAATCATTAAAAAAGAAAAAAAGGTAGTACATTTACATGGTTCAAAGTTCAAAAACTACTAAAGGGTAGACAGTGAAGTTAAGCTCCTTAGTCTTCTGTATAAACAACTCAATATTACCTGTTTCTCAGGTATCTTTTAAAATTATGTATATACATTCAGAAATGTAAAGTATTCTCTTTTCACAACTCCCTTTTGATATTTACATATATATTGGCATAAACACATTATTTTGCATTTGCTTTTTGTGTTTATTATATTTACCACAACTTTATAAGAGATTTCTTTTTTAAAAAAAAATTCATGGAGTATTTTGTGAACCTACCTAACTAGACTACCATTTGTTACTACAAATAATGGTGCAATGAACAATAACAAGAAATATTTATTTTGAAAAACTGGTATAACAATACTTTGTTCATTAGCAAAAATTATCAGAGTTTCTGGAATCAGTTTACTTTAGAAACTTAGAGCTATAAGCTAGAATCATAAAAGCACTAGGTTTCTTTCTTCTCAAATATATAATAGCAAAGAAATGCTTTTGCAAAGACTAATGATATGTCAAAAATTAAATGTTATACTGTTCTTTACTACTCATATTACTCCTGCATTTGAAAGAATAAAAAGAAAATTAGACAAATAAAAATCTCTCCAGTATAAAGCAACTTAAGAAATGGTACAAAAAAGAAAAGTCTCTCTTCCCTTTTAAAAAATTACAAGATTCCAGCTGCACAATCTGGAACTAGGCTTCACTTAGCAGTAATTATAAGGTGCTTATTCTAAAAACCACAATGGCCCTTTAAAAGCGATCAGCTTATCAGAGAAAACAGGAATGCAAAAAAGCAGCACACATGTTCTTTCTTTATACAGAAATAAAAATTTGAAAACTGTACATAAATTTGTGTGCTTGTTCCAAGATTTATTTACATTTCAGACGCAGTGTGAGAGTGAAGCAGGAACAATATCTTGGTAGATATGATAAAATAAAGCAACCTAATTACAGTTAAACAATGTGAAAAACCAATAAAAACCCGAGATAAGAAATTCTGTACAAAATGAGACACTTAAAATGTTTCCTGAACCTACTGTTCCCTCTTCTAAAAATAACCTCAACCAATTTTCCTAATCAAAGTGAGAACTCTAATAAAACAGGAAATTACATACAATGTCACCTAAAGAAACCTATATTGCAACTTACAAACAAAAACATAATAAAAGACCCAGGCAAAAGACTTGGATATTATGTCACAGAAGAGGCCATTCAAATGACCATTTGAGCCATTCAAGCACATGAAAAGATGTTCAGTGTCTTTAACCATTAGAGATCAAATCAAAATCACAATGAGGTACCATTTTACTCTTAATAAGATGGTTAAGATAAAAACAAACAAACAAAAAAAAACAGAAAATAACCAGTGTTGGTGGGGATGTGAGTAAACTGGAACCCTTATCCATTATGGCTAGAAATGCAAAATACTATAGTGGTTGTGGAAAATAGTGTACGATATCACCCAGTAAGTCTACTCCTAGGTATATTTTTTAAATACCAATGATCACTGCAGCACTATTCACAACATTCAAAAGATAAAAACAACCTAAATGTTCATCAATAGATGAATGGAAAAACAAAATGTAGTATGCACATACATGCAGTGGACTACACAGCAAGTATGAGAAATGAAATTTTGATACATGCTACAATATGGATGGAGCTTGAAGACATTATGCTGAGTGAAGTCAATCATAAAAGAATATTATATGAACTTATTTACAAAAAATGCAAGAACAGGGTTGGGAGGAGAGAGAAATTGGGGTTATTGCTGACTACTGAGTCTCGGTTTAGGGTGATGGAAAAATCATACTGATTAAGGGAAGGGTTGCACAGCTGATTAATATAATTGTGGTCAATAAGTTGTATACCAAAAAATTGTCAAATAGATATCACTTGGGATTTGGTTTCTTGGTTTGGAGGTTTACAGTCATTGTTTCAAGGGGCATCCCAGTTACCTAGTCTAATAAGGTGTTTAGTGCTTCTGTTACACCTCCTTGTTTGTTGTGCTGGGGTCTTAAAAGCTTAGAAGCAGCCATTCAAGGAGCAACAATTTGATCTCTACACAGCAGAAGCAACAGAGGGAAGAGTCAAGAATCAAAGGAGGAGAGATGGAGGCAGAGATGGTGACATGAAGAGAGGGAGCAGCTGAGGACTCTAGACGCATGGAGGCAGAGGGGATGTGTGCTAGTGGCCGGGGGATAGGCTTGCAGGGTGTGCCCTTGTATTTGAATGATTAGAGTTTTGGTGCACATCCCCCCAAAAATCCAGAAGCCAAAACTATGATGAAGCTTTCAGGGGATTGTAACTATTGCAATGAAACGAATATGATAGGCTGAGTGTAAAACTGATGTTCCCCCAAGTAAAGTATCACTCAATTCACAATAAAAACTTTAAAAAAAAAGGGGGGGGGGCGGAGAATCAGAGGAGGAAATGGAATACATAACCTGTCTCCATGAACTTCCTCCTTTGCCCTGAGACCAGAAGAATATTACTGAACATCTTGATAAAAGATTCCATAGAAGAATCCTAATTAAATGGGAGAAACATGCAGAACAGAATAGAATTTCAAATTCTCATGGAATCCATTCTTCCTGGGTTTGTTGTGGTTAAGTGCCGTTGAGTAGGTTCCAACTTATAGTGAACCTGTATAGGGTTTCTAAGCAGTGACTGGTGG
Source organism: Chrysochloris asiatica (assembly GCF_000296735.1). Lineage (NCBI taxonomy): Eukaryota > Metazoa > Chordata > Mammalia > Afrosoricida > Chrysochloridae > Chrysochloris > Chrysochloris asiatica. The sequence goes on from NW_006408582.1 coordinate 15,347,123, forward strand.
ATTTGAACCACCAACCTTGGGATTAGCTATCTAGTGTTTATCCTATGGCACCACACCAGAACTCCTCTGCGGTCACAGAGGCTGGATTGTTGTTAAGTGCCGTAGGGTAGACTTGGACTCATAGGGACCCTGGATAAGGCTTCCGAGGAGCAGCTGGTGGGTTTGACCTGCTAACCTTGTGGTTTGCAATACAGTGCTGATCCTACAGTGCCACACTAAGGAGGCTGGATAAACTCTTGAAACTACTGCCCTGAGATAATCTTTTAAACCTTAAACCAAAAAACATCCCCTGGTCTTTAAATCAAACAACAGTTTAGCTTAACTAGTAAAGACTGTCTGTCTTATATTATGCTTTTAAAGATCTATGAATATGGGATAAAATTGAAAAGATTAGATGGGAACTTTAGGGGCAGTTAGTTTGTGTCAGTGGGGAACAACTCAAAAAAGGAGAGCAAGAGTCATTGCACAACTTAAATATAATCAATGTCACTAAATTGTACATGTAGAAACTTTTGATTTGGTATCTGTTCTGCTGTATATATGCTCAGCACTAAATTACAGAAAGCAAAATGCAAAACAAAATTCCCAAAAACCCTTATATCTTAATTCTTAACAGAGTATCCATACACAGCTTTCTTCATTACTTACCAACTCCTATGTAATCAAAATATCTTTTATTGAATATTATATTCCAGGGCCTTTGTTAACTGCATTACATGCATTACTTAATTTTTCCAGATAAAAACTGGAGGAAAAATGAGGAATACACCAGCACACAACTTAGAAAAACAATGCATAACATATAAGCATTTTAAACAATTTACTGAAGTGGTTCCTAAGTGACAAGTCTTAAGTATTTTCAAAAGAATTTGGAGCAGTGGTTCTTAACTAGAAGTATGTAGCAAAATTACCCGGGGTGCTTTCACATGCCTTTTAAATGCTTGTGTCTCAACTGGGTTATTATTAAATATCCAGTTACTGTTTTATTTTATTATAATAGTACATGATAAAAAAAAATTGAATAGTACAACCGAAGGATATAAAACTAAAAGCATTAGTCCTTTTGAACAGAAATCTGCAGCAGAAATGAATCGTTGTACACATTTTCCTTTGTCCATATTTTTAATTTAGAAAGGAGATCATACAACATACATTCTGAAAATGGCCTCAGTCACCTAGCAATTTAGCTAAACATCTCTCTAGATTAATGTATTTAGAGCATCCTTCATCCTTTAACAGCTGCCTAGTTATTCCATTTTCCAGTATTGCTGTTGTTGTTGTGAAGTACCATCAAATCGGTCCCGACCCACAGCTACCCTGTATAGGGTTTCCGAGGAGCAGCTGGTAGGTTTGAACTGCTGGTCTTATGGTTCGAAGTCCAGTGCTGATCCTACAGCACCACACTAGGAATCCATATGTACTGTTGCTTAATGAATTTCTTATTGACAATTAGATTATCTTTGCTTTTTGTTTTTTTTTTTTTGCTTTATTTTATTTTTTGGGTGTGTGGTTTTTTTTGTTTTGTTTTGTTTTATTATTACAATTAATACTGCAAGGAGCATCCTTACACATACATGTTTTTGTATCTTTATGTGACTATAGCTCTGTGGTAGGCAGAATTCTAAGGTGACCTGAAATTACCTATGCCCTTGAATAGTCAGTTATTTCTTTTTGAGTGGGTGGAACTTGTGAATAAATGAATTATCACACTCCTGACTTTATTATACTCTATGGCAAAGAAGACATTATCCTGGGTGGGCCCAACTGAATCAGAGCATTTAAAAGGTGTCTAAAAACAGAGCACTTTATCCCCTTGGTTGATTGCTGAATGAGTAAGTCAGGGAGATGCATTTTGGAAAACAAACATTCATTTTATGAACTACCTATAGGGCCCATGTGGCTAAAAACAGTAAGCGGTCTCTTGAAGCTAGGAAGAGTTTCCAGTCAACCACTGGACTTTGGTCGTGCAGTTACAAAGACACGAATTCAGCTAACAACTAGCGAGTTTGGAAAAGAACTTCAAAACAGATGAGAATTGCAATCTTGGCTAACATCCTGACTTCAGCTCAGTGAGACCCTGAGCAAAGAATCCACCCACACTGTGCCTGGACCTCTAATTACAACAACTGAGAGATTACAAAAAAAGTCTTGTTTTAAGCTGCTAAATTTGTGGTGATTTGTTAATTAATGCGCTGGACTGTGATGTCAGTTTGAACCTCAAGATCGGCAGTTCAAACTCACCAGCCACTCCTTGGAAACCCTATTCAGGGTCGCTATGGGTCGGAACTGACTTGATGGCACTTAACAACAACGATAGAAAACTAAAGGAGCTCTGGTAGTGTAGTTGTTATGAGTTGGTATGCTAACCTCCAGGTCAGCAGTTTGAAACTACCTGCTGTTCTGTGGGAGAAAGATGAGGTTTTCTGCTCCTGTAAAGATTTATAGCTTCAGAAACCCTATGCAGGGTTGCTATGAGTTGGAACTGACTCCACGGCAGACCACCACCATCACCACCATTAGAAAATAAAAACAGGCTGCATAAAACATTCCTAAAGTCACATTGCTTAGTCAAGGGGATGTATACTTAAAATTTCTATGTTGTTGTTGTTGTTGTTGTTATGTGCCATCGAGTCGGTTCCGACCCATAGCGACCCTGTATAGAGTTTCCGAGGGTGTAAATCTTTACGGGAGTAGAAAGCCTCATCTTTCTCCCGCGGTGCAGCTGGTAGTTTCGAACCGCTGACCTTAAGGTTCGCAGCCCGATTCGTAACCACTACGCTACCAGAGCTCCTTTAGCTATTGCAAAATCGCTCTTCAAATACTTTACACCAATTTAAACACAGCTGTGGTGCTGTGACTTAATTTAATCCGGCTTTTCTAGCCAAGTTTTTGAAAATCCCACTAAATGACTGGTGGGACCATGCAGACTGGGTACATTTCCTATTCCTTTGTTGTTACGTGCCAGTGAGTGGGTTACAACTCAAAGTGACCCTATGTAGGATTTCTGAGGAGTAGCTGGTGAGTTTAAACTGCTGACCTTATGGTTAGTAGTCCAGTGCTTATTCTATAGTGCCACACCATATAGTTGCTATTAAATTTACTACATAAATGATACTGCAATCCATAAAATAAATTATCTCAAAATCAATATATTATTTATTGTTTTCAAAGATTTTAATGATATGAAAAAATGTTAAAAAGAACTATTTATTTAATAATAGTACGAGTCCAGTGTTATTTAAAATATATATACAAATACATACAGAAAAAGAATGGAAGACTATATTCCAACCAATGAGATCATAATGATTATCTCTAGCTACTATGTGGCACTGTGGGATTAAGCACTGGACCCCAAGGTTAGTTTGAACAACAAAACTGGCAGTTTACACTCACCAGCTGCTCCTTGGAAACCCTACATACAGACAGGGTCACTAGGAATTGGACCCAATTCAATGGCACGTAACAACAACAACAATATTATTATATAATATTTTTACTTTCCTTGGAATCTCTGTGTTTTTCAAATATTCCTAATTTATTACTTTATAAATAAGGACAGGAAATAAACAAATTTATTTTCAAAAGAAATGTCCTAAAATGTGGAAGCTTGATTCTTTCATAAAAGCAAAATATAAAAGAGGAAATGTTTGAGTTTCATGAGTTGCTTTTTCTTTATATTTTGATTCAGTTTGGGTTAGCCTAAAGGATAACTATGAAGTTCTGGTGTCATGCTGTGGAAAATGTACTGGACTGCAATGTCCATTTGAACTGGAATGTCGGCGATTCAAATTTGCCAGCTGCTCCTTGGAAACCCTATACAGAGTTCACTATGAGTCAGAACTGACTTAAAGGCACTTAACAACAACAACAACAAAGGGTAATTAAAAAGGTACTTTACAAGATATACTTACATTCCTGTTTGAAGGTGAAGTATTCTGTAAGATGCCTGCATTCATGATTTCCTCGAAGAAGAAACAATGTTTTGGGATGATTAATCTTTAAACTCCATAAATACAGCACACACTACAAGACAAATTCAAAGACAAAATTGAAAGCAATAAACTTTTGGTCAATGTTACTTATAAGCAGAGTGTACCAGAAATCATAAACAATAAATTTTATAATATATTTGGGATATAAATAGTAAATATACTCAATTCACCAATAGGACTTAAGATACTGGCTAACTAAATTTAAAAAGATGCTGCAATGTTTCTTGATATATTCCTGGTGATCTCAACCATCTAATCTAGCAAATACTTTAAAGGGATATGATAGTTTCAAATAAACAACACTGCACCAATTTTATTTATAATAAAAAATGTTTAAATTAGTAACTTTTCCAAATCCTTCCTTAGCAATTAAAAGATTCTGAAAGCATTAAAAAAGATTTTTATGTGAAAAATAAGATTATGATTTTGATCAAAGAAATCCCATTATAGGCTTAAGGACTATCATTTTCTGAAAGGTCACACACATTCTACAAAGACAACCTTGATTGTTTTGTCCTATCAAACATTCAATTAACAGAGCAGTAAATCCACTAAAAAGAAAAAAATATGTTGGATTTTGCTGATACAGAAAGCATTCTAAAAGGTATTATTAAGTGGAAATATGTATGATACTAAGTATGAACTCTGTATTTAAAAAATATACATAACTATGTAAATATGAATATAGACAAAATTTTTGTTTCCCCCACAAAGAACAGTACTTACTTTGGAAAGAAAGACTTGGGGGCAGGGGTGGGGTAGGGTGGAGACTTTTTCATTTGTTATCGTTATGTAATGTTGTTTTTTCTTAACCTTAAACTGTATTGCTATTATTTTTTTAAAGTCGTCAGCAGGGATTATATACGCAGATAGATTATGAGTAATTTATTTTTGCCTTTAGAATATCTTTGATTTTAAAAGTACTTCTTATAAATGCTGTATTATAAACATACCATATAAACCTCACAGTGCCATCGGTTCAGACTACCATACCTTTCTGTCCTTCCTTTACATGTTATTTACATTTACCAAATCTGTATTCTTTGCTATTAGTATTATGCTATATTACAGTCCCTTTCACAAATGGGTCATTAACCTAAAAGATGTTGTACAGTTCATCATAGAAATAAAAACAGTGACATAAATTCAGAATATGATAAACATAAATGGTAAAAAAGACTCCATAGAAAATATAGAATGAAATTTATATGAACTAGGAAATTTAACCTTCAGATGTATATTCATATCAGCAGTTACTTTATTTTGTTGTTGCTGTTGTTATTAGGTACTGTCAAATTGGTTCTGACTCAGTGACCCTATGCACAATAGAATGAAATACTGCCTGGTCCTGTGCCATATAAGTTTGAGCTCATCGTTGCTACCACTGTGTCAATCCATCATTTTTAGGGTCTTCCTCTTCATCATTTTTCAATTACTTGCTTAGCGTAGAGACTGAACAAGTATAGTGAAAGGATACAACTTTAATACACACCTTTCCTGATTTTAAACCATTCAGCATTCCTTGCTCTGTTCAAACAACTATCTCTTGGTCTATGTACAGGTTCCTCATGGATACAATTAAGCATCTGGAATTCCCATTCTTCACAATGTTACCCATAGTTTGTTTTGACCCACAGAGTACATGCCTTTTCATAGTCAATAATACAAAAATGAACATCTTTCTGGTATTCTCTGCTTTCAGTCAAGATCCATCTGCTATCAACAATGATATCCCTACTTCAAAGAGCTCTTCTGAATTTGACTTTTGGTTAAATATATTTCACCACAATAAAATAAAAACATGGTATTCATGAGTGAGCTTTGCAAATTATTAAGCACCACAACAACACTGGAACCCTGGTGTGACAATGTAGGATAAGCACTAAACTGCTAATCACAAGGTTGGCAGTTCAAACCCAATAGCCACTCCTCAGAAACCCTATGTGGGGTCGGTATGACAGCAATTAACAATGACAACAATACCAAGATAAGTTATAGACAACTTATTCAAACATTTATTTGCTTTATCTATCAGTAGTCCCATCCTATCTTCTGGCTACTGTATTATGATGTTAACCTTACAGGTCTAGAATTTGCCTAAAATAAGAAATGTGTCTACAAGGCACTAACTCCTGCTCAAGGCATGACACAGCTGATTAAAAATGTTGCTTTGAGTCATCCAAGGTGACTATTCACCTAGAGCAACAGAGGAAGAAGGAGAGTCAGGATTAGAAAGAGTCAGAATAGGAAGAGGTCCTCTAGTGTCGTTTTGATGAAAGATTCCATAGAAGAATCCTGATCAAAAGGGGGGAGGGACACAAAACAGAATTTAAAATTCTCATGAAATCTAGCCTTTCTGGAGCCATGGATCCTAGCTGAATTCCTGAAACTACTGCCCTCAGTTAATCTTTAAACTTTTACCTTTCATGACTGAATTAATTTCTGCTTTGAATGTTTTGTTGATACCATGTGTTTTCAGTAATGGAAGGCATGATGAAATCAAGGGAAATTTTTTGAGATAATATGGATTCTGGTATAATTATTATATGAGACACATATGTCCCAAGTAAACTTGTAGTAGGAATTGGTGGGTGAGGCCTGTTTCTTTAAATTCATGCAGTTATACAGTCCCTGTCAGGTAGCAGCACATACTACAACTGGATAAGCAGCTTCCCAAGAAACCTAAGAGGCTGAAAATATTGATGGGTGATCTATGTCTCACTGGTTATTAAAGGGTTAAACCTTAAACCAAAAATATCCCTTGATGTCTTCTGAAAACCAAGCAGTGTTGTTAAGTGCTGTCAAGTTGATTCCGACCCATAGCGACCCTGTATAGGGTTTCCAAGGAGCAGCTAGTGAGCTTGAACCACCGATCTTGCAGTTCAAATGACTAAGCAGTAGTTTACATTAAACTTAACTAGTCAAGAATGTCTCCCTTGAGTTGGAAATGCAAAGGTAGAAGTTTTGTAACAAGGAAGGAAGTGATTGATTCTCCAGGATAGGAGCGGAGGCCTCTGGGACCATCAACGGAGAAGAGCCAAGAGTGGGACCCTACCCAGAGAAAGAGAGATGCCTGAGATGGAGGCAGAGATGATGACATGGAGTGATGAAGCGATTGGGGACTTTGGACCCAGATAGGGAAAGGGACTGTGGGCCAAAGGGGGGAGGAGGGGGAAATGTAGGGAGCGGGTTTCTGCTATATACCCTTTGGGTGGTTGAGGATGCATGGAGGGGATTGGAACCATGGCAGTGAGATGATATACGATGGAATGAATGTAAAACTAAAGTTCTCCCATGTAAACTACCGTATAATTCACAAAACATTAAACAACAACAACAAAAGAATGTCTCCCTTGAGCACTGCACTTTTTAAGATCTATTTAATTGACATAAAATTGACAACAACAATAAAGATTAAATAGGAACCTTAGAAGGGTTGTTGTTGTTATGTGCCATGGAGTCGGCTCCAACTCATAGCGACCCTGCATAGGGTTTCCGAGGATGTAAATCTTTACGGGAGTAGAACGCCTCATCTTTCTCCCGCAGAACAGCTGGTAGTTTCGAACTGCTGACCTTGCAGCTTGCAGCCCGATTCGTAACCACTACGCTACCAGAGCTCCTTCCTTAGAAGGGTAGTGAGTTTATATTAATGGGAGAGGAACTCAGAAAAGATGGGTGAGAATGGTTGCATGACTCAAAAACGTAATCAATGTACCCATTTATACATGTACAATTGTTGAACTGATGCATATTCTGCTGTGTATAATTTCAACAACAAATGTTGCTTTGCAATCATGGGACTAGTATGTTTCTGAGCAGTTTCTAACTATTTGTCAACAATGTTCATTAAAATCAGTGAGACTGATGCTTTGCATTTAATTTCAGTAAGATCACAGATTGCTACTGTTGAAACTAGTTACAAAGCAGAAATATGCCTACATGACCTGCCTTCTTAGGAGGTTTTCTAGAGAAACAAAACAAGTGAAACTTGTATTACTGTTGTTGTTAAGTGTCAAGTTGGTTCTGACTCATAGCGACCCTATATAGGGTTTCTGAGGAGCGGCTAATGAGTTTGAACTGCCGACCTTGTGGTTTGCAGTTCAGTGCTGATCTTACAGTGCCACACCAGGAGTATATATGCATATATGTGTGTGTATAAATGAATGAATGAATGAATGAATGAATAAATAAATAAATAAATAAACAAATAAATAATAGAGAAGTTTATCGGGCTGTGAACCGCAAGGTCAGCAGTTCAAAACTACCAGCTGTTCTGCGGGAGAAAGATGAGGCTTTCTGCTCCCGTAAAGATTTATAGCCTTGGAAACCCTGTATGGGGTTGCTATGGGTCTGAATCAACTCGACGGCACTTAACAACAACAACAACATATCAAGGAAATGGTTCACAATTGTAGAGTCCCAGATTCTCAGCTGAAAAGATCAAGATTTTCCTGTGTATCCACTATACTGGGAACAGGCCACACTTGCAAGGAAACATCCTTTGAATTGACTGGCTGCTCATAGCCAATCATCACAGAGTTAAATATGCTTGTAAGAGGTCTCACCACTATGGGGATAATCATATTTCAACTGCCAACCTGCCAGGGTCTGGCCCCGACATAATTGTCACGTGTGTTTGGTTCACGAGGAGGGGAGATCCAGCGGCGATAGGGATAGCGAAAGAATA
>NW_006408582.1:15356602-15368447 GCF_000296735.1 Chrysochloris asiatica
GCCAGTGGCCTCATTTGTTACACTCGGCCCTAGAGGGCCTCGAACCTCTGACTAGTCTTATATGGTCTGCAACACCAACCCACTGGGATCCTGGCCCAATCAAGTTGACACAAAACCATAACTACCACACCTATAAAGCATATGCAAAATTTCTAAATAAAGAAAATTGTAAAGTGATAATTTGTGCCTAACATGATATAACTAAAACATGTACAACCAAAATACACTGGCCCTATTAACATCTTATATTTCATAAATGAAAAAAGCAAAAATATTTGGTGTACACATTTAAAGCAAAAAACAGTATATTCATTTAAATGTCCAAAGGGCCCATCCTACAAGTCCGCCTCCTGCCCATAGGTGCACATATACTCAGTCCATGGCCCTAGAGTCCGCAGCTGCTCTGTCTCTCCATGCCACCTCCTCTGCTGCCATCTCTGCTGTCACCTCTTTTCTAGGTAGGAGCTCATGCACCACTCATACTCTTCCTTCTTGATGGTCTTGGGATCATCTGTTTCTGCTTCTGAGACGGCTCCTTGTACACCTACCTAGATGGCAAAACTAACCAATCCTGGCCTTAGACTTTACGTTTTGACAATCACAATTAATCCTGCTAACAATTATATACAATTGAATCATAAAATCCTATCAGCATCATCTCCTACCCCCTTTCACCAAACCCATCTGGAAAAGATGAAAACTATTCAGTGGAAAGTCTCCCGTGTTCCCTTATTCTGAGACTAAGCACACCTTTGACAGCTTGTATGCCAGCCACTTCATGCCTTTATAGCCCCACATTTTTGATAGCCAGTTTTGAAAGGACCTAGTGTAGTGGTTACGAATCAGGCTGCGAACTGCAAGGTCAGCAGTTTGAAATTACCAGCTGTTCCAAGGGAGAAAGATGAGGCTTTCTGCTCCCATAAAGATTTATAGCCTCAGAAACGCTGTACAGGGTCGCTATGAGTCGGCTCTGACTCCAAGGCACATAACCACCACCATCCCTATCTACTCAGTAAGGACCTCTGGTAGCATAGTAGTTATGAGTCGCGTTGCTAATCTCACCGTCAGCATTTCAAAACTAACAGCAGTTCCATGGGAGAAAGATAACGTTTTCTGCTACCGTAAAGATTTACAGCCTCAGAAACCCTATACAGGGTCACTATGAGTTGGAGCTGACTCCATGACACACCACCATCACCACCACCACCATCAACCCAGTATTCTGAGGAGACAAGCATGTTCCTTGATCTGAAGAATCTTTCACGCCAATTGGAATTCTGAGCAACTGTATCCATAAGCAAAAGTTCAGTCCACTAAATGGTAGCAATTTACACTGGCTCACAGTAACAAACATCTTTCTCTTCATCTAGTCCTGGTGTGGTACTGTGGGTTAATGTGCTGGACTGTAAGGTCGATTTGAACTGTAAGGTTGGTGGTTCAAGCTCATCAGCCACTCCTCGGAAACCCTATACAGGGTCACTATGAGTCGAAACTGACTCGATGGCACTTAACAAGAAGTCAGGTTCTGGTCAGTTCAGGCCAGCCATTCAAGCTAGATCAAATGGTTAGCTGCAAGTTTGGGTGTTCACACACACCTCCCCACACTTCAAACAAGCTGGCCCCTTCATGCTCAGCCCTAGCCCCCGGGGGCTAAGTCAGTGCCCAAGGGCTCATGAGTTCACACAGTTTCCTAAACTTCAGAGCAGCCAGCCTTTCCCTTTTCTTGCTCTCATTTCAAGGTCAACAGGTGCCAATGAACCATGACCAAAATCAGCCCATATATTCATTGCTGCATTTCCCCCACTACCACTCACATGTAGACCCAGGTTGTCTCCAGCGAGCATGCTAACTGCTGTTCACTGGATCCCTTTAATTTTCAGTGTTCTAAGGGGATTCTATCTGATGGGCAGACTTTTCTTGCCTTGATGTCTCCAAAGCAAACAGCTTGCTTGAAACTCAAAAAGTCGAGTCTACTTTTTTCTTGAAGGTCTTTCTTTCAGTCATGAATCTATTCTCCCAGTAGTTTTTGGGTTGGTCTTTATGTCTTTTCAAATGTAAATGTAAATCTATCTCTTCTAAGCAAATTCTAACTCCCCTTTTAGCAAATCCAATCAAGTATAGACTGAAGGTAAGGAGCTCTGGTAGTGTAGTGGTTACGAATCGGGCTGCAAACCTCAAGGTCAGCAGTTTGAAACTACTAGCTGTTCCACAGGAGAAAGATGAAGCTTTCTGCTCCCACAAAGATTTACAGCCTTGGAAACCCTGTACAGGGTCGCTATGAGTCCGAACCGACTCCACAGCACATAACAACAACAATATAGACTGAAGGTAGGCTTATAAGCTCTCTGTAATCGTAATTCCCAACACTCATTTCCATCATACACATGGTTTTTTGTTTTGTTTTTCATGCTTTATTGTGACTTATGTGATAGTTCACATGGGAGGACATCAGCTTTACATTGATCCCATCGTATATCATTTCCTTGCCATGGTTACAATCCCTTCCATGCATCATCGACCAACCAAAGGATATACCCCGCAAGCCTGCCCCCCTGTAGTCCATACACCGCCCCCCTCTCTCTCTAGGTCCAAAGTCTCCAGCCGCTCCAACTTCCCATGTCATCATCTCTGCCTCCATCCCTTACATCACTACTTCTCTGGATAAGAGTTCCATTCTCTGCTCTTCTCCTTTGATGGTCCCAGGGACCTCTGATCCTAGACTGTAAGGTTAATCACTCCCCTCCCTTTGACCCAAAATGTCCACCTTTACATTTCCAGCCCTTACAACCAGTCCTGATAATAATTATTCGCTATTATATCGCAAGAGACCTATCTGCATCTCTTTTCATCAACCCTGACTAAGCAGAACGGATACTACTCAGTGGAGAGTCTACCTTGCTCCATGCCCTCTGAATCTAGGTTCCCTCTTGAAAGCTTGTAAGCCAGTAACTTCTTGTCTTTGTAGCCCCCCCATTCTGGATAGCCAATGTCCAATTTGCCCATCCATGTCCTCTCTTGTGTGCGGTGGAGGTGAGAATGATCCTCGTTGTAAAGATTTGTTCACTCTTTTGAGCTATTGCTTCCATAGGTGTGTGTCAAGTTCATCAAATTGTGTCAGATTCTTCTTTTTTTTTTTTTTTCTCCCTCTTCTTTCTTCTTGTGTTTGACCTCTGATCATCCAGCCATTGTAGCCAGGTCAAGCGGGTATTATCTGCAAGTGTGGGTGTATTTATGCATGTGCCCTCTCTTCTTATCAGCTGGATGCTTCACTCTTCACTCTAGTCCTCTGTGGCCATGTCGCTGACTCTGGGTCCTAGAGTCCCCTGCACTTGGCACACTGCTGGCCAACAAGGTCTCCATCTAGGTTCACAGGAGTCTACTGAGTGTTGTAGGGCTTAGTTCATAGCTTCATTGCTGTTTTTCTCTCACTTCCTCTTGCCCGTGACTAAAGTGGTCACCAATCAGAGCATGCATTCCCATTGAGCCTTAGTCTTAGAAGGGGGGTTTGCCTTGATGTCTCCTGGGCGAGCCACTTGTATGTTCTTGTAGTAATCAGTTGGCCTGCCTATATTGTTTTGTGTTTTTCCTGTCAGTCTGTCTTTCAGGACTGTTATCTTCTCACACATGGCTCTTTACAATAGTAGGCAGGGGAAACGAATATCCATAAGGCAGTCAACTACATAAACCTTTTAAAAACACTCAAGTTCAATCTTTTCTTCATCCTTGGACTAACCCCATTCATATGCATATGACCTTGGGCCTCTGGCAGGGTGGATCCAGTAAGACCTGGGCTCCCTATCAACAATCTAGTTTAACCAGTGTGACATCTGCTTTAGGCAACTCCAGAAGCTGTTATTCTCCCCCCAGCAGAAGCATTTTATTTCTTACATTCCTTTCAGCCATTGTTGTTGTTGTTGTTAAGTGATATCAAGTCAGTCCCAACTCACAGCGACCCTGTCTAGGGTTTCTGAGGAGCAGCTGGTAGGTCTGATCTGCCGACCTTGTGGTTCGCAGTCTAGGGCTGATCCTACAGCACTACACCAAAAGTCCACTACAGGTAACAAAAACCAAAATACTAAACCTCTAAAAATCAAAAGTTCAACTTCATATTCCCCTTCATTCTTTCTCTTACAACCATAATCAAAGTTTTCAAAACTAAAGACAAAAATCTTGAGAGCAGCTTGGGAAAAATGAAAAATAAGACAAAGATCTGATTTCTCAACAGAAACCGTTCAGGCAATGTGGCAATGGGAGGACTTATATAAACTCTGAAAGAAAAATATTGCCAACCAAGAGTTATATACCCAGCAAAGCTGTCCTTCAAATATGATGGCGAAATTAGGGCATTCCAGATAAACAGGAAGTAAAGGAAATTGTAATAATCAGACCAACTTTGGACAGACAACCAACAACAGCAGACAACCACCTGAGATTAACATACATGACAACACCACCCAGAACACAATCAAGACAAATAAGTATTTAAAGTAAAACAAACCCTCAAGACTGAAAATAGGGAACCAAAGATACCAATTTATAATGCAATCAACTACAAGCAAAAAGTGGGAATAGTGTAGATACAGAACGTCCAAATGGCGAGGAAGCAGATTTCACGATAAAAGAGAATGTTTTTAATGGGGGAAAAAAACTTAATAAATAACAGGGGAACCTCAAAGAAAATGAATTCACATTCATATCAAAAGAAAAAAGAAAAATCAGAAAGGTTTAGTAAACATTAATATAACAGAAATGAGGAAAATGAAAACTCACAAAATTAAAAGCACAGAAAATTACTTGAAACAAAGAAACCAGTGGCACCACACACACACAATAAATAAATAAAAAACCCACACAGAGCAAAATGACAGCAATCAATTCATTTGTTGTTGTTGTTAAGTGCCGTCGAGTTGGTTCCGACCCATAGCGACCCTGTACAGGGTTTCCGAGGGTGTAAATCCTTACGGGAGTAGAAAGCCTCATCTTTCTCCTGCGGAGCGGCTGGTAGTTTCGAACCGCTGACCTTAAGGTTCGCAGCCCGATTCGTAACCACTACGCTACATCTACTGAAAATTACACTGAATGTAAATGGATTAAATGCACCAGTTAAGAGACATAGAGTAGCAGAGTGGATAGGACAATAGAATCCTTCAATAAGCTGTTTACAAGAGACATATCAAAAAGACAGAGATAGCCGAAGTGCCCTTCAACAGAAGACTGATTAAACAAACTTTGATATATACACACAGTGGAAAACTACTGCAACATTGAGAATAACAATGAATCTGCAAAACACCTCACAACATGGTTGAGCCTGGAGGACATTATGCTGAGTGAAAATAGTCAATCAAAAAAGGAGAGATATTATAGGAGACCACTGTTGTAAGAAGTTAAGAAAAGGTTTTCTACATAAAAGAAACTTTCTATGCTGGTTAACAGTTGGGGGAAGATGCGTGAAGAGAAAATGATTCACAGGCTAGAAGGCAGACCCATGTTAACAGGAGTAATGGGGCAGGCAATATACAACACGAGAGAGACTGGCAGACGAAAGATGAGAGCAATGGACTAAACATACTGTTTACTGATGGGACATGGAGGGGACTGCAATCATTATAATGAAGCAAAGTCTATGATTTGTTAAATGTAAAACTGATGATCTGCTCTGGAAACCTTCACTCAATTCACAATGAAACTTTTTTTTTTTTTTTTAAATTAATGTTTGGGACAAAATAAAGATACTTTCAGGCAGATGAGGTTTTTTTGTACACCGAATCTTTTTGAACACATGCTTGGATGAGATATTCTACAAATATAGAAGAATACTACAAGATAGTTAATAATAAAATAACCTGGAAAAACTTCCAGTTTTAATAAAAACTTCCAGTTTTAGGTAATCTAGTGCTGCTATGGAGTTCTGGTGTAGCACTGTAGGTTAGTACACTGAACTTCAAAGTTAGTTTGGACTGCAAGGTCAGTGGTTCAAGCTCACCAGATGCTCCTTAGAAACCCTAGGCAGGGATGATATGGGTCAGAACTAACTCAACGGCACTTAACAACAACAACAAGTGGTGCTATAACAGATTTTATTTTCTCATAGTTTAGTGAACTAGAAGTCTGAATTCAGGATACCACTTCTAGGTGTATGTTGGTTCCTTATATCTCTTTGAGCTTGCGCTCATGGACAAGCCTCATGTGGGTTGGCATCTGTCTTTCCCTGTCTCTGCTTTTTTCTCTTGCTTGTTCAGTCTCTTTTATGTCTTATAAGAAATTGATTTAAGACATGCCCTACAGTAATCCCATCTCATTTACATAACACAGACAATCCATTCTCATATGGAATTATAACCATAGGCATAGAGATAAGGATTTATAGCACATATTTTTTTGAGAAACACAATTCAATCCATAATAGTACCAAAACAAAATAATAAAATGGGTGTTTCTAAGCAATCCCAAATTAATTTTAGTTGATACTAGCAAGACAAAAGAGAAATCAGGTCTAGGAATGGAGAGCCCTGGGACCATCAATGGAGAAGAGCAGAGAGCGGGACCTTACCCAGAGAAGCAGTGATGCCTGAGATGGAGGCAGAGACGATGATGCAGAGAGATGGAGTGGCTGGGGACTTGAGATCCAGAGAGGGAAAGAGGGACTGTGTGTTGATGACCCAGGGGGTGGGGGTGGGGGGGAAGGGGAGGCTTGCAGGGTATACCCTTTGGTTGGTTGATGATGCATGGACAGGACTGTACTATGGCAATGAAACGATACATGATAGAATGAATGTAAAACCAATGGTCTCCCATGTAAACTATCACATAATTCACAATAAAACATTTATTAAAAAAAAAGAGAAATCAGCAAGACCAAATGACAAAATATTTGTTTTAAGGAAAGGTAAGACTCTTGATACACATAAAAAATTAGAAAGGAATATAAATATACAAACAGTTTTAACTCATTAGAAATCATCATATATTAAAAGTAACATAACAACCAAAATAACTTAAGAAAAGGCAATTTATCCAATGCAAGCAAAAAAAAAAAAAAAAGTATGATAAAAGAAATTGCAAAATAGGATGCAAGTGCTCCAAACATAACAGTAGTTTTAATAAACATAAATGAATTAAAAACAATGATGAAATAGCAAAGACTAATAAAGAATCAAAAGAACCACAAAGCAGGATCCAATAAAATGTTATCTAGCAAAAAGAAATACTACGACACAAAAAGAAATATTAAAACTATATGCATACACTAAAAGAAAGTCATGATGAAATTGTCTGTATCAAATGAAAGTAAGAGAAAAAAAAAAAAATCATCCAGAAAAGGATGCTATGCTGGTAGAAGGCAAAACAGATCAGGAAGGTAAAGTACTAATCATGAAATATGCATATCCAACATACTAAAGTAACTCAAAAAGTGTTGCTACAAGGTCATAGAAACCTTTATTAAACAGAAATATCCAAATGTAAGCTACTGTTTCTCAAAATAGCTTCCATCAATAACAACAACTAATCTCCATACTTCTGAAGGTGGTATCTCCATTTATCAGACCCTTTCCCAAAGAATCTGCACGCTTCCATTTCCAGCACATCAAAATGGCAGTTTTAGTACCCTTGAGGGACTGAAATCGTAATTACAGTGAAATGCTCATTGGACAACCCTTGTTACCCTTGAAGAATGAGCAGGTATGTTGTCATAATCAAGGGGAAAAACCTTGATGCCACTTTCCTTTTTCTCACAAAGGCAGTTTTCAGTTTCTTAAAACTTCTTCCTAATAAGCACCCCATGATCATCCTGTGTACTTAAAGAAAATCTATCAAGATTATCCCTTAAGAATCCCAAGAAACAGTCACTATAACCTCCGGAGCTGACCTCTCTTCCTTTAACTAGCCTAGCAGATTCCCTTGGAATCCAGTTTTGGTTAAATCTTTTTTGGGAAGGCACCCTAAGTGTATTACTGAGAGTACTACGTTTACAGCCATCCACTGATCACAAAAAACATCTTTAGACATGTTCTGTTTGGAATAAACCTGTATGAACAGGAACCTTAGTAGCCTGGTGTAGCACTGTAGGATAATGCGTAGAGCTGAAAGGTCAGTTTGAGCTGCAAGGTCGGCAGCGGTTCAAACCTACCAGCTGCTCCTTGGAAACTCTACTAAGGGTCTATGAATTGGAACCAACTCGACAGCACTTAACAACAACAATATGTATGAACAGGAACCCTAGTAGCAATACTTATTAACTCGTATAGCCTCAAAACATAAGCAACAAATGACAGGTCTATGGTAAGAAACAGATACACTAGTAATTGTAGTTGGAGATTTTGACACAAACTTAAAAGTAACTGATAGTTCAAACACACAAAAATAATCAAAGACATAAAAAATTTAAGCCACCAAATTATGAATGCACATGCTCTCAAGTACATATGGGACAGTTACTAAAATCTACTATGTATTACAACACAAAAGAGTCTCAATAAGTTCCAAAAATGAGTATCACTCAGCTCTCTTCTCTGATCAAATCAGAAGTCAGTAACAAAACACTGACTCTAAAAATAACACATGACAGAAAACAAACAGAAAATAACTTCATATCCTAGGGTTACAGAGCATTCTTAAAACATAAAATAATGAATGATAACAAAAACAATACATGTCAAAATCTGTGGGACCTAGATAACAATAACATCAGTATATTGCTTTAAGTGCCATCAAGTTAGAAATGCTCAATTCATTAGTAACCAGAAAAGTAATGATTAAAATAAGAATAAGATATTACTTTATACCCATCATACTGGCAACTGTTAGATAATGACATAAAAATCAAATTTTGGAGGGGGAGGATGTAAAAAATTAGAAACTTTTTAAGTACTGCTGAAAGACTTAGTACAGTCATTCTGATGAGTAATCTGGCAATATTCTGTTCAGGCATGAACACATATACCCCTTTTTCCTAGCAATCCTACTCTTGTTCATAAACCATAGAGAAACTAATGCACAGGTCTTTAAAGTGAACATAAGTCAGGGTATTCATTAAAATTGCTGACTATACAAAGAAATTGGAGGGGAACAATATCCACCACTCAGAAGTAAAGAAGTAAAATGTCATAGATGTATACTATGGAATACTAAACAGCAGTCAGAAGCAATGAACTATGGGCACATACAGCAACGCAGATCAATCTTAAAAACACTGCAATGATTGAAAATATATATATATATATATATATTGATAGAAACAGAGCTATAGCAGTGGTTCTCAAACATTCATCCCAAAATAGGGTGCATCATCATTACCTGGACACTTGTTATAAACATAGAACCCAAGGTTGTACCTGAAACAGACTAAATCTCAAATTCTGGGTTGGGCCCAGCAATCTGTGTTTTCATAGCCATCTATGCAATTCTGATACATGCTAAAGTTTGAGAATCACTGGACAGCACAATTCTTCACCAACCATCCACATAAAAGTCCAGTACGTTTAACTATAAATGTATTCTGAGGCATACACCAAAAATAACAGAAACTTACATATAGTGGATAGAGAGAATGAGTAGGACAGAGGTCACAGATGAGAAGGAAAAAACAAGAAGATAGAGAAGGGCTGCAAAGACTAGTGATAAATGTACTATGACCAAAACTAAACCAAATCCACTGCGTACAAGTTGATTCTGACACAGGGACCCTATGTTGTTGTAGCACTTAGGGTTCAAGTGATTCAATATATGATTAATCAGTCCCAAGTTATAAACAACATCAAGATGTTAACTTGTCGTGGAGTTGGTTCCAACTCACAGTGAACATGTTTAGGGTTTCCAAAGAGTGACTGGCAGGCTTGAACCACTGATCTTACAGTCAACAGTCCAACACCACACTAGGACTCCATGATAAACTGACAAATAAATAATACAATGATAAATGGAGAAAAGATTGAAGTTGTCACAGGACTTCATTTTGTTTGAATTCACAATCAACGCTCAAGGAAGTAACCAATCATGAAATCAAATGATGTATTGCATTAGGCATATCTGCTGCAAAAAGCCTCTTTAAAGTAATAAGGGCAAAGCTGTCACTTGGAGGCCAAGGTGCACCTGATCCAAGTTATGGTATTTTCAATCACCACATATGGGTGTGAAATTTGCACAATGAGTAAGGAGGAGCATAGCAAAATCGATGCATTTGAACTAGGATACTGGCAAAGAATACTGAAAGCACCACAGACCGCCAGAAGAACAAACAAATCTGTCTTGGAAGAAGTAGTCAGAATGCTCCTTAGAAGTGGTGATGGTGAGACTTTGTCTCTCATACTTTGAACACAGTCAGGAAGGACCCAGTTCTTGGAGAATGGCAATATGTTGGGAAAGGGAAAGGGCAACTGAAAAGAGAAGACCCTCAATGAGATGGAATGACACAGTGGCAGCAACAATGAGTTCAAACGTAACAATTGTGAGGAACCAGGCAGTGTTTCATTCTGTGGTGCAAAGGGTGCTGTGAGTCAGAAATGACTCAAGGACACCTAACAACAACAAAGCTATTAAGACATTCAAATATCACAAAAGAAGTATGGAAATGAGTTTGGTATGCCAGCTCACCATTGTTACCATAAAACCAGGCTCTCTGCCTCTTTGATCTGTGATTTATAGCAAGTCTGCCAAAAAGTTAACACTCAGGAAACATTTGTTGATAAGGGGAAAAAATGTTTAACAAAATATTTCAAACATAGTATATTGTACAAAAATCACCACGGATATTTTGTGTATACATGTTATTAAACACATTGACAAATTAAAACTATTTTTAAAGTACGCAAGTTAACAGTTAAAAGACAATTTGGCAAAAGGTAACACCTAAGGAGAGTAAAGTATGCATAGGTTGACCAAAGTAAACAAAGTCACTAAGATGCTGTAAAAAAAATGTGACCAACCATCCCTCCCACAGCACTCTGCTTCTCAGCTATGTTCGATAATTCATTGCAAATGGTCACAAAGAACTCAGACACCATAGTCAAACAGTTATGGGGGTTATTAGGGAAGTTAACAGGTTAAAATTCAGGGTCAGAAATGCTCAGGAGATAGCTCTTCCAGTCATAACAGTCTCCTCTCAGCCATGACCACAGGCAGGCCTCTCTTTGGCCCTCAGTCCCTTGGCCTGGCCTCTGCCCTGCTAAAAAAAAAACTTTTTTAGAACTGGTAATAAATGTCCAAAGGATACTCCATTCAGCCATAAGCCTCGGCCTAAAGGCACTCAACTCTAGTTCCATGACTCAGCAAACCTAACACCCTAATTAAGTGCCTTGAGGCAACCCCACTCCACAAATGAACCCACTAAAAACCCACTGAGCTTTACTTATTCCATGGGCTAGGAAGTCCACTGCTCTGTCTGGTGTTCTGGCTCTCAGTTCTACTGCTGCTTCTCTGTCACTCCTTTGCTACTTACTTCTCCAGTGTAACAATTTTCTGTCCATGGGTCGAGAAGGTTGAATGCACAGGGGGATCTCAAGGTTCAAAGAATACACTCCACTAGTGGCTCTTCCATCTTGATGATATGAGATTTCCCTCGCTGCTTCTGAAATAGCTCATTTGAGTTCCAAATTTTTGCAATCACAATTAACTGTTAACAATCATTTACAATTGAATTACATCATCCTTTAACATCTTCTCCCATCTTTTCTTACCCAGAATCATCAGGAATAGAGTTATTTGGAGGAAGTTATAAAGGCTAAGGGTGACGGTAGTGGTTATGTGCTATCGAGTCAGTTCCAACTCATAGCGACCTTACATAGGGCTTCCAAGACTACAAAGGTTTATGGGAGCAGAAAGCCTCATCCTTCTCCCATGAAGTGGC
>NW_006408582.1:15368632-15375625 GCF_000296735.1 Chrysochloris asiatica
ATATATATATATACATATATATGTGTGTATGTGTGTGTGTGTGTGTATGTATATTTGTTGTTGTTAAGTGCCATCAAGTCGGTTATATGTGTGAGTATATGCCTACATATACAGACACAGGAAGTACAGTGGCTCTGCAGGATAAGCACTGGACTGTAAATCACAGCTTGGTGGTTTAAGCCCATCAGCCACTGAGCAGGAGAAAGTTGAGGCTTTCTGCTCCAGCAAAGATTTACAGTCTTAGAAATCCAATACAGGGTCCTATGAGTCAGAACCACCTCCATGGCACTTAACAACAAAAATGTGGGCAGATGTGTGTATATGTGTATATTTATATGGTGGTGGTATCAGTTGCCCTGGAGTTTGTTCTGACTCAGCAATTCTGCGTAGAACAGAACAAAAACCTGCTGGACCTGTGCCATCCTCATAATAATTGCTGTTTGAGCTCATTGTTGCAACCACTGTGTCAATCCATCACTGACCCTCTACCAAGCATAGTATCTTTCTCCAGGGACTGGGCCCACCTAATAACGTATCCAAAGTACATGAGATGAGGTCCTGCCATTCTCACTTCTAAGGAGCATTCTGGCTGTACTTCTTCCAGGAAGAAGTATTTGCTAATTCTTGTCAGTTCATGATATATTTAATATTCTTCACCAACACCATATTTCAAATGCACCAATTATTCTTTGGTCTTCCTTATTCATTGTCTAGGTTTTGCATGTATATAAGGTGACTGAAAAAGCACAGCTTGGGTCAGGCATACCTTGCTTCTCAAAGTGACATCTTTGCTTTTTAACACTTTAAAGAAATCTTTTGCAGCGTATTTGGCTAATGCAATATATCGTCTAATTTCTTGACTGCTGCTTTGATGGGCATTGATTGTGGATCCAAGTAAAATGAAATCCTCAACAGCTTTAATCATTTCTGTATTTATCATGATTTTACTTTACTGGTCCAGTTGTACGGATTTTTGTTTGCTTTACTTTGAATTATAATCCATACGAAAGCCTGTAGTCTTTGATCTTCATAAGTACTTCAAGTCTTCTTCACTTTCAGCAAGTAAGGTTGTGTCATCTGTAAAGTGCTGATTGTTAATGAATCTTCCTTCAATCCTGACGTCACATTCTCCTTCATATATAGCCCAGTTTCTCAGATTATTTGCTCAGCAATGATTGAATACAGACTGACTAAGCATGGTGAAAGGATACAACCCTGATGTACGCCTTTCCTGATTTTAATCAACTCAGTATCACCTTGTTCTGTTCGAACTACTATCTCTTAGTCTATGTACAGGTTCCACATGAGCACAATGAAGTGTTCTGGAATTCCCATTCTTTGCAGTGTTAGCCACAATTTATTATACACAAATTTTGTTGTTGTTGTTAAGTACCATCAAGTCAGTTCCAACTCATAGTGACCCTGTATAAGGTTTCCAATGCTGGTGGGTTTGAATTGCCTAGCTAATGGCTAGCACTCCAGTGCATTTCCTACAGTGCTACACCAAGGCCCCACATAGACAAATAGATGTATGCATATGAGCATGGTGGCTCTATATGACGAGCACTGGACTGTGAATCACAAGGTTCAAGTCTACCAGTTACTCCATGGGAGAAAGATGAGACATTCTGTTCTTCAAAGATTTACAGCCTCGGAAACCCTATGCAGGGTCACTGAGTCAGCACCAACTCCACAGCACTTAACAAATTTGTATGTTTATACATATATACATATAATTAACACACACATAGGAGCACAGTTATGCATACATCTTAGAAATAACCAAACACCTCACAGAATTGGTTTTCTGGGATGGAAAGCTTAGGACCATAGTCCTGTAGGACAACTCTGTCAACTGGCATTATATAGTTCACAACGTTTATGTTATACATTCTAGTTTGATAAATATTGTCTGGGGTCTTAAATGATTGTGAGTGGTCAGCTAAGACATAACTATAAGTCTCTATTTATCTGGAACAAAAGAAAAAGAAAGAACCAAAAACTCTAGAGTCTAGTCTACAAGATTAACAGTTTACACCAGGGGTGAGGAATATCTGGCATGCAGGCCACATAAGGCCCTCGAAATCATTTGATCTGGCTCTGCCAAGGCAACCGCTGTTCCAGTCATCACATTGGTGGGGTGAGTTAATTTAATGTTTGACCAAATAATGCAGGCTAATTTTTAATTTGATAATTTTCTATGGTCCATGAGTGATGTTATAAATTTTGGCAGAAAAAAGGTTCTCTACCCCTTGTCTCAAAGGCATCTAACAACAACAACTCCTTGTTTATACAAACCACAGCCTCACTTACCCTGAGACCAAAAGAATTAAATGGTGTTCGGCTACCACTACTGTCCATTCTGACCAGGGCCGTAATATCTCGATTCTGACAGAATGGGAGAAAAATGTGGACTAGAACTACACATTCCTAAGAAATCCAGACTTACTGGATTGGTTGAAACTAGAGGACTCTGTGGGACTATTAACCAAGGTACTCTTTAAACCTTGCACCGAACAACATGCCTCTTAGGGCACCCTGTAGCTAAATAACAGACTGGTTCATAAAACAAAGAATACCACTATGAACACTGTGCTCCTTTAAAAAAAATCATCTAGCTGAGATGAAACAGTCAATAAAAAAAACAAAGAAAATAGGAGACAGGGAAAGTAGAGTAATGGAAAGAGAACAACCAGAATGGAAACAATGAGGAAGTTCCTACCTTGTGAAAAATATAACCAATGTCACTGAACAATTTGTATATAAATTGCTGGATGAGAAACTAAGCTGCTTTGTAAACTTGTTGATGAAAATACAACAAAGAAGATAATTTGTCACGATATTTATCATTTTAGAAAGTGGTTTCATTTAATAAAATTTGCTTCATTAAATAAAGTAAAAGAAGTCAGTAAGTTCTTAAAGTCTTCTCTTCAGCCCCTAAACCTTCTTCATGCTAGCATAGTTACATACACAAAGAAGTAATCATTCAAAGAGTCTTTCAAATATCCAAAATTTTAACACTTTATTAAAACATGATGTGAATAGAAATAAGGAAACTTTTCAATGATACAGCCTGCAAGTATGTTCTCGATCTATCCCAAATACCTATTGAGATATCTTGCTAACTTGCTGAAAACAATTAAAACGATCACCAGGGAAAATGTGCTGTACTCTCGTACCATTAACTTTTGTCCTCACATTTGATATTAAATGAATTTGAGGCAGTGGCGGGCACAATGAAATTTTCTGATTCATGAATTTAGATTTCCTATCTAACAAAAAATAAGGTTTATTTTTCCTCTCATTGATTTTTCCTCCAGCTTTAAAACAATTGCTTCTTATTTGGTTGAACACCAGGTATGATGTTATTGTTGTTAAGTGCTGCTGAGTCAATTCCAACCCATTGTGACCCTGTATAAGGTTTCCAAGGAGCAGCTGGTGAGCTTGAACCACCAACTTTGTAGTTCAAATAACTTTGCAGTCTGACACATTAGCCCACAGAGCCACACCAGGACTCCCATCAGTTGAGATGGTTGCCTTATATTCAGCAGTGAAAGTGAACAACAATAAATCTTTAACCACCAAAAACCCACTCAGTATTGTCTCACACCAAGGGTTGTTGTTGTTATGTGCCATGGAGTCAGTTCTGACTCTCAGCGACCCTGCATAGGGTTCCCAAGGCTGTAAATCTTTACAGGAGCAGAAAGCCTCATCTTTCTCCCAAAAGACAGCTGGTAGTTTTGAACTGCTGACCCTGAGGTTAGCAGCCAGATTCATAACCACTACAAAACTGAAAGAACAAAAAGCAGATTCAATTTTTCATTTAATACTTATTTTGGGGCACGTGTTTGTCACAAATTAGACTATCCACACATTATTTCAAAAGTGATTTCTCTTTTATTTGCCAAAAATATACACTTGAAACAATGGACATTAAAAATGCATATACGGGGGGTTCCACTGTACTAAAGTCCTTAATTAGGTTCTAAAGCAGTTTTATCTTTTTTTCTTTTTTAATGTTTTATTGTGAATTATATGGTAAGCAGTTTTATCTTTTGCACATAAAAACTTATACTTGGTTTTTCATTCCAAAATAGTAGTTTTCTTTCATCACTCAGTTTTCAAAATATTTAAATGTAAATTGTGAGTTTTCATTAGTTAACTGTCATGATGTGCAATAGTAGCATATGGTAACCTAAGTACCTGATTATTTATCACTGGCAGTTAACCAAGAGTTCATTGTAGCTCAGCAGATTATAGTCTTACAATTAAGACAGGGTTATAAACTGACTTGAACCGGTTCAGTCGTGACTGGCAAAACCAGAACAGATGTAAAATTTTTAAATTTGAGTGAAGCTGAATGATAACCAGAACAGTAAAAATTACGGTCAAAGTCCTTGAATGGGAGACTCAGCAGAGGTGTACTGAGCCCTCTCAAGAGACTGATGTGGCAGACTGGATTACTGCCAGGGATACAGAAAGCAACACACACTGAGAGAGGGGTCGTCAGCTACCATCTTTGATCTGGGCACTGCTATTTCCTACTTTGCCTATCAAGAGATTTGGTAGCTATGCAATGCACGTGCTGCCCGTGTTTTATAAGTGGGATATTAAATTTCTATTAAGACACCAACCCACAATTTGTCCCATTCTAATAATCATTCTGGTTTAACCACATTTTACAAATTTAGGGTTCATTCTGGTTTTACTGTCTTCATGACTGAACTGCAAAGAACCTGTTTGAAGCCCTGAATTAAGGTCACTTTATATACAACCCTTGTTTAGCATGAATAACAATTTATTTCATTTATATACAGCCTGTCCACTATCATTAAGGAGGAAAGGTTAGTAAATATTAAACTTATTTGCAAAGCTGTGTTAATATGACCTACTTTTTATTAGTTAGAAAAAAATGAATATATTTCTTCTATCAATTTCTACTATCTCTATCAGTTTAATTATTGAAAGTAACAAGGTTTATAAATAATGCTAATGTTATCATTTTAATTCTTTTGAAAAATGGAAAGCGAATCTTTGAAAAAGGACAAGACAGTGTCCAGTTTAATTTTTACCTCTATACTGAAATAGCCTCTGTCCACATAGTCACCCAGAAAGAGGTAGCGTGTGTTACTAGGTGATCCTCCAACTTCAAACAACTTCATAAGATCAAAGAACTGTCCATGAATGTCACCACACACTAGGGAAAAAAAGAACATAGGACATAATGTGAAATTGGTGTCTTAGGAAAAAAAGGAGGGAGGAGGTGTTACACCAACAGAGATCACAGCTTATTTTGAACTTCAAACAGTTTTGACTGATCTCTATAATTGCAGTATATGTCTCTATAAAATAGTTCTTATAGAAATATTAAAATCCAAAACCCAATGCCATCAAGTTGATTCCAACTCACAGTGACCCTGAAGGGCATAGGAGAATTGCCCAGGGGGTTTCTAAGGCTGTAACCTTTATGGGAAGCAGACTGCCATATCTTTTTCCTATGGAGTGGCTGGTGGGTTTGAACCATCAACCTTTCAGTTATCAGCAGAGCATTTAACCAGGGCTCCTTTCAGAAATATGTTGTTGCTGTTGTTGAGTGCAGTCAAGTCAGTTCCAACCCGTAGTGACCTTGTATAGAGTTTCCAAGGAGAGGCTAGTGAGCTTGAACCATCAACCCTGTGGTTCAACTTGACCTTGCAGTCAAGCACATCAACCCACAGCACCACACCAGGACTCCAGAAATGCGACATTTTAAATTGTATTGCTTTAATGAACAACAAGCATACTAAGCAACCCTAAGACTATCTTATAATTCCTAAAAAAAATGATCACACCACATTTTAGTTGATTATTTATATACATTTTTCAAAATTAGCTCAAAATGTATGGCAGTGGTTATAGTGGTATGCTACTGAGTTGGTTCCTACTCACAGCATCCCTATATAGAATTTCCACAACTATAAATCTTTGTGGGAGCAGAAAGCCTCATCTTTCTCCCAATGAGTGACAAGTAGACACTTACTACTGACCTTGCAATTAGCAGCTTAGCTCATAATCCACTATACTACCAAGGCTCCTCAAAATATATGAGAGAAATTTTAAAGGTTCTTAGAAAAAATTCCATGATCATTTAAATTCCATTGTTCCATAAACCTTTTGAAGTCCCTTTGCGTGTGCCTTCATGCAAGTGTTCCTCATACCTGTGATTGGAGCATCCACTTCTATCATAGTCTTCTCTTCTCTCAGGATGGCAGTCCCATCATTGATTATTTTTAAGGCTACTACTTCTTCCAGTCGGCCTTCCTTCACCAAATGGTTTTTCAAAATGTCAATTTTAGGTTTCCCATTTTCAAATACTTCCTTCAAAGTAAGCCGTTGAGTTGGAGGAAAGGGGACAGCTAGAAAGAGAAAAAAATTAATTTAAAATACTTAATGCACAGAGAACAACCATTAACACACTTTTGTTATGAATTCAACTTAATAAGTCACCATAATATCACATCCACAGAATCAGAACTATGTGGGGGAAAATTCCAAGACATTGTATATTACCAATTATCAATTAGAACTTTAAGAAAGGCCAACGTTAAAGTCATTTAAAACATATATGTGTGTGTGTGTCTATATGTATACATACACACACACTCACACATTCATATATGTATATATAAACATGAAAGACTTTTGAAGCTGATTCAGGGAACAAGGTAAAATAAATGTATCTATGGAAAATGTGTTAAAAATAAAACTGTGGTTAAAGGAAGTGGGAGAAAAGAAATTATATGAAAAGGGCATTTATTTCTTTTAAGAAATTACCTGCTTAAAAAAGTTTTAGGAGTCTGACTTAATTCCTAATGAGATGTACACTTTATTCTTTTTTTGTTTTTTATTTAAGGTTTTTATTGCAGATTGAGTGACAGTTTATAGGGCACATCATCAGTTTCACATTCAACAATTCATATAACTTGTTTCATTACATTGATTATAATCCCCTCC
>NW_006408582.1:15379245-15383441 GCF_000296735.1 Chrysochloris asiatica
TTGTTGTTGGCGGAGCTCTCTGCTACATGTCCACCTGATCCGCCATCTTGTTTGTTCTCCTCTATACTTTATTCTTAAAAGGTGGATCACCTCCACACACAGAGTAGACAGCAATGGGCAACTTGGACATTGGGTACCCAAATTGGGGGTGGGGGAGAGCTACAGAGGCAAGAAGTGACTGGCTTACAAGCTTTCAAGAGGGAACCTAGATCCAGAGGGCATGGAGGAAGGTAGAATCTCCAGTGAGTAGTATTCAATCTGATTAGGCCAGGCTGACGAAATGAAATGCAGATAGGTATCTTGTGATACAATAGTGAATAATTGTTATCAGGACTGATTGTGAGTGTTGGAAATGTAAGGCAGACATTTTGTAGCAAGGAGGTCTAGGAGCGGAGGTCCCTAGGACCATCTAGGGAGAAGAGCGGAGAGCGGGACCCTACCCAGAGAAGTAGTGATACCTGAGATGGAGGCAGAGACGATGACGTGGAGAGACGGAGCAGCTGGGGACTTGAGATCCAGAGAGGGAAAGGAGCTGTGTGTTGATGACCGGGGGGTGGGAAGGGGGCAGCTTGCAGGGTATATACCCTTTGGTTGGTTGATGATGCATGGAGGGTAGTGTAACCATGTCAATGAAATGATATACGATAGAATGAATGTAAAACTAATGTTCTCCCATGTAAACTATCACATAATTCACAATAAAACATTTATTTTAAAAAAAAACAACCAACTAGTAACTACAAAAAAAAAAGGTGGATCAGTCATTGGAAAATATGGCCTTGGTGACAGAAACGATACTGGAGATCGCATGATAAAATTCTGCAAGATCGATGACTCATTCATTGAAAAAACCTTCTTAAACAACATAAAAGATGACTATACACATGGACCTCACCAGATGGCATAACAGAAATTAAATTATCTACATCTTTGAAATGATAAAGTGGGAACGCTTCATATCACCATCCAAAACAAAGCCAGGGGCAGACTGTGAAACAGATCATCAGTTGATCATATGCAAGTTCAGCTGAAGCTGAAGAAAATTAAAATGAGTCCACAAGAGACTAAATTTGTCCTTTAACATATCACAACTGGATTTAGAAATCATCTCAGGAACAGATTTGATGCATTAGACACTAATGACCAAAGACCAGAAGCGTTGTGGGATGACATCAAGAACATCATAGAGGAAGAAAGCAAATGTTCATTAAGAAGACAAGAAAGAAAGAAAAGATCAAAATGGGTGTCAGAAGACTCTGAAACTCAGGGTAGAGACACTAAAGCAAATGGAAAACATGAGGAAGTAAAAGAGCTGAACAGAACATTTCAAATGGCAGCTCAAGAGGAAGTCAGGTATAATGAAATGTTAAAGACCAAGAGTTAGAAACCCAAAAGGGAAGAACATGCTCAGCATTTCTCAAGCTGAAAGACCTGAAGAAAAAATTCAAACCTTGATGTGAAATACTGAAGGACTATATGGGAAAAATATTGAATGGTGCAGAAAGCATCAAAAGAAGATGAAAGAAATATACATGTTACTGTACCAAAAAGAAATTATGTTCAACCATTTCAAGAGATAGCATATGAGCAACAGTCAATGATACTGAAGAAAGAAGTCCAAGGTACACTGAAGGCACTGGTAATGAACAAGGCTCCAGGAATTGATGGAATACAAATTGAAATGTTTCAATAAACGGATGCAATACTGGAGGCACTTATTCATCTTTGCCAAGAAACCTGGAAGACAGCTAGTTATTTGTGACCATTCCAAAGAGAGGTAGCCCAAAAGAATGAGGAAATCATCAGATTATATCATTAATATCATATGCAAGTAATATTTTGCTAACAATAATTAAAAAGCAGCTGTAACTGTACATTGACAAAGAACTGCCTGAGATTCAAATTGGATTAAGATGAAGACTTGGAATAAGGGATATCATTGCATACATCAGATGGATATTGGTTGAAAGCAGAAAATACCAGTAAATTTTAAATTGTGCTTTATTGAGTATGCAAAGGCTTGTGATTGTGTGGATCATGACAAGCTATGGACAACACTGCAAAGAATGAGTATTTCAGAACTTAATTGTGCTCATGAGGAACCTGTACATAGACCAAGAAATTTAAAATTTGGAAAGGTTGTGCCCAGGGTGGTATTCTTTCACCATACTTATTCAATCTGTGGTGGTGGTGTGCTTTGGAGTTAGTTCCAACTGATAGTGACCCTGCATAGGGTTTCCAAGGCTGTAAATCTTTATAGGAGCAGAAAGCCTCATCTTTCTCCCACGGAACGGCTGGCAGTTTTGAACTGCTGATCTTGAGATTAGCAGTCTGATTTGTAACCACTACGGTATCAGAGCTCCTTATTCAATCTGTACATTGAGCTAATAATCCAAGAAACTGGATTATATGAAGAATAAAATGGCATCAATATCACAGGAAGACTCTTTAACAACCTGCGATATGCAGATAATACAACATTGCTTGCTGAAAGCAAAAAAAAAAAAAAAAAAAAAAACTTAAAATATTTACAGGTGAAGATCAAAGGCCAGAGCCTTCAGTATGGATTGCACCTCAATGTATAGAAAACAGAAATCCTCACCACTGGACCAATAAATAACATCCACATAATGGAGAAAAGACTGAAGTTGTAAAGGACTTCATTTTGCTTGGATCCACTATCAACATTCATGAATAAGCAGTCAAGAAATTAAATGATGAACTGCAGTAGGCAAATTTGCTGCACAAAAGATCTCTAAAGTGTTAAAGAGCAAGGATGTCAGTTTGAGGACTAAGATGCACGTGACCTAAAACATAGTATTTTCAATAGCTTCATATGCATGTGAAAGTTGGACAGTGCATAAGGAAGACCATAGAAGAATTTATGCATTTTAGTTATGGTGTTGGAGAAGAATATTAAAAGTACCATGGACCACCAAAAGAACAAATAAATCTGTGTTGGTAGAGATACAGCCAGATGTTCCTTCTAAGTGAGGATGGTGAAAACTTTCATCTCTCATACTTCAGACATGCTGTCAGGAGGAACCAGTCCTTGGAGAAGGACATTATGCTGGTAAAATTGGGGGTCAGCTAAAAAAGAGGAAGACCTCCAATGAGATGGACTGGCACACTGGCAGCAGCAATGGGTTCAAACTTAATGGCGATTGTGAGGATACCCTGTATATAGAGGGGATAGGCTTGATACTTGATGGGAAGACTCTTTCCCTCTCTGTTGGTATTTTGAGCTACTACATCCATAAGAATAGGTCAAGTTCATCAAATTGTAGAAATTTATACTTGTTCCCTTTATCAATTTTTTTTATCATCCTCTAGTCGAGTTCTAATCATCAAGCCACCGAAGCTAGGTCAAATGAGTACTATCTGCAAGTTTGGGCATTCTTGTGAGTCTCCCCTCACTTCATATCAGCTGGATGCTTCACTCTCAGCTCCAGCCCATTGTGGCTACATCCTTGCCCACTTGTTTTTCATCTCCCACTTTGTAAATCAAAGAAATAAGTCAATAAATTTAAAACAAATTTAAACAAAATAAAACTGTTGAACTAGATAAAAAAAATTATAAGGTAGGTGGTTCCATAGACAAAATACTATTCAACATTTATCAGTGGTATTCTTAAGACTAATAAAAATATTTTTCCTCTATTGAGAGCTTATAAAATAGGAAATTCATTTTACCTATATAACATAACAG
The DNA here is from genome assembly GCF_000296735.1 of Chrysochloris asiatica. Lineage (NCBI taxonomy): Eukaryota > Metazoa > Chordata > Mammalia > Afrosoricida > Chrysochloridae > Chrysochloris > Chrysochloris asiatica. The sequence continues at coordinate 15,382,955 of NW_006408582.1, forward strand.
TAATATAAGGGGAAAAAAAGAGTAATATAAGCAGAGGTGACAGCAACCTGAAGAGGTCTTTAGGAAGTCATTTAGAGAGATGTTTTTTCTTCTCTTCAAATTCTTCAGTTGTAATTTATTTAAAATATAATAAACAAGCTTTTTAATTAAATGGAAACAAAATCAATCAAAGTAATCATGCCCAGCTAAGTGGCACTGTAAGATAAGCAACGGACTGCTAACCTTAAGGTTGATGGTTCAAACCCATCAGCTGCTCCTTGGAAACCCTACAGGGTGGTTATGAGTCAGAACGAACTCAACAACACTTAGCAGCCACAATAAAAAGCAAAATGAAACAAAACTTAGCTCTGGTAGTGCTGTAGGATGAGCACTGTAGGTTAGCAGTCAAATACACCAACTACTGATTGTGATTGATTGTGAAGTGCCGTCGAGTCGATTCTGACCCATAGCGACCCTGTACAGGGTTTCCAAGGGTGTAAATCTTTAC
>NW_006408582.1:15383624-15453635 GCF_000296735.1 Chrysochloris asiatica
GAGGCTGTAAATCTTTATGGGAGCAGAAAGCCTCATCTTTCTCCCACGGAACAGCTGGTAGTTTCGAACTGCTGACCATGAGATTAGCAGCCCGATTCGTAACCACTATGCTACCAGAGCTCCTTACTAGATGGCAGTGGGTTTAAAGAAATGAAACACAGCATAGATAGGAACACTCAGATGAATTAAAGTTAGTTTGGGCCAACCACATGCATGACAGGAAGTTAGAGAAAAGTATTACATTTTCAGGTTGTTAAATGCTATCAAGTTGGTCCCAAGTCATAGTAATCTTGTATAGGGTTTCCAAGGAGCAGGTTAGTGGGTTTGAACTACTGACCTTGGAGTTAACAGTCCAATGTTTATTTATCCTACAGTGCCACACCAAGACTTGGGGTAAATAAAATCAATTTCCTTAAAATAGGGGAAAAAAGAATCTTCAATAAATTAATAAACTTAAAGGATAACCTCAAAGAAAGGTAATAAACCTCCTTATCAAAATAAAAAAGAGGAAAATCATAAAGATTTAGTTAACAGACCCACAGGCAGTCATTTCAACAAAACAAGGGGATACTTTGTGGTTTCAAATCAGGAGAGCTATAAATCAGGGTTGTATCCTTTCACCATACTTATTTAATCTGTTTTCTGAGTAAATAATCTGAGAAGCTGAACTATATGAAGAAGAATGTGGCATGTGGTTTGGAAGAAGACTCATTAACATATGCAGATGACAAACTGCTTGCTGAAAGTGAAGAGGACCTGAAGCACGTATGATGAAGATCAAAGACTAGAGCTTGCAGTATGGATTATACCTCAACATAAAACAAAAATCTTCACAACTGACCCAATAAATAATATCATGATAACCTGAAAAAACACTGAGGTTGCCAAGGATTTCATTTTTTTTTGGATCCACAATAACCAGGAAAGCAGTAGTAAGGAAATCAAATGACATATTTATTGGGCAAATCTGCTGGCTGCAAAAGAGACCTCTTTAAAATTTAAAAAAGCAAAAATGTTACTATGAAGACTAAGGAGCACCTCACTCAAGCCACAGGATTTTCAATATTCTCATACATGTAAAAGTTGGGCAGTGAATAGGGAAGACTGAAAAAGAACTGATGCCTTTCAATGATGGTGCTGGCAAAGAATATTAAATGAACTTCCAGAAGAATGACCAAATCTTAGAAAAAGTACAGCCAGAATGCTCTTTAGAAGTCAACATGGTGAGATTTTGTATCACATACTTTGGACATGTTATCAAGAGGGAGCAGTCCCTGGGAAGAATATCATATATGTTATCATACATGAGTGAAAAAAAGGATGACCCCAATGAAATAGACTGACACATGGCTTCAGCAATGGACTCAAACACAGGAATGATTGTGAGGATAGTGCAGGAGTAGGCAATGTTTTGTTCTGTTGTACATGTTGTTGTTAAGTGCCGTCGAATTGGTTCTGACCCATAGCGACCCTGTACAGGGTTTCCGAGGCTGTAAATCTTTACAGGAGCAGAAAGCCTCATCTTTCTCCTGCGGAGCAGCTAGTAGTTTCAAACTGCTAACCTTGCGGTTCACAGCCCGATTTGTAACCACTACGCTACCAGAGCTCCTTTAGGGCCACTGATAATGAGTCAGAACTGACTTGACGGCACCTAACAACAACAGTTCTGGTCTCAGACCAACCTAGAAAAAATGCTTAACATTCTGTAACATGTAGATATTTATATATAAATATCTATGTTGCTTCTTTTATATGGGTGATTATATGACACATACTATTTTGCAAATTAATTTTTGCATTTAATACTGTTTGACTATCTTAATGCATAAGTACATTTATAACCAAAACTCACTGTCAGTGAGTCAGTCCCAATTCACACCAATGCCATATAGAGTTTCTGAGACTATAAATCTTTACGGGAGCAGACCGCCTCATCTGTCTCTTGAGGGGCAGCTGACAGGTTTGAACCACCAACCTTGCATTTAGCAACCCAATACCTAAACCACAGTGCCAGGTTACAAACATAGATACCTTAAAAACATAAAGGAGATGTCATAATCTACCTATTTATATCACAATTTGATCAATTTCCAATTTTTGGAAATCTCAGTTACTGTTAAATTTTTACTATTACAAACAGTAGATCTCATTTTCCAAAAATGGCTGACACAACATTTCCCATCTTACATATTCTTCTGCAATATTTCCTTAAGTAAAACCTTAAACCATAAACATCCCCTGAAGTCTTCTTAAAACTAAACAATAGTTTAGCTCAACTCATTAAGAATGTCTGTCTTAAACCTCATGCTCTTTTAAGAACATCTTATATTCCTCCAATCCTAATGCCATGTTTTTCTTCCTCTACGGGGTCAAATTGACAACAGCAAATTAAAACAGTATATAGGAATCTTGGTGGTGGTGCTGGTTATGTGCCTTGATGTGTCATATAGTCCATTCCAACTTATAGTGACCTTATATATAATTTCCAAGGCTATAAATCTTTATAGGAGCAGAAGGCCTCATCTTTCTCCCTCATAGTAGCTGAAAGATTCAACTTTGAAATCAGCAGCTCAACTCATAACCCACTACACTACCAGAACTCATACATAGGAATCCTGTTGTTAAGTGCCGTTGAGTTGGTTCTGACTCATGGCCAACCTGTGTAGGGTTTCCAAGGAACAGCTGTTATGTTTGAATTGCTGGCCTTGTGGTTCGAAGTCCAGTGCCTACCCTACAGCACCATATCAGGAGTTCAGATAGGAATCTTAGGGGACAGTAAATTTATGTTAATGAAGAAGGAAAAGGAAGATGGGAATGGTTGTGCATCGTGAAGAATGTAAACAGTGTCATTGAATGGTACACGTAGAAACTGTTAAACTGGCTTATGTTATGTTGTGTATGTATATTAATAACAAGAAAATTAAATTTTACAAAGAGGTGAAGTTTAATTCCTCTCCCATAGAATTGGGGCTAGCTTTAGCAACTTGCTTTAACCAAAAGTTTGCAGAAGAAATGAGTATGCAACTCCTACACTGGTCTCTTGGGATATGAGTTTTCCAAGCTATGAAGAAAGGCCACACATGGGTGCTCTAGTCAATGATACCAGCTGAGCTCAGGCTTCTAGTCGTCTCAGACCAAGCAGAACTTACTTCATTCAAGTTTTGTTGTTGTTGCTACTGTTGTAAAGTGTCGTAAAGTCAGTTCCAACCCACAGTGAACCTGTATGGGGTTTCCGAGGAGCAGCTGGTGAGCTTGAACCACCAACCTTGCGGTTCAAACCAACTTTGAAGTCCAGCAAACTAACCCACAGTGCCACACCAGGACTCCCCATTCAAGTTTAAATAAAGACAAAAAAAAAATTTATAGGATACTTACTATGTGCCAAACACTAAGCAGGCTCCTGGGATCCTAGGTTTAATCCATTAAAATGGTAAAAATTCTGAGCAACAAAAAAGAGAATATACCAGCCCAAAGACTGAAAAAACTTAACAGCAAGATCCAGAGAACATTTTATGAAATTAACAAGACAATATGGCCTCTGAAATTGAAGCAGAAGACAATAATAAAATGAGTGAAAGATGACTGAGATAAGGAGGAATTGCTAGGAAAACTAAAAATACATTAGCAAATGTTGAGTCATACAAGAGAAAGAAATCAAACAGTTGAATATAAAGTCTGTATTTGTGAGACAAACTAGAGAAGCTCTTTCAAAATACAAAGAACATATATGAAAATAAGAGAAGCTAGCATATGGAGAATAGAACATAGTCAAATTAAGAATTAATAATAGTCCTGTAGAATGACTAAAACATGAAAACCCCTGATCCCACCCCCACCCCCAAAAAAAGTCCTCAAAATAAATTAGAAAACCATTATGAGCTATAGAAAACTCTGTTTAAAGATATTAAATTGGATAGTCATGTCTTAAGAAAAACGAATCAAGACACACATTATCTAGGCATGTGATTGTTGAGTTTTTTGTCAAGTTAGCTGGGCCAGGATTCTAAGTGGTTTAGCAGTTACACAACATTGAAGAATAATGATAAATCTGTGAAATATCTCACAACATGGATGAACCTGTAGGACATTATGCTGAGTGCAACTGCTGTTGTTGTGAAGTGCTGTCCAGTCAGTTCCAGCTCGTAGGGACTCTGTATAGGGTTTCTGAGGAGCAGCTGGTAGGTTTAAACCTCCCTTGCAGTCCAGTGATTATACTAGTGGTGGTGGTGGTGCTTATGTGCTGTGGAGTCAGTTCCGACTCAGCTATTAGGGTTTCCGAGGCTGTAAATTCTTACGGGAGCAGAAAGCCTCATCTTTCTCCCATGGAACCATGGATAATTTCGAACCGCTGGCCTTGAGATTAGCAGCCCGACTCATAACCACTACACTATCAGAGCTCCTTAGTGCTTTAAACTACAGCACCACAAATTAGTCAATCACAAAAGAACAAATATCATATGAGAACACTATTATAAAAAGTCAAGAAAATATTTGCATGCTAAACAAAACATTCTTTGATGGTTACCAGGAGCAGGAGGAAAGGGAGGGGGAAAAAAGATGTAATAATTCCCCATGATGAGATCTAATGTAATTACTTTCCCCATAACATGATCTGATATGATAAGTACTGGTCTGATGTAATTATTCTATGTCAATATTATAAACCCTCATATTACTATAATGTTGATGAGGTCAGATGAAATCCACAGGATTAGGTTGTATTTTGAGTTAATCTCTTTTGAGATATAAAAAGAGAAAAAGTGAGCAGAGAAAGAGGGACCTACTACCACCAAGAAAGAAGAGTCAGAAGTGGAGTAAGTCCTTTGAACCTGAGGTCCTGGCACTGTGAAGATCCTAGATCCAAGGGAAGACTGATGCCAACACGCATAGAGATCTTCAAGGAATGCTGAGTCTACAGATGCTGAAAGCAAACAAGGCTCTTTCTCCAGAGCTGATGCTCTGGATTCAGACTTGTAGCCTCCCAAACTGTGAGAGAATAAATTTATGTTTGTTGAAGCACCTACTTGTGGTAGCAGCATTAAAAGACTAAGACAAGGTAATTTCTTACAAAACTTTTGAATTATAAGGATAAAGAAACTATCAGGTTGTTGTTGTTAAGTGCCCTTGAGTCAGTTCCAACTCATACGTGATCCTATATAAGGTTTCCAAGGAACAGGTGGTTAAGTCTGACCATCCTTGCTGCAGTTCAAACCGTCCTTGTAGTCCAGTGCTAATCCTACAGTGCCATACCAGGACTTCTATATCAGGTTAGTCTTTTTTCTGGAATATTCAATTTCTAACATCATGAGAATAATACACATATAACACTGAGCGGGAAAAAGTTACAATCTGTAAATTCAACACACAAACAATTTATATTTTGTATAAAGGCAGTCACAGAATCCACGGGACTCAGAAAATGTGTACCTACGTTGTTGTAGTTGTAGTTAGATGCCATCAAGTTGGTACTGACTCATAGCGATCCTATGCACAACAGAACAAAACAGCCCCAGTCCTGGGCCAACCTCACAATCATTACTGTGCTTGAATTCATGGCTGCCACCACTGTGCCAATCCATCTCATTGAGGGTCTTCCTTTCTTTCTGTGACCCTCCAATTTACTAAACATGATAACCTTCTCCAGTAACTGGTCCCTTCTGATAATATGTCTGAAATATGAGAGATGAAGTTTGGCCACCCTGCCCTCCAAGAAGCACTCTGGCTGCACTTCTTCCAACACAGGTTTGTTCTTATGGCAATCCATGGCACTTTTAATATTCTCCTATAACACTATAATTAAATGCATCAATTCTTCTCCGGTCTTCCTTATTATTCACTGGTTCAAGCTTACCAGCTGCTCACAGGAAACCCTATACAGGGTCGCTACGGGTCGGGACCGACTCAACAGCACTTAACAAGAACAAAAATCTTCGCATGCATATGAGGTTATTGAAAATACCATGGCTTAGGTCAGGCACACCTTAGTCTTCAAGCTGACATCTTTGCTCTTCAACACTTTAAAAAAGGTCTTGCACAGCATATTTGCCTAATGCAATACATAGTTTGATTTCTTGACTGCTGCTTCCATGAGTGTTGATGGTTGATCCAAGCAAAATGTAGTCTTTGACAACTTCAATCTTTTCTCTGTTTATATGGATGTTGTTTATGGTCTGGTGATAGGATTTTTGTTTACACCGAAACGCAACTCATATTGAAGGCTATGTATGGTCTTTGATATTTATCAGTAAGTACTGTAAGTCCTATTCACTTTCAGCAAGCAAGGTTGTATCATCTGCATATTGCAGGTTGTTAATGAGTCTTCCTCCAATCCTAATGCCATGTTTTTCTTCCTATAATCCAGTTTTACCTGTGCTTTATTGACTATGCAAAGGCTTTCAATTATGTGGATCATGACAAGCTATGGACAAAATTGCGAAGTATGTGTATTCCGGAACACTTAATTGTGCTTTGAGGAACCTATACATGGACTAAGAGGCAGTTGTTTGAACAGAACAAGGGAACACTGAATGGTTTAAAATTAGGAAAGGTGTGTGCCAGGGTTGTATTCTTTCACTATCACCTATATAGCCTTCTTGAAAAAAATTACCTGAGTGCTTTGTTGTTGTTAAGTGCCGTTGAGTCAGTTCCAACCTATAGCAACCCTATATAGGGCTCCTGAGGAATGACTAGTCAATTTGAACCACCAACCTTGTAGTTCAAACCGACCTTGCAGTCCAGTGCATTAACTCACAGCACCACACCAGGACTCCTCATTCAAGTTTAAGTAACATTCAAAAGTTAAACCTCAAATTTAAGTTACACCTATAAATTACACATACATTGAAAGAGAACTTCCAGAGTTTCAAGTCGGATTCAGAAGAGGCCGTGAAATGGGGGATATCATTGCTGATGTCTGATGGATCTTGGCTGAAAGCAGAAAATATCAGAAAGATGTTTACCTGTGCTTTATTGACTACGCAAAGACTTTTGATTGTGTGGATCATGACAAGCTATGGACAACACTGTGAAGTATGAGTATTCCGGAACACTTAACTGTGCTCATGGACCAAGAGGCAGTTGTTCAAACAGAACAAGGGAACACTGAATGGTTTAAAATTAGGAAAGGTGTGTGCTAGGATTGTATTCTTTCACCATACTTATTCAACCTGTATCCTGAGCAAATAATCCGAGAAGCTGGGTTATATGAAGAAAAACGTGGCATCAGGATTGGAGGAAGACTCATTAACAACCTGAGATATGCAGATGATACAACCTTGCTTTCTGAAAGTGAAGAAGACTTAAAATGTTTACTGATGGAGATCAAAGAGCACAGCCTTCGGTATGGATTGCATCTCAACGTAAAGAAAATAAAAATTCTCACCACTGGACCAATAAACAACATTCTTATCAATGAAGAAAAGATTGAAGTTGTCAAAGACTTCATTTTGCTTGGATCAACTATCAACACTCATGGAAGCAGCAGTCAAGAAATCAAACTATGTATTGCATTAGGCAAATCTGCTGCACAAGACCTTCTTTAAAGTGTTGAAGAGCAAAGATGTCAGCTTGAAGACTAAGGTGTGCCTGACCCAAGCCATGGTATTTTCAATAACTTCATGTGAAATGAGGTTATATGATATGAAAGCTGGATAGTGAGTAAGGAAGACCGTAGAAGAACTGATGCAGTTGAGTTATGGTGTTGGAGGAGAATATTTAAAGTGCCATGGACTGCCAAAATAACCAACAGATCTGTGTTGGAAGAAGTACAGCCAGAGAGCTCCTTGGAGTGCAGGATGGCAAACTTCATCTCTCATATTTCATACATATTGTCAGGATGAACCAGTCGCTGGAGAAGGAGATCATGTTTGGTAAGGTGGAGGGTCAAAGAAAAAGAGGAAGACCCCCAGCAAGATGGATTGGCAAAGTGGTAGCATCAATGGGCTCAAGTGTGGCAATGATAGTGAGGTTGGCCCAGGATCGGCAGTGTTTTGTTCTGCTGTGCATAAGGTCGCTATGGGTCGGTACCGATTCGATGGCACCTAACAACAATAAGTTATACTTGGTATGGCACTGTAGGATAAGCACTGGACTGCGAGGTCGGTTTGAATTGCAAGGTCAGCTGTTCAAACTCACCAGCCATTCCTTAGAAGTCCTATACAGGGTTGCTATGAGTCGGAACCAACTAGATAGCACTTAATAACAACAACAATAAACAACCAAGAATTAATAAAATGACATATAAAAAATTCTTTGACTAGCATTTAAAAACATTAAAAAGACTTTGTGGTCGGCAGATTCCCAGCCCCTGGTCTACAGATCCATCTCCCAATTATTTCATTAAACACTAATCTAGGCATTGCTATGAAAGAATTTAGCAAATGTCAATAAATTCCAACATAAACTGATCATGAAATAGGGAGATTGCCCGGGTGGACCCAACCTAATCCCCTGCGACCTTTAAATTTGGATCTAGAGGATTTGGAGGATGAGATAGAGTCAGTGGACAAATTTTCCAATGTTGGCTTAAAAATAGAGGGGACCATATAGGAAGAAATGCTAGAGGCCTCTAGGAGCCAAAGAATGGATTCTGGTCAACATCCAGCAAAAAAACAGGGATTTCTTTCCTACGACAGCAAGGAACTGAATTCTCCCAACTGAACGAGTTTGAAAGCAGATTCTTCTCCAGAGTCTCCAGACAAGAACTCAACTGGTCATGACTTTTGACTTTAGCCTCTATAAGACTCTGGGCCGAGAAGTCCATGACATGACTGAACTTTTGACCTACAACTCTGTGAATGGTATCAAGCTGCTAAATTTATGGTAAAAATTATAAAGACATTCAGATAATTCTTGAAGTAAAAGTTTTTCTAAAACCTCTAATAAATGCAAAAACAGTTTTAGTATATACAAGAAATTAATAACATTGGTTGCCTCTGAGAATTAAAGCAGAAGTCACAATTTATAATTGTATTAAGACTCATAGAACATAAGAACACCAAACCAAGATCTTAGACCATCTAAGCTCTTAACACCACTTGGTCTTGGAATATCTTCCAGATCCATATATACCGAGATGAGACTTCAGGTAAACTAATTTAATAAAATCCAGTTGTGGCACTGTAGGATATGCATTGGACTGCTAACCGCAAGGTTAGCAATTCAAAACCCACTAGCCACTACTCCTTGGAAACCCTATATAGGGTTTCTATGAGTTAGAGCTGACTTGCTGGCACTTAACAACAGTCATTAGTTTCAAACCATAAGGTTGGCAGTTCAAACCCACCAGCTGCTCCTCGTAAACCCTATACAGGATTGCCATGAGTCAGAATCGACTTGACAGCACTTAACAAACAAGTGGTGCTATGGAGTCCCGGGGTGGCACTGTAGGATAAGCACTGGACAGCAAGGTACATTTTAACCATAAGGTCGGAGGTTCAAACTCACCAGCTGCTCTTCAGAAACCTTATATAGGGTTGCTATGAGTCAGAACCGACTTGATGGCAATTAACAACAACACGGTATTGTAGGATTAAGCACTGGATTGCTAACTACAAAGTTGGCAGTTCAAACCCAACAAATGCTCCACAAGATGAGACATTCTGCTCCCATAAAGATTTACAGCCTTGGAAATGCTATACAGGGTTGTTGTAAGTCAAAATTGACTAGATGGCTGTAAGTTGAGTAGTCTTTATAAGGATCAAGAAAAGTTCTTATAAAGCTTTAGAAAAGGTGATCCAAGGCAAAGTTTGTTCAAAGATACCAGTCTGATATGACCTTCTGAACTTGTCAGCCTCTGGGCTGGCTGGAGACTGTATGGACTCCAAGTCTAAAATACTTACAATCTGAACCTTCAAGATCAAGTTTGCTGACTCCAGTTCTAAAAGAGTAACAAATGTAGAGAACAGCTATTAACTTAGGGATGAATCAAAGTAGCTAAGAAATGAATAAGGTTGGAAGTTTATGGTGTTGATTCACAATAAAGTAACCCAGGACACTAGAGAGGTCTGCTAGCAGCTGAGCAGAGAAACTCTAGGAAGCCACTGATGGGACAAGCTGGAGCCTGCCCACAAGCAACCACTTTTCAAAGCACTGTGGTGATGGTGCACTGGAGAATCTAGAGGCTGAGTTGAGTTTGTAAACAAAGAAACTTACTGGAGGGTACATACCACCAGGTCCTAACATGCTGATTGTCAGACACTGCAGAATAAAGGCACAGAAGAGTCAAGAAGGGAAGCCTCTTCAAGTATGTCCTGCAGTTTTCCTATAGCACCCTCTTATTGATAAAACCAAACACTGCACAAGAGAAATGTCCAACCGTAATACCATTGTTATTGTTAAGTGCCTTCAAATCAATTCCCGCCAAACTCAGAGGTTAGAGGCCATAAACTGACAATTGGTATTTATACTTAACTAAGTGGAACTATAATAGTAGATTCCTTTTTTTTTAAGGAGTTACGAATTTTCATAATGCTACAAACCAAAGAACTAATGTTTAAAGTTTTAAGTTGTAATTTCCAGATCTTTGGCTAACTTTAAATCTTTTAAAAAACTAATAGCAATTTGAGTTTATTAGCAAATATTCTTAGGTACCTATTATGGTGTTTTGAAATATGTTTAAGATCTTTTGTGATTCCTTGAGAGTGGGTTAGACTTGGTGCCTCACTTCTAATAAACAAAGTAAAACAGAAACAACCGTGGTCTTTATAAAGACTGGGCATAAAAGGTAATGTGGCTTCCATCTTGGCCTTTCTGGACTCACTTTTGCTGGGAGAAGTTGGCTACCATGTCATGAGGGCCCTCAAACAGCCTGTGGAGAGGCCCTCGTGGTGGCAAAGAATTAAAGTTTCCTGCTAATAGGCATGTGAATGAGTCTTCTTGTCAGTCCATCCTTCCGCCCCAGTCAGGCCTTCAGATGACTACAACTAAATGAGAGGTGTGACAGCTAGAGTCATCCAATTTTCTGACCCATAGAAATGATGAGAAAATAACTGCGCTTTTTTTTTTAAGCTGCTACATTTGGAATAATTTGCTGTGCGCAAGAATACCCCTAGACAATATAATTCTAATCTGTTTATGCTCTTATTTGGAGTCCTGGTGGCACTGTAGGATATGAACTGGACTGCTAACCAAAAAGTTGGTGGTTCAAACTCACCAGCCATTCCTCAGAAACGCTATAGAGGGTCACTATGAGTCAGAACCAACTTAACAGCACTTAAACAACAACAAATGCTCTCACTTGGAATGGTGGTGTGGTGCTGTAGCATAAGTACTGGACTGCTAACTGCAATGTCGACAGTTCAAGCCCACCAGCTGTTCCATGGAAACCCTTTATAGAGTCACATTACTAACTGAAACTAAAAGGTTGACTGTTTGAACGCACCCAGATGTATCTCTGAAGACAGGCCCTTTGGTCAGCAGTTGTGAAAACCCTATGGAGCACTGCTCTACTTTGCAGGGTCACCATGAGTCAAAATCGACTTGACAGCAACTGGTTTGGAGTCCTGGTATGGCACTATAGGATAATAAACTGCAAAGTCGGAGGTTCAAACTTCACCAGCCCCTCCTCAGAAACCCTATACAGGATCACTATGACAGTTAACACCACTTAACCACAACAATAACAACAACATGCTCATATTTAAGTAGTCCTGGTGGTGCAGTGATTAAAGCACTCGACTCTAACCATGGGCAATTTAACCCACCAGCTTTTTCTGCAAGAGAAAAATGTGGCAGTGTGCTTCCTTAAGAGATTTACAGCCTTAAAAACCCTATGGAGCAGTTTTATTCTATTCTACCAGGTCACTATGGGTCAGAATCAATTCAATAGCAGTGAGTTTGATGCCCTAATTTAACACATTACAGAATAGACATCAGGTTACAAAAAGGACATACAAATGTCTTTGAGTTATGTTCATTGTGAAGGAATGGAATGGAATGTGTGTGAAGATGGAGAGGGGTGAATGTATAAAAGATATGTTTTTATTTATCTTAAGAACAAAAAAAAATTTTTGTCTTAAAATAAGAAACATTTCGTTATGCCAAAAAGTAAAATGAAATAGTAAAAAACAAATTCTAGGGTAGAAGGTCTCAGAATAAGTATTTATCTGGTACTTAAATTAAAAAACAAAGCTCTGCCATTGAGTAGGTTCAGATACCCGATGCAGAGTTTCTGAGGCTGTAAATCTTTATGGGAGCAGAAAGCCTCCTCTTCCAGAGTGGCTGGTTTACCACTGACAGCACTGTTGTGGATAGATACTGTGGCTAAGTCAGGATTTCCAGAACTGTTTTGGTCTATAAACAGACAATCTCTGAGTTAACTTATGTCCAACTTAACTCTTGTTAAAAGCAACAGCCACAAAGCATCCAGTAATAATTACTGGATCGTTAAATGAACTAATACCAGAGTTCTATTAAGAACAAGGTAGATACCTAAATGTGTCAGTTTATACTTCCAAATTCTAATTCACTCCCCACAGGCAATAATCCCTTGTGAACCGCCAACCTTGCAGTTAGCAGTCCAGCGTTTGTCCTTTGCCACAACATGGGCTCCTGGAAATTCCATACAGGGTCACTATAAATCACACAACTCAATGGCATTTAACAACAACATGCAAACACTGACTAATGTTACAGACAGCTGTACCTGTTCCAATTTACCTTACAAAAAAACCCAAAAACTTAAAGACTTAGTAGTGGTAATTGGGGGACTGCCTACAGCTGGTTTATATCCAAGATCATCAAAACACAATCTCCCAGATGCCAGAAGCCATTTTGCATGATTTTGTCCTTATTCTCTTAGCTACATATTTTCTTTCAACACTGGTTCAAGATTAAAGACTGTTAATAGACATCCCTGTCTTTTATTTTGAGTACTACCAATACTTTCGTTCTTGACTATCATCACCAAATATAGGACTGATTCTTAAAGTAGAAGGTGAACAACCCATATCTAAATTGCAGTTGTTGTCAAGTGCTGTCAAGTTGGCTCTGGTTCCCTGAGGAACAGCTGGTGGGTTTGAACTGTCAACCTTGTGGTTTGATGTCCAGTGCTGATCCTACAGCACCACACCAGGAATCCATACCTCAATTATTAAAAGAAAATTACTTGGTTCCCACAGGATGATCCAAATAAATTATTGTTGTTGTGCCATCAAATCAGCTCTGACTCATAGCAACCCTGTATAGGGTTTCCAAGGAGCAGCTGGTGAGCCCGAACCACCAAACTTGTGGTTCAAACCAAGCTTGCAGTCCAGTGCATTAACCCACAGAGCTACACCAAATAGATTATGGGACATCATTTCAAACTTCAATAATAATTCTCGTCTAAGTTTTTGGTCTGTTGCCAATGTGAAGTGTGTCATCTCCAGATATGCAGGCATTGTCACACCAGATGATTCAACAAATGGTCATATGCGAAAATGAACAAAATGCACTCAGTTAACAATACAAGTTTCAGCAACAAAAAGGTAAGAATGAGTAAAGAAAACACACACACAACAAAATAGCCTAGTGTTTGCAGGTCAAAATGACTACCACCCAAAAACTTAATAAACAACAACCTATCAAACAATGGTAAAGATCTTCAACGATAACTTTCCCCAAAAGGATCAATTTTCTAGTTTAGGTGAAGAATGATCAGAGCAGAGATTAGAATTGAAATAAAAAACCACAAAATGTTCACAGAAGCTCAGAAATATTCTAATACTTGCAGAGCAGATAAACTTAACCAAACTAAACCACAACATGCATCACAGACTAAACTCATTTTTTATTTTTTTTTAACATTAGCTCATTCAGCCCTATATGTTCCAAGACTAACGACAAAAACAGCAACTCCTCAGGGACTCCTTATGTACTAAACCAAGTTGCAGCTACATGCATAAATTACAAATTCTAACCAATCCCTTCTATCCTAAAATCACTCTATGACTAACCTCAGTTCCCAAAATCCTGTATGCAATTTTTTCTAAATCCCTCTTCTGAGATGCCCATGATTGTTGTGTGTGCTAGTCCTTGTTGCAGCAAGATACGTAAATATAACTTCTATTTTCCCATAGATGTACCACGGTGGTCTCTGGTGGTGAGCGTTAACATTCCTGAGGCAAGGAATTGGTGGCTGAGGGTAAGAGATAGGAAGAAAACTTTTTGCACATATCTTTTACGTTTTTATGCTCTGTTACTGCATTACTGATTCACAAAAAGAAAATTTGATGTCAAAAGTATATACTTCTATTTTTTTAAAAAAGAGAAACAAGAAGATTATGTTAATTTAGCATCAACAATGATACTTCATAACTGCACAGGGAGGAAGTAGCAAGGGGAAAGAAACTGCCAGAAAGTGTCTTCGATTTCATTGACAGTTGTATATCCTTTTCCACCACAAGGAAATTCAGATAAGCTCCCCTATGTCACCCAGCAGGAACCAAGTCACTGTGTCCTCATCTAGGATCACTAAGAAGAAAGAGCTTTCCACAGCCTGCCATCCTGGTAGCCTGCAGAGCTCAACTTGGTGGTCTTTCTGACAATAATGGAAACCTCACCTCCACCAAAAGTTATACTCTTACTACAAATGAATTAGTCAATAATGATGTTATCAATATCCAATCTGGCTGCAACTCACATAAGAGACAGAGTATTGTTGTTATCAGCAGACAGAAAAATTCACCACCTGTCTTCCATGACTAGGAAGAGTAGGTTATGTGTTGGCTGCTAACCACAAGGTAAGTAGTTCGAATCCACTAGCTACTCCATGGGAGCAAAGAGTAGGCTTTCTGCTCCCATAAAGATTTACAGCCTCAGAAACCCTATGAAAGGTTGTTTTGAGTTGAAATTGACTCGATGGCAACAGGTTTGGGTTTGGTTTTGGAATTTATCATCAATACATCATCAGTTGTTCTTTTCATCAAATATCCATGTGCCTACTAAGTATATTTAACATGTCAAGTTTGCCATCTCTTTCAGATAATTTTTTAAGACCTGAAATATTACAGGCACAGTTGAAGACACCACCCATCTTTTTTCTCTTCTTTCTTCCTCATAGATACCTAGTATCTTTAAATAGGTCTGTATCTCTCACATATGCATATACTTTGTTAACAAATATACGTATCTATACACAATAAAGGCTGGACAATGAGTAAGGAAGATCGTAGAAGAACTGATGCTTTTGAGTTACGGTGTTGGAGGAGAATATTGAAAGTGCCATGGGCTGCCAAAAGAACCAATAGATCTGTTTTGGAAGAAGTGCAGCCAGAGTGCTCAAGATGGCCAAACTTCGTCTCTCATACTTCAGACATATTGTCAGGAGGGACCAGTCGCTGGAGAAGGATATCATGTTTGGTAAGGTGGAGGGTCAGAGAAAAAGAGGAAGACCCCCAACGAGATGGATTGGCCAGGTGGCATCATTGATGGACTCAAGTGTGGCAGCGGTGGTGGGGATGGCCCAGAATCGGACATTGTTTCGTTCTACTGTGCATGGGGTCGCTATGAGTTGGTTCCGACTCGATGGCACCTGACAACAACATTGTGGTTATGTACCGTGGAGTCAGTTCCGACTCATAGTGACCCTGCACAGGGTTTTACAAGGCTGTAAATCTTTACAGGAGCAGAAAGCCTCATTTTTCTCCCATGGAACAGCTGGTAGTTTCGAACTGCCGACCTTGAAGTTAGCAGCCCGATTCGTAACCACTATGCTACCAGAGCTCCCTATATTGCATTTGTATTTGTAACAAAAATATGTATCTATACACATATATATTATGTATAGATACAATATAGGATGCCTGGTGTGGTGCTGAAGGATCAACACTGGACTAGGAACCACAAGGTCAGCAGTTCAAACCCACCAGCTGCTCCTTGGAAGCCCTATACAGTGTCACTATGAGCCAGAACCAATGGCACTTAACAACAACATACACAATATAAGGAATTCTGGTAGCATAGTAGTTATGCATTGTTCTGCTAACCAAAAGGTTAGCAGTTCAAATCTACTAACCGTTCCACGGGTGAAAGATAAAGCTTTCTGCTCCTGTAAAGATTTAAAGCCTCAGAAACCCTATACATGGTTGTTATGAATTGGAACCGGCTCAACAGCACATTATCACAAAACCAGTAAACCACGCACAATATACCTACATTTGTAACAATATGGGGTCCTGGTGTGATGCTGCAGGATAAGTATTGAACTGCTGACCATAAGGTTGGTGGTTCAAACCCACCAGCTGCTCCTCAGGAACCCAATGGGTTGGGACCAACTTGATGGCACTTAACAAAACAACAACACACACAACATATAGGAGTCCAGGTGATACTGTAGGATAAGCACTTGCCTGCTAACCTCAAGGTCAGCATTTCAAATCCACCAAAGACACTGTGAGGGAGAAAGATGTTGCCATATAAGTTTATAGCCTCCGTAACCCTACCTGGAGTTGCTCTGAGTCTGACTCGACACAGTGGCAGTGAAGTTGTGAGTTTACCTACAATATAGGGTCCCTGGTGACTGCAGGCTAAGCACTGGACTGATAACCACAAAGTCAGTGGTTCAAACCCACCAGCCACTTCTCTGGAGAAAGATGAAGATTTCTGCTCCTGTAAGTCTGCGTCAGCTCGATGGCAATAGGTTTTCGTTTTTTAATACATAGTATGTTGTTGTTGGTAAGTGCCATTGAGTCAGTTCCGACTCACAGAGGTCATGTATAGGGTTTTGAAGGAGTGGCTGGTGAGTTTGAACCACTGAGCTTGTGGTTCAAACGGACCTTGCACTCTGGAGCATTAACCCACAGTGTCACATTAAAATTTTACGTAAGTCCTTTTTTGATTTGTATTTTTATACTCAACATTGTTTTCAAAATTTATCTGGAATAGGGCTGAAGTGCCCCCTTTTTTTTAAATCCACTGGTGATTCTGGTTGGTAGCTAGAGATAAGAGTCATCCAAGAAGGCTTTTCCTCATTTCCAATCAGTAGATTCTGAATCATAGCAACCCTATAGGAAAGACCAGACCTGCCCCATAGAGTTTCCAAGGCTGTAAAATCTTATACAGAATCAGGCTGTTGGGTTCAAACCACAGACGTTTTGGTTAGCAGCTGCATGCTTAGTCACTGTGCCACCATTTAAGAAAGCTTTTGTTGTTGTTTTATGTCTCTGAGTCACCTCCAACTCACAGCAAACTTGTGTAGAGTTTTCAAGACTAAGCTGGTGGATTTCAACTGTCAGCCTACGGTTAACTGTTCAATACTTATCCTACAGTGCCATACCAAGACACCAAGGAGGCTTTTAGTACTTCCAAACTGCTAACACATTTCAATCTAGTTGTTTTTTTTCTTTTTCTTTCTACTATCATTGTTTGTTTTAACCAAATGTCAGTTGCTGTATTTCAATAAAGATTCGCTTACATTGCATCCAACTCAAAAGCAGATTCACTCAACTAAGTTTGCACATGATTCAATACCAGAACCAAACTATAAAATGAAACTTTCTGTGATAGGAGAGAATGAGTGTGTCTATAGAGAAGTATACATAGAGATGGTACACTTGAGTTACCTGACTGTGGTAGTGGTTACACAAGACTATACAAGTGACAAAACTGCACAGAGCTACACACACACGGATGAGTGCATAATTAGTGAGATCCAAATAAGCTCTATGGGTCGTTATTAGCTTCTTGGGTTTTATCTTGTACTATGGTAGAGTCCTGGTGTGGTGCCGCATGCAGGTTAATGAACTGGACTGCAATGTTGGTTTGAACCACAAGGTAGGCACTTCAAGCTCACCAGCTGCTTCTCGGAAACTCTATACAGGGTCAATATGGGTCAGAACTGATGTAATGGCACTTAACAACAACAACATGGGGGGTGGGAGGGCAGGGGTAGAGCGTATGGGATTTCCTTGTACATTTCTTTGCACTGTCCTACAAATCTATTTCAAAAGAAAAGTGAAATAAATTTTTTAAACTAACTATATTAAAGACTTAAGTTTCTAAAGTAAACTGAAGAAATTATACTGCCTTTTCATGGCCAAATCAAGCCTACTGCTACAATCCACATCCACTACATGAACAATTCATATTTTCAGATAAAAATATCTGACATCTGATGCAGATCTCTAAAAGAGACAAAGCCATATTGGCGATGACCATTTTAGTCCTGCAGCAAGTATGAGAAATAAACCTTAAAAGTTAGCCCTGTAAAGTATATTTTTAGATTATTGTGTGGTCTTACTCTCATGGGACACTAGGATTTACCTAAATAGCTATCTCTGTTCACTACAAATAACCCAGCTTTCATTTCTATTTTAAGCCAGCAAGTCTGCCCTACTTTTGCAAACTCATTTCCTAATCTATTCACTTGCATTTCCAATCATAAACCAGTCAAACAACGCTGAAGAGCCTCTTAAATGTTATCACTGGAAGTGATATGCATCTTTCAGATTCTTTCATAGTTTATTAGAACAAGTAATTTTATTAAATGATCTGACTTCTGTTCACAAAGTCAGAGAACTCATGCTGAAGTATTAGGACCTGGCCTTCCTACAACCAATTAAGTAAATAACCACCGTCAGTGATATCTGACAAAATAACAACTTCCATAATGATATATATATATACATATTTTTTTAAATGCACAATAGTCCAAAAAATTTACTTCCATGGATAAATCTACCAATTACCTTCATTACTCCAGCCATTCATTAAAATCATCCTACTTTATTTATAAAAGAACTTTTGGTAGCATAGTGGTTACAAGTCAGGGTGATAACCTCAAAGACAGCAGTTCAAAACTACCAGCTGCTCCTTGGAAGAAAGATGAGGCTTTCTGCTCCTGTAAAGATTTACAGTCTCAGAAACCCTAAGCAGGGTCGGAACCAACTCCACAACACATAACCACCAACAAAAACCACTTTATTTTTAAAACCTTGCAAAGCCTTAGGTCACAAGAATAAAATGTACTTAAACAAACACATACACACAAAACCACACAAAAATTAAATCTTAATTATTTAAGCCACTGAACATAGTCAAAATTTAAATGTTAAGAGATTATCAATTTATAGAAAGAAGAAGCATAGTTTTCCCACCAGATACAGTCTACAATTTAGTCATCTACCCTTCCCAGAGGTATTAGTCATAGGCAGCTCCATAGCTCTAATTTTCTGTTACATTTTTGGGAGGCAATTATATGCTATGTTGTGTGAATACTTTTCAAGACAGAATAGAAGCTTCTAAGTATAACCAGAAATGTGTTGTAGGGATTCATCAAATATTTGTTCATGAATGCATGATTTCTAAAATTCCATCTATATTACCAAAAAAAAAAAGAAAAAAAGAAAAGAAAAGAAATGAAACTTCCACCACTTTCTTTATTAAAAAATTTAGGTTTAAATCCTCTCAAAAGCTAAGGAGACTATCTTAAGGTTGGAAAATATAAAATGCAATATTCTTAACTCTTCATTTCACATTTGTTCCTTAAAGCAAAGCTGATCTGCTAACAAATCTCACCAAAATTTAAGATAATCCTTTTTAAAAATAATTTTTTTTGTTGTTGTTGTTAAGTGCAATTGAGTTGGCTTTGACTCATAGCAACCCTGTATAGGGTTCCCAAGGAGTTGCTAGTGAGTTAGAAATACTAATCTTGTGGTTCACACCAACCCTGCGGTCCAGTGCGTATCCTATAGTGCCACACCAGAACTCCAGATAAATAATAGTCCTGGTGTAGCGCTGTGGGCTAATGCGCCAGACTGCAAAGTCGTCTGAACTGCAAGGTTGGTGGTTCAAGGTTACTAGCTGCTCCTTGGAAATCCTATACAGGGTTGCTATGGGTCGGAATTGACTCGACAGCACTTAACAACAATAATATGTGTGGTGCTGTAGGATCAGCCCTGGATTGTGAACCATAAGATTAGCAGTTCAAACCCTCCAGCTGCTCCTCAGAAACCCTATACAGGGTCGCTATGAGTCAGAACAGGCTCCATGGCATGTGAAAACAATAACAATATTTATTATGTACTCATTGTAAGGCACCGTCACCATTGGTCATATCTATTCAACAGCAACGTCTTTGTTTTTAATGGACACTGGGCTAATCACTTTACATACAACATTACATTTATTCTTTAAATTCTGATGTAGGTACTATTATCTCCCAAGGCAAGGAAGATAAATAACAAATGTCACATCGCTAGTAATTAGTAGAGTTTGTGCTCTTACCAAGGGTGTCTTCCATAAAGTAAGCTTCTTATGCTTTCACTTACCTAACCATTTACTAAGCACCTAACCATATGCTAGGCACAAAGGAGCTCTGGTAGCGTAGTGGTTACGAATCGGGCTGCGAACCGCAAGGTCAACAGTTCGAAACTACCAGCTGCTCCGCGAGAGAAAGATGAGGCGTTCTGCTCCCGTAAAGATTAACAGCCTCGGAAACCCTGTGCAGGGTCACTATGAGTCGGAAACGACTCCACGGCACATAACAACAACAACATACTAGGTAATAAGGATACACAGCTCTTGTCCTTGAAAAGGCCATTCTAGTGTGAATAAAGAACAAGAAAATATTTGAAGAAATGTGTAAACCACATGGGAGCACATAAGAGACAGTATCTAAACTATTCGGATGATGACGACAACAATTAACATGCATTCAGAACTTACTGAGTGCCATTCCCACTGTACTTTGTGGAGTTTATCTCATCCTTACAACTATCCATTTAGAGTTAGGTTTTATTAACCTCTTGTACAGTTAAGTAAAGGAGTCCTGGAGTGGCGCTATGGGTTAATGCGCCAGACTGCAAAGTTGCTTTCAGCCGTAAAGTCGGTGATTCAAGCTCACCAGTCACTCCTTGGAAACCCTATACAGGGTTGCTATGGATCAGAACTGACTCAACAGCACTTCACAACAACAAAAAGACAAGTAAACAAAGGCAAAATAAAGTTAAGTGATTTGTTCAAAGCCACGGTGATAGGAGGAGGCAGAACTAAAATTCAGATATGTCTGACTCTGAAGCGCAGGTTCCAGAAGTCCTATTCTGTTTAGGAGTCTTGGTGTGGCGCTGTAGGATAAACATTGGACTGCAAGGTTGGTTTGAACCGTAAGGTCGGCAGTTCAAACTCACCAATTGCTCCTTGGAAACCCTATACAGGTTGCTCACTATGAGTCAGAACTGACTCCAAAGCCCATAACCATCACCACGATAAGTTGGAACCTACTTGACATTAATTAACAACAACATTCAGCCTCCTAAGCAGAGGAGAAAAAGCTTTTCAGAAGTCATCTTGCTGAATCTTGCTAGATAGGTAGGGACTAGCTAAACTGAGGGCCCAGATTCTACAAAGAAGTTATAGAGAGAATCCATTCACAGATATAATAAAACAGGGTATTCTAGGGAGTTAGGTGCAAGCAGTAATAAAATAGCTTTGGGAATCTGAAATGAGGAGGAAGTGGAAATGAAGACTAGAGAGGCATAGCAAAAAGGGAACTGTACATCAAGTGAAGTTCAGAGTTTATCTCACAGGCAGGAAGTACTCATGAAGGATTTTCAGCAAAAGATTTTGATGGTAGTGTAAAGAGTAGATTACATAGACTTGACAAACCCTTTGGAGCAGTTCTACTGCACACGCATGCTTTTCATGAGACTGCCAGGACTCAGAATCTATTTGACAGCAACTAATAACATCCAATCTGTGGTACTGTAAGATAAGCTCTGGACTACTAACCATAAAGTCAGTGGTTCAAACCCACCAGCCATTCTTCGGAAACACTATACAGAGTTACTATGAGTCAAAACGGATTCAACAGCACTCAGTAACAACAGCTCTCCAACAAAATTAGAATATGGCCTTCTCACCTTCCACATCATCTATGTGTATAATGCTTGAAATTTCCTATAATCTTGGCAGTTTTCAGCTACCCCTTTTCCTCCTTCTTGTCTGCATTTTTCCTCTTTCAACTCTCTCGCACTTTTTTAGTCAAGTACACCTTGTTTCTTCAGCCTTACAGCTACATGTTTTTCCAAGCTCCACCATGTAATTGAAACAGTCTTTTTCTGCTAAACAAATTGCTTCCATTTCAATGTCACCTATAACTAACATTCTTTAAAACTCATTTTCTAAAGGAAAAAAAAACTCATTTTCTTCTTTTTAACTTTCCTCCACAAAGGTACTACTGAATTCTCCAGCCTGACTGTTCTGAGGCTTCTGGTTTTTTCCTTCCCCACCCCCAGATTATTACTCCATTGTAGTTTTATTTTAGGGTACATGATTTAGTCCTGCTGTGGTGCTCTGGATAAGCACCAGATTACTAACCACAAGGTTGATGGTTCAAATCCACCAGTCACTCTTCGGAAACCCCACACAGGGTTACTATGAGCTGGAATCAACTCAATATTGTTAGTTGGAATCAACTAACAACAACAACATCTTTAGCAGTAGGGTGACAATTCATATTATACAAGGGATTTTATTGGCTATCAATTTAAATAATTTCATAAATAGTATTTTTGTGGATTCTCCAGAAACATGCATTTCTAAGTTTCTTTCTAGGGGTAACGTTTCATAGTCTTAGATAAAACATATTCTCATTATAAATTTTTATTTATAAAATGAGTCCATCAATTAAGCTGGATAGGATTCTTCATTATATCATCTTACACATACTTCCTTAAAAGTATAAAGTACCAACTCCAGCACCATTTCTCTAACTAGAATCATATTAAAAGTTACTCAGGACAGCAGTCAGAATTCTCATCCCACTATCAATCAAATATTTACACTCATCTCTGAGGCATTTAATTATACTTTTTTCTCTTCCCAACTTTTTATTTTTAAAATCTGAAATCCTATAAAAATATGAAAGAATATAAAAATGAGCACCTTTATGCCCTATACCTAGATTCACCATGGTTAATGTTACCACTTTAGCTTTCTTACAAATACATAATTTGCTTCTGAACCATTTAAAAGCAAATTGTAGACATCCTACTATATCAGCTTAAATACTTCATCAGGTATTGCCTAAGAATAAAATCATTCTCCTCTATAGCCAAAATATCACCCTGTCTTCATACCCAACATGTTTAGCATTGATACAATAGTATCTTATATATGCTTCATATTCCCCAATTGTCCCCAAAATGTCTTCTATAACTTTTTATTTTCCCAATCCAAGCTCCACATTACGCTTGGCTATCATTCTTAGGTTGCCTTCTTTCATCTAGACCACACTCCCTGCTTTTTCTGTCTTCTATCACTTGGGCATTTTTAAGAAGAACCCAGGACTTCCATTCTATACAAAGTTCCACAAACTGGATTTGTCTGAATATTTACTCATAATTAGATTCAGGTTAAATACTTTTTAGCAAGAGTAGATATTTCCTAAATTCTTAAATTATATCCTTTTTTTTTTAATTTTTAAATTTCAGTCTGTTGGGAAATATTATCTAGACACTGCACAAAAATATCATGAATCACTGACAATCAGTAAGTCTAACCATGATCACAAAAGATACAACTGTCTCGTTCCGCTTCTACAACATATCTTCCTGTCACCCAGTTCAATGAGCCTGGTTACCAAGTTATGCCCTTTTATAACAATAAACAAAAGCTCAAAACACTAAAAGGTTTCATAATACAAATCTAGTTTGCCAACAAAACAAAACTGAATTTAGGGAACTAAAAGTTTTCTTAACATACATCTCGATAATTAAGCAGATAATAAAATAAAATAAAGTCAGGTACCCCTTAGGTTAGGATGAAGATTTCAGTCCTCACTTTTGAAATTTAAAAAGAAGATAAAATTTAACATTATAACTTTAGGATACAGTGCTGCTGTGATTGCACAAAAGATTGCACTGACTGCAAGATAGCCCTTTATTTCCATTAGCCAT
This sequence comes from Chrysochloris asiatica, assembly GCF_000296735.1. Lineage (NCBI taxonomy): Eukaryota > Metazoa > Chordata > Mammalia > Afrosoricida > Chrysochloridae > Chrysochloris > Chrysochloris asiatica. The sequence continues at coordinate 15,407,498 of NW_006408582.1, forward strand.
TTAGCAAATAAGTTGCAAAGCCCCAAAATTACTACAACTGCCAGGTCTACCTGAATAATTTTGTCTTAGAAGTATCTGCTTAAAAACTAGCTTTTCTCCAAATATGTCACCTTGTTGCAAAGATCATTTATTTCCATTACCAATTTCAGCTTATGAATAGGTCTTTAATTATTTAATTCACTAGGAGTGGCCATGAATCAGGCTGCTAATATCACGGTCAGCAGTTGGAAACTACCAGCTGTTCCACGGGATAAAGATGAGGCTTTTTGCTCTCATAAAGATTTACAGCCTCAGAAACCCTATACAGGGTCACTATGCGTTGGAACTGACTCCACAGCACATAACAACAACAATGAGTAAATAATCTGTCTTGCATCTTAATTTGATTTAATTATCTCACAAAATGAAATTTTTTTTTTTACTTTGCAGTAAAATGTGATAGCATATTGCGTTTTAAAAGTTTTAACATAAATTGAGTTTACATGGGAGAATGCCAGTTTTACACTCATCATATCGTATTTTGTTTCACTGAAATGATTACAATCCCTTCCATGCATCATCATTCAACAGGATTTGCTTCTATTCCCTCTGGGTGTTTTTTTTAAATGTACACAAAAACACTCATGAATATATACTCATTTAAACAATCCAAGGGTACATTCTGCAAGCCTGTTTACAGGCCGCCAGCACACAGCCTTTCCCTTTCCATGAGTCTAGCATCCTCAGCTGCTCTATCTCTTCATGTCATCTCTGCCTCCATCTCTTGTGTCCCTTGTTCTCTGGTTAGGATCCCATATTCCACTCAGATAGTACATTACTTTATGGAAGAAAGTTTTATTGCCAAATGAATGTCTGCAAAACCAATCCAAAACATGTTCATTTCACATTCTTAATATTATATATTAACATATTGCGTTAAAAACAGCCTTTGTTGAAAACAAGTGTAAATCGCTATAATCTGATGAACTTGACCTATACTTATGGATGTAGTAGCTTAAAATATCAACCAAGAGGGAAAGAATCTTTACAGCAAGGATCATTCTCATCTGGTGTATTCAAGGTTGATAGGTATGGGCAACTTAAGACGTTGGCGACCTAAAATGGGCTGTAAAGGCATGAAGTGACTGGCTTACAAGTTTTCAGGTAGGAGTTTAGATTCAGAGTGCTCAGCAGTGGAGGTGAGGGGAGGTAGATTCCCCACTGAGTGGTTTTCATCCTGTTCATCCTGTCTAGACAGGTCTGGTAAAGCGAGATGGGGACAAGACTCTCATGATTCAATAATAAGTAATTGTTATCATAACTAATTGCAATTGTCGTAACTGTAAAGGTAGAAGTTTTGTAGCATAACGGGCTGAGTGGCCGATCTTACAGTCCCAGAGCAGAGGACCCTGGGATCTCCAAGGGAGAAGAGCAGGATCGGAGTGTGGGACCCTATCCAGAGAAGTGGCAATGCCAAAGATGGAGGCAGAGATGATGATGTGGAGAGACGAGCATCTGAGGATTCTATACCCATGGAGGGAGAGGGGATTTGTGCTGGCAGCCAGGGGCAGTATGCCCTTTGGCTGTTTGAATGACTGTATATTCCTGAGTGTTTTGGTGTATATCAAACAAAACAAACAAACAAGAGGGAATAGAAGCAAATAATGTTGAATGTTGAATGATAAAGCATGCAGGGGATTATAATCATTGCAATGAAACGATCTGATGTTCCCCCATGTAAACTATCACTCAATTCACAATAAAAAGTTAAAAACAAAAACTGCCTATGTTGTTGTTAAGTGCTGTCAAGGTAACTCATAGTGACCCTGTATAGGGTTTGACCAACCACCTTACAGCTCAAATTGACCTTGTGATCCAGTGTATCACCCTGCAGCACCACAGCAGGATTCCAAAAAGAACCTTACCCCAACTCAAAAAAGCAGTGTTTACATTAAGATGCCCTTTTTGATGTCTGAGTCTGTGACACAGAGGTATGAACATTTCCAGTGTTTCAGTAATTTGGCAGCTTATTAATTATAATAGTAAATTAAGCACAAATTAAACAAATATTGCTGACAATTACCAAAAATATGCCCCATAAGGTTAACATCAAAATGTTATACTTAGAAATGTTGTAAAGCTGTTTCTTCCAGATTGGTATTTTATCAAATGATTAGTGTATGTCTAACCAAAAATATAGAGTCCTGTTGTAGCGCTGTATGACAAGCACGGACCACAAGGTCGGTTTGAACTGCAATGTCGGTGGCTCAAACTCACCAGTCACTCCTTGCTTGGAAACCCCATACTTGGTTGTTATGAGTCAGAACTGACTCGACAGCACGTAACAGCAACCACCACCAGAAATATAAAGAACCAAGATCTGAATATAAGCATTTTTCAAACTATTTTCATGCTGATTGAAACCATCATGGAAGTATTTAGATAAAATTACACGATGTATGCTAATATGATCCATTTCCCTTTGGATTTTCATCAACAGATGGAAATACATAAAAGTGTTAAAAGCAGTTGTTTCTGGATGAAAATAATATGAAATCTTTTTTTTTTTTTTTTCTATTCGTTCTACCTTTTAGTGCTTTTTAAATTTTATAATTAACAGATTTAGGCTTTTAGATTTAAAAGCAAAAAGAAAAACACTTAATGCACTAAATCCATTCTCCTAACACACAAAAAAAGGGAAAAGGGGCCAAAGCTGTGGTAATGAATATAGTATATACCAGAGAATAAAATAGGGTTCAGGGTATATTTAAGAAAATAGCAATTTCTGCCAACAATACTCTTCTTAAAATCTTTTAAGAAAGTCACTTACTCACTGCCATCGAGCTGATTCCAACTTATGGTGACCCCATGTGCTACAGAGTCGAACTGTTCCATTGCTCTATAGTGTTTTCTTGGCTGTAACCTTTATGGAAGCAGATTGCTAGACCTTTCTTCCACTACCAACCCTTTGGTTAGCAACCTAGTACAAACCATTTGCACATAGCCATCCTGTTTCCAGAACCAGGAAAACAAAGAACCAGTTGCCTCTCATATGTGATACAAATGACATCAGTACATGCTGTGAATCACAATATACTTGAATCCCCAGGAAAACAGTAGAAATGTATCAGCATCTTACCAAAAAGAAGTTTAACATTTCTATTAAACCCCATTCATTCACCAAATAACAAACTTGGACAGTGGTACCTTACTGAAATTTCTTTTTGCTTTCCAGAGGAATAAGTTAGTTTTATTAAAATCAGTCAAAGAAAAAAAAAAAAAAAAAAAAAGTTTGTTCAAATAGGGAAAAAGACACAGAAATTAGGAAGAAAAAAAATGTCATCGTTCAATCATTTGAGTTGCTAATTCTCTGATTTAGATACTTGGAGCAATGTCCCAGTACTGCTCTGGAGGATCATCAAAAATGTTAACTTTTAAAGCAAAGAAAAAATAAATGAGTACCTGATAGAGTGCAATGCAGATGCTTTGCAATAAACAGGGAATGAGTGAAATCATAAGAATTGTTAAACAGAAAAGAAACACCTTTTTCTGCTAGAGAAGAATCCAGCTTCCAGGGAAGTACTAAACAGAGCTACATTACTCTCCTCACAATGTAACCTAGGAGGCTCCACTCTGATAGGTATCTTCCTGTCTGGGAACATCTTCCTAACTTATGTTATAATTTTCAAACATTCCAATTCTGATTTTTTCATATGTTAGTGATTTCTCTACTAACTAATGTAGTAAACAGTCTGTCATTAACCATCATGTTTCATAATACCACCTTTTCTTAAGTTTTTCATAACCGTTAAGTCACTTGCATGATCCAGATGTTTGACAGGGTTGGTATGTGAACCCTACTTGAAGTGAAGCTTAGTGACACTTCTTAGACCTTCATGAATTTCAAATTCTGAACTCTATGCAGAATGTAATCTCCACTGGTAAATAAAAAGACAAGGTAAGCTCCAGCAGCAGGAGGCAGGTTTTCTAACAACCAGACCAGTGAAAGCTGTTGAACAGTTTTCCTAAAGGACACTTCATAAAATATGAGGATATTTAAAAAATATAAATCACTACCACCTACCCACTACCCTTCAAGATTAGTTCAAACAAAACAAGTAGTTCTTAAAGTTAACAGGAAATGACAGAACTAAAAATAACTGGGGTGTGGTTCCACCTCTTAAAAAGCTTTCAAACTGTGAATAGATGCAGAGAACACTGGCCAGACAAGATAGCATCAGATTAGGATTCAGTACCTGATACAATGAACCCTACTTATAAATACAGTGACACATTACTTTCTTAAAAGAATTTTCAACTATTTGAAATTGGAAAACCCAAAATAGAGCAACAATAAGTCATAAAATATCAAAACTGCTGTGATCAAGTTCTTGGGCTATAGTTTTTATATATGAGATCAAGCTATATAGTCGAAGGGCCTGATATCACTCATGTTTCATTTAAGTGTAAACTTAAAAGCATACAGTACTTTGTAATTTCACTAAAGATCACAATTCTGCCTATGTAGACTAATGCTGATGCTCTACTTAAAGTATGTCTAGCAATAAACCAGCATCTGCTTCTAACTACGCTTTTTCTTTTAAAAATAGAAAAATTTTCTTCATACCTTATGAAGGTATGCAAGTGGAAATTACATTCTACAACAGAGTTCAGAATTTGAGATTCATGAAGGTCTAAAAACTGTCACTAAGCTTCACTCCAAATTCATAGTTGAACCATATAGGATAGGATTGTTGTTTTTGTTAAGTGCTGTCGAGTTGGTTCCAACTCATATTGACCTTGTATACCATTTCCATGGAATAGCTGATGGATTTGAGCTACCGAACTTGCCGTTAGCAGGTCCAGTGCTTATCCTACATTACACCAGGACCCCATAGCACAGGTAGAACTGCCCTATGGGGTTTTTTCTTTATGAAAACAGATTGCCATATCTTTCTCCAGCAGAGTGACCGATTGATGGGTCAAACCACCAACCATCTGGTTAACAACTGAGCACTTAACCACAGCAATACAAAGGTTCTCTCTCAGATGCTATTTATTCTAATTTGACACACAATTTTAGTTTGTTTGGTTTCCCTAACTACTTCAGTTTAGAAGTGGCAGATTAAGGAAAATTTTGACAGATTAGAGAAACTAATCTGTCAGAGACAGAGAAACGAAAAGCAAACAAAAACCTGCTCTTCCTTTCTTCCCCATCATGTGAGTGCTACTACCTTTTACCTATGTCTTCTCATAAGACTTTTAGGATCCAAAGATTCCTGGTCAAGAAACAAAAGTAGAATCGTCCCATTCTCCAGTGGATTCCAATGAAAACTGGTAGTAAAATCAGGTACAACTCCAAGAGAAGACATTGGAGAAGAATCAAGCTGTGTCAATAAGGAGTCACACGTGTGATGGCATAGCACATAATGTACCTAGGTTCCAGCACGCTACCATATGAAGTTCAATTTTGTCAAGGTCTGATCAACTGAACATGTATTCAGAACTTCCAGTTTCTTCCTTCGTTTTTATGCTTCCACGTTAAAAGGCTGGCTAATAAATATGTGAAAGCTTTGGTTTGGAAAAAAACAAAACAGAATAGATAAAAACCCTAAAAAAATGTAGCAGTCATTTTAGTATGAGAAGAAACCACCAACTGCCCTTCTACAGCAGAATACAACGGCCATATTAACAGCACAGGACAGAAATTAATGTACATAATGATGACCTTGATTTACAAACAAGGTTATGTTTAGTACATTATGAATCTTGAGAGGGTTATGTATTCCAAATGGATTGTATGCTATAAAGCATCAAAATGCTCAAAATAATTTCTTAGTTAAGGAAATAAGCTTCAGTTATATGAATAATTCCCTAATGGTGCCAGATAAATGCTGAGTAAATCATTCTTAAAACCAATTATATTTACTAAATAATATGTAGTGTAATGATGTTTGATATCTTGGGAGGTGAAATAAGTTATAAGCTAAAATTCTTCCCCTTCATTGAATATTCAGTAGTATTTTTCCCTTAAAAAAAAAAAAGTATTCTTGTCACCAATCTTAGTTTCCTTTGTCCTTCTAAATCCAAAATGAAAAAAAGAAAAGTATTTTAGTAGTTTTCTCCTACCTAGCCTAACACATTCATCCAAGACCACTAACACTTCTGGTCCCTTCTTATAAACTAGTGCTTTTAAAGCGATTGTTAACATTCAAGATAGGGAGAAGGCTTGTGCTTATGTCTTATGGCTGAACAAAAGAGAAAACAGGCACACAAATTAGTAGCTATGTTTAACAGATCTTGCTAATTTAAAGGCAGAAATAACTACTTCGTAAATCCCTACAAAAATTAGTAAGGAACAATTTGTGTTTTGTCCTTACAAGAACAACAAAAATCTAACACGGTGGACATCTGAATCAAGGTACATCATTCTCCCAGTCGCTAAGTACAAGAGGAAAATAAAACACTAATATCCTTTCAAGAGACCTGTAAATCCTTTTGGTGGTGGTGGTGTGCGACATCATAAAATGGATTTATTTTATATTTCAACAGATGACCGTTTCTTTAAATAACAACAACGACTTGTGATGGCCTAGGGAAAGTGGACCAAGAGATACTAATACAGACGCTAAAAAAAAAGGGTGTGTGTGTTGGGGTGGGAGGAGGATCTGACTTGGAAGAGTCTACTAAACTGCCTGCCCACGCCACCCTAGATGAGACATTAGAAGAGAGGAGTCTTTCTTATTAAAAAAAAAAAAAAAAAAAAAAAGATGGGGCTCCAAATCCTTCTGGGGAGAAGGAATCCCTGTCCCACCGGGAAGCGAAACGAACAAGAGATAAATGACCATGTCCAGCTGCAGGTCTAGGTGTTAACAGAAAATAGCCGCGGTCCCCGTAGAGGAGCTCCCACTGGAGATCCCCGCCTTCGCCTGGTCCACACCCCGTCCAGGTCCTCCCCCAGGGAAGGGCACGGTCCGGGTCCCCCAGCCTCCCTCTCGCCAACCCCTCCGGGCTGCGGCTGCACCTCCTCCGCTCCCTCCCTCCCTCCCGACCCGGAGCCATCGCCCAGCAGAGAGCCGTTTCTCGCGGGTCAAGGAGAAGGCCCGGTTGGCACCTTTGACGACGCGTTCTGTAGTGGAGAGTTGGACGCTCCTCCCGGACATGGTCCTCTTGGCCTCCTCCCCGCTCCAGGAGAGGGCAGACCCGCGCCTCCGCCTCCTCTGCCGCCTTCTTCTCCAGCGGTCTCCGCTCTCCCGGGGCCACTCCCGTGTTCCGTCTGGCCCCGGCTCCTTAAGATGGCCCAGGTAAGAAAAGGAAGTAGCCGCGACAGCCAATGGCTCCTACTCCACTCACAAGTTCTGGGCCCAGACCGCTCCCTCCTCTGGCGCCAGCGGCTGTGGCCGCGAAGACCGAATCGTGAGCGACCGCGACCGCAGCTTAGGGAGGAACCTGTGCGGCCGCGGCTGCTCGCGGCCCGGCCCTGCTGTACGCGCACGCGCGCTCCCGCGCACCCAACTTCCCAGCGGCCCCGCACGTCGCCGCCTGATGCCGGGGCCCAACGCGCGGTCTCGCTGCCCAGGCCTGATGGGCCACCTGACCTTCCGCCCCTGGCCAGTCGCCGACCCGGGCACTGCCCTTCCCTTGAAGGCCGCCGGCCCGCGTGGCTACCCTCCGCGCACGCGCGCATCTTTCCTCTCCTCTTCCTCTCACAGCCCATTTTCTCTTCCCTTCAGCCTCCTCTCCCCGCAGCTAACTCGGCCTGTCCCTGTCCTGGTGGTCTGTAACACCCCAAATCAGCCTCTGTATCCTGCACGGAATGTCCCAGCGAAGCAGCGGCCATCTTGTCACTTTGTGCTGCCTGTAGCTGCCCTTTGGAGACTTGAACCGAGTCTCTCCGCTCTCACCTTGGGGTCAACTTGCAGAGTACTTAGCCCCTCACGGCTTCCCCAAGGAAGGTTTCCCTTCCTTATCTCTTAGTCTATGGTGGTTATGTGCTGTGGAGTCGATTCCGACTCATAGTGACCCTGTACAGGGTTTCCGTGGCTGAAAGCCTCATCTTTCTCCAGCGGAACAGCTGGTAGTTTCGAACTGTTGACCTTGAGGTTCCCAGCCCGATTTGTAACCACTACACTACCAGAGCTCCTTTGGTCTGTAGGAAACGTTATCAATTTGGCCATGCATTCCCCTCCTACACACACAGTTTACTCTCCCCCTTCCCCATTTACTAAACCCAAACATTAAAAACTTTAAATTTTTCATATCTGTTAACGGCATTTAGTATCATAAAAATACAGTGGCATCGGTCTGAGTCTCAGTTCAGGAGTTAGAGAGCGTCAGTTTCCAAGTGAAATGGACAAGACTCTAATAAGCCTTTTCTTTCCCGTTTTATGTTCAAGAGAAAGGCTGGAGCTCCTGGCTGCTGTTCCTGGGAGCCCCTGAGCCAAACCTCCCTGAAAGGGGCTGACCTTCTCGTGCGCCCTGCTGTTCACCAGCCTAGCTATAAGCTCCCCTCCTTCCTACTTGCACTGACATAGTATCTGCTGCCGGTTTGTGCTTACTGTAGAATACCCTGAGCAATTTATAGAGATTTAAAACAATCTGACTCATCTTTAAGTTAAAAACGGACCCTTTTCTCTTTTTAAATTGTGAGCCTAGAATAGAAAGGGTTACAACTGCCTTTCCCTATGAAGTATAACAATGCCTAGCACTCAAAGTCAAAATGTACTTTGATGTTAATAATGATAATGGAATATTAAAACTGATGTCCAAGGAAGTATATGCAAATTATAAGCAAACCAGTTTTAATATTTAATGGGACGTCCATTCAGTATTCTTTACATTTGAATTCATTAAAATTAAATTTTAAGCAAATTTCGTTCCTCAAATACACTAGCCACATTGCAGGGTTCATTATCTACACATGGCTGTTGTTGTTAAGTGCCACAGAGTCGGTTCCAGCTCATAGCAACCCTGTATAAGGTTTCCAAGGAGTGGCTGGTAAGTTTGAACCACTGACCTTGTGGTTCAGGTGCTTATCCTACAGCCACACTGGCTACCCATATTAGACATCACAGAATAGGACATTTCCAACTCTGAAAAAATTCTACTGGGCAGCTCCTAGCTAAAAAATTATAGGTCTTAAACCTAAATCACCATGAATACATATTCATCTATTGGGAGGGGCCTGGGAATATATACTGGGATCAAACTTTGAAATATCTTTTGAATTCTGAATTAAAGCCATTTGTAGCAACCTTAGTAGGCAGGAGCGGAATACAATTCAGTTCTGTTTTCATGGGTCTTACTTAGGCTTCCACCTAAAAGAATTGTTCAGATTTCCTGAAGAAAGTCTTCATTTAATGAATAATCCAAGCCCCGCACCGCTGTCAAAAATATTTATTTCTGTAAAGCTCAGAAATAAATCAAGCTCTGCAGCAGAGTAGATGCTAAACTTTATCCAAGAATATGAATTAAACACCTAAACCCATTGCTGTAGAGTTGATTCCAACTCATGCTGACTCTATAGAACAAAGTAGAAAAGCCCCTTAGGGTACAGAAGCAGAAGGCCACACCTTTCTCCTGTGGAGCTACTGTTGCCTTCAAACCACTAACCTTTTGATTAGCAGCTGAGTGCTTAATCACTGTGCCACCAGGGCTCTTTAAGACTATGAATAGGAACCTTCAATCATTTCACAAATCTTGTTGTTGCTCAATGCCATCAAGTTGGTTCTGACTCATTGCAACCCTGTAGGGTTTCTGAGGCTTTAAATCTTTGCGGAAGCAGAAAGCCTCATTAACCCACAGCGCCACACCAGTTCCACAAATGGTACTGTTCATTGTTGTTGTTAAGTGCCGTTGAGTCGGTTCCGACCCATAGCGACCCAGTACAGGGTTTCCGAGGGTGTAAATCTTTACGGGAGTAGAAAGCCTCATCTTTCTCCCGCGGAGCAGCTGGTAGTTTCGAACCGCTGACCTTAAGGTTCGCAGCCCGATTCGTAACCACTACGCTACCAGAGCTCCTTGGTACTGTTCATACTAAGTATACTAAGTATAATTTACTTAGGGGAAAAAAAAAAAGTTAACAGTAGCCAAATCTGGAGCCTTGTTAGTGTCCTGGGTTGTGCATTGGGCTGCTCACTGCAAAGTCACCAGTTCAAGTTCCCCAGCTGCTCCATGGGAGACAGGTGAGGATTTCTGCTACTCTCTAAAGATCTACAGCTTTGAAAACCCTGTACAGGATCACTATGAGTAGAAAACAACTTGTCTGAACACAGCAGCTGCAGAAGCAGGCATCTCTTGTTGGTACAATTGAGTGACTTCAAAAAGCATTTTACAAAAAAAAAAAAAAAAAAAGCATTTTACAGAATATCTGTAGTTTTCTGCAGACCCATTATCCAGGTCTATTTCTAGTAACACTAGACATTCATTTGGGAGACTTTCTGATCAAAACAGCTTGAGCCACTCAATGAAAATATAAGTAGAAAATTTTAAGCCTCTTTCACAAACAAATTTTTCAATAAATAAGATTTCACTCCATTGGTGGTGTAAGCGTTTTAGTCACCACACTGTCAGATGTCAGCTACAGCTAGGTGGCTGTTTCATTCGGTTTCTATGCTGTTATATTTCTATACTGGCAAGGGTCAGTTATATTTTTTTAATCAAGTTGCCATTGTTGTTAGGTACCATTGAGTCGGTTCTGAATCATAGCAACCCTGTATATAGCAAATTGAAACACCACCCTGGGCCTGCACCAATCTCAAAATTGTTGTTATGTTTGAATCCATTGTTGTTGCCACTCTGTCACTGGACATTTGCAGCTGTTTCTTCACATTTAAAGCCATGCTGCATCAGCAAATGATGGTTACAAAACCTTTGCTCCATCCACTTCATTATGGTCAACTCTACCCCAAGGAGGCAGCCCTTCCCCAGTTGTATTTTCAATGCCTTCTAATCTGATTAGTGAATTTAAATGATCTCTTCTTTTACTTTTTGTATTGGTTGGAATTTGCATGTATATTTGAAATTATCAGGGTTTATGTTCAACTGGCATTTGTATTAATTTCTTAAATCTAGGTTTTCATCTTACAGAGCTTGATATATTTCCTTATGAAACTCCCTAAGCACTTCATAATCTTAATTAACTACCCTGAGAAATAATTATGAACACTTTTAATTTAACAAAAGGACAGGAAATCCTTGTTTCCACTGTTGTATAAAAGTAAGCTGGTTTCAGTTCCTATTTGTATGAAGGAAACCTTTAAACATTAAATTCCTGTGCTAATGAAGGCAAAAGAATGATTGTTGTTAGGTGCCATAGAGTCAGTACCGACTCACAGCAACTCTGTGTACAACAGAACAAAACACTGCCCAGTCCTGGGCCAACCTCACAACTGTTGCCACACTTGAGCCCATTGATGCTGCCACTTTGCCAATCCATCTCGCTGGGGGTCTTCCTCTATTTCTCTGACCCTCTACCATACAAAACATGATACCCTTTTCCAGTGACTGGTTCCTCCTAACAATATATCCAAAGTATGAGAGACGAAGTTTGGCCATCCTGGCCTCCAAGGAGCACTCTGGCTGACTTCTCCCAACACAGATCTGTTTGTTCTTTTGGCAGCCCATAGCACTTTCAATATTCTCCTCCAACACCATAACTCAACTGCATCAATTCTTCTATGGTCTTCATTATTCATTGTCCAGCTTTCGCATGCATATTAGGTTATTGAAAATACCATGGCTTGGGTCAGGCGCACCTTAGTCCTCAAGCTAACATCTTTGCTCTTTAATACTTTAAAAAGGTCTTGTGCAGCAGATTTGCGTAATGCAATACGTCGTTTGATTTCTTGACTGCTGCTTCTATGAGTATTGATAGTTGATCCAAGAGGAATGAAGTCCTTGACAACTTCAATCTTTTCTCTGTTGATAAGAATGTTGTTTATTGGTCCAGTGGTGAGGATTTTTGTTTTCTTACATTGAGATGTAATCCATACTTAAGACTGTGCTCTTTGATCTTCATCAGTAAATGTTTTAAGTCCTCTTCACTTTCAGCAAGCAAGGTTGTATCATCTGCATATCGCAAGTTGTTAATGGATTCAATCCTTATGCCACATTTTTCTTCATATAACCCAGCTTCTCAGATTATTTGCTCCACATACAGGTTGAATAAGTACAGTTGTTGTTGTTGTTGTTAAGTGCCATTGAGTCGGGTCCGACCCATAGCGACCCTGAACAGGGTTTCCGAGGGTGTAAATCTTTACGGGAGTAGAAAGCCTCATCTTTCTCCCGCGGAGCGGCTGGTAGTTTCGAACTGCTGACCTTAAGGTTCGCAGCCCGATTCGTAACCACTACGCTACCAGAGCTCCTTACCCTTTAAAAACTAAATGCAGAGTAAAATCATCCTTTCTAAAATAGTTACACAAAAGAAATGTATAGCATATTATCTCTGATTTTATATAAAAAGCCCTATATAAATGTTTTTATTAACAACACATACTGTTAGGACATCATATATTGTATCATGTTTTATACATATATCCTAGTGCTTTTGATTAAATTCTCTTGGCATGAACCCGTATAGTCTTGAGATCCAAATAAGTTAGTGAGAACAAGTAAGAATATTTTCTGTAATTAGAAAAACACAGGCCGAAGCAACAGCCTACCAAATATAAGCTGATATCAAATGAAAAATTTCTAGGATAAGCACTGGACTGAGAACCACAAGGTCAGCAGTTCAAACCCACCAGCCACTCCTCAGGAGAAAGATGAGGTTTTTCTGCTCCTGCAGATGGCACTTAATAATAACAACAATCCCTATGGTGGTGGTGGTTGTGGTTGTGTGCCACCAAGTCACTTCTAACTTATAGTGACTCTGTATAGAGTTTCCAAAGCTGTAAATCTTTACAGGAGCAGAAAGCCTCATCTTTCTCCTGATGGGTTACTGGTCAGCAGCCCAGCTCATAGTCCACTATGTTACCAGGGCTTCTTAACAATCTCATGACAGTGTTATAGGTTGAACTCTATCCTCCAAAAAGATTAATTGAATTTCTAGCACAGGGCTGCTAATCCAAAGGTTAGCAGTTGGGATCTACCAGTTGCTCCATGAAAGAAAGATGTGGCAATCTTTTTCTGCCCACTGCCATCAAGTTAATGCTGATTCATAGTGTCCTGTGCATAACAAAATGAAACATCCTGCATCATCTTCACAATTGTTGTTAAGCTTGGACCATTGTTACTGTTACTGTGCCAGTCCATCTCATTGAGGTCTTCCTCTTTATCAATTACCTCCACTTTACCAAGCATGATGCCTTTCTCCAGAGACTGATCCCTCTTGATAATATGTCCAAAGTATGAGAGACAAAGTCTGACCATCCTGGTTTCTAAGGAGCATTCTGGCTCTACTTCTTCCAACATTTGTTTGTTCGTCAGGCACTCCATGGTACTTTTCAATATTCTTCTCCAACACCATAATTCAAATGTATCAATTCTTCTAAGGTCTTCTTTATTTATTGTCCTTTCACATGTATATGAGGTTATTGAAAATACCATGACTTGGGTCAGACACATCTTAGTCCTCAAGCTGACATCTTTGTTCATGAACACTTTAAAGAGGTATTGTACAGCAGATTTACCTAATGCAATGATATATCATTTGATTTCTTTCTTTTTTTTTTTTTTTAAACTTTTTATTGTGAATTGAGTCAAGGTTTACATAGCACATCACCAGTTTTCATATTTTGAAAATGCATATACTATGCTTCATTACAGTGGTTGCAATCCCCTCTGATTCTTGGTTGGCAATTTTTTTCTTGCAGAATTTTGTATATGTCACCCCATAGTCTTCACATCTGCTGAGAAATCAGAGCTTAGTCTTATTCATTCTCCTTTGTATGTAAATTTTCTTATTTCCTGAGCAGCTTTTAGGATTCTTTCCCTGTCTTTTGGTTTTTGATTATGATATATCTTAGTGATTTTCTTTTAGGATCTATCCCATTTGGGATTTGTTCAGCTTCTTATATGCCTATCTTCTTGTCTTTCATGACGTTAGGGAAGTTTTCTTCCAACAATTCCTTGACAATTTTCTCTGTGCTTTTTATTATCTCTTCCTGTTCTGGAATTCCAATTACCCATAAGTTGTTCCTCTTCATGGTATCTCATAAAACTCAGGCTTTCTCAGGATTTTTTTCATTCTTTTTTCTGATTGTTTTTCTATCATACTAGTATTTGAGAGATTTATCTTAAAGCTCACTAATTCAAGCTTCTATTGCTTTAAATCTACTCCTTTGCCCTAACAATATATTGTCCATTTCTGAAATTCTTAATATTAATCTTTGGGTTTCTAATTGCAAGTTTTGTATTGTTTCTAAATTTGCATTTATATTGCCAATTTGTTCTTGTAGTGTTTTCCAGAGATTTTCTAAACTTTTTTTCCTATGTTTGCCTGACTTTCCTTAATCTTTCTGTCAATTCTTAGAGGGTACCTAAATATCATTCTTTTGAATTCCTTTTCAGTTATTTCCATTACTTTTTCTTCCTTAGAAACATTTTTTGGTTCTGCATCTTGGTCATTTATATGAGCTATTCTCTTATTTCCTCATGTGAGCTAAAATTGATGTCTCAGGGGCATTGTGGGATTTTGTTGCATTTGTATTTAAATGATGACTGTATGTTAATATGTTCTTAGGCTCTCACCAACTGTCTCCTGTGGATGTAATAAGAGAATGGAAGCATGCACTTCATTCTCTTTTGCAGTTTGTACATCTCAGTTTAGGGTGGGTTTGGCTGCTGTTGGCTGCTGTCTATTATTGATTAAAGGAGCTCTGGTAATGTAATGGTTACGAGTTGGGCTGATAACCTCAAGGTCAGCAGTTCAAAACTACCAGCTTTTCTGCAAGAGAAAGATGAGGCTTTCTGCTCCTATAAAGACTTATAGCCTCGGAAACCCTATGCAGGGTCGCTATGAGTCAGACCAACTCCACAACACACCACCACCATTGTTGATTAGGTGGTATAGGAATTGGTATTGGCTCTTGTCCAGTCGGTGGGGCTGGAGAACGTATGGTTGTATCTGGGCTGTATGGGCACAGTTACTGTTTCCTGTCAGGTGAGAAAGAGAAAACCATTCTCCCAACACACACACAAGAAAACAACACAGAATAAACAAACAAGGAACCAACAATGAAAAGAGAAAATAATAAGACAAGAAATAAAAACAGGCATCAAACAGAAAAAAGAATATAATAACTGTAAAGATAAAAGAGGGACTAAGAAATGGAACTAGAGAAGAGGAAATAAAAAGACATTTAAAAACTTAGTGAGTAGAAAGTAGTAAAGAAAGCTCAAAAGGAGAAACAGAAAAGGGGACATGAGAAACAGAATAAAAGAAGGATAAACAAAAGTTGAGATAGAAAGAATAACATTCAAGGGAAAAGAAAGTGAAGAAGAAGGAGAAAGAATAAACAAAACACTGAAATAACAACAACAACAACAACAACAAAAACCCACAAAAACAAAAATCAGTATTGCTGTTGGACCCAGAAAGGAGAAAATTCTGGGGGACTGCTTCTAGCCAAGGAGCTTACAAGGTAAGTGCAGGAGGGATGTGACAGCAGAGCTCCTGGCCCTGGACAGAGTTCCTATCAGCCTCGGTGTCATCAGTATTTTAAGTCCTCTTCAATTTCATCAAGCAAGGTTTTGTCATCTACCTATTGCAAATTGTTACAGTCTTCCTCCAATCCTGATACCACATTCTTCTTATAATCCAGCTTCTCTGATTATTTGCTCAGCATACAGATTAAATAAGTATGGTGAAAGAATACAACCCTGGTACACAATCTAATTTTAAACCATTCAGTGTCCCCTTGTTCTGTTCGAATGACTGCTTCTTGGTCTATGTACAGTCTCCTCATGGGCATAATTAAGTGTTCTGGAATACCCATTCTTCACAATGTTATCCATAGCTTGTCATGATCCACACAATCGAAAGCCTTTGCATAATCAATAAAACACAAGTAAACATCCCTCTGGTATTCTCTGCTTTCAGCCAAGATCCATCTTTGACATTGGCAATGATATCCCTTGTTCCATATCCTCTTCTGACTCTGGCTGAACCACAGGCAGTTCCTTGTCTTTGTACTGTTGCAGCATTTTTTATTATCTTTAGCAAAATTTTACTTGCATGTGATATTAATGATATTGTCCAATGATTCCTCATTCCATTGGGTCACCTCTCTTTGGAATGGGCACAAATATGGATCTCTTCCAATCAGTTGGCCAGTAGCTGTCTTCCAAATTTCTTGGCAGAGATGAGTGAGTGCCTCCAGCACCGCATCAGTTTGTCAAAAAATTTCAATTTGTGTTCTATCAATTCCAGGAGCCTTCTGCTCCCTAGAGTTTCCAAGGGCAGCCTGATAGGAAACCCTATAGGGTCATTATGAGTTGGAATCAAATTGATAGCAGTGGGTTTAACCTTTGAACCCTGTGAACCTGACCTGGTTTATAAATAGGGACTTTGAAGATGTTATCTGTTAGTATGATAAGTTATACTGGAGTAAGGGTGGGTCCTAATCCAACATGAGTAGTGCTTGTATAAAAAAGAGAAGGCACTGGTCTTGGAGGGGATTATAATCATTGTAATAGAACAAGATTTATAATTTGTTGAGTGTAAAACTGATGATCTCCCTGTAAAATTTCACTCAATTCACAATAAAAAACTTAAAAAAAAAAAAAAGAGAAGGCACACAGAGGTAAGAGAGCGCTGGGAAGATGGAAGTAGTGATTAGAGTGATGCTCTACAAGTCAAGTTAAGGTATGCCAAAGATTGCCAGTCAGGAACCTTCAGAAGCAAGGAAGGGCCTTCCCCTAGAGACTTCAGGAACAGCAAAGTCCTTTGACACTTTGATTTTCGACTTCTAGCCTCCAGAAATGAGAGACAATGCTTTTTTGTTATTTTCAGCCATTCCATTTGTGATAGTTAAAGCAGCCCTAGGAAACTAATACAGACAGCTGTAATTGGAAAGCTAGTGATATTTTTTGGACTGGTGAACAAATTTATAGGCAATCTTTTGGAAAGTATACAAACCTCTTAATGATGTGTTTTGTTTACAAGAAAGCCTTCTTGGGAGAACCCAATACTATGAGAACTGTGACAAAACATTGCCCACCCAAGTACTGGAAGCCAACGTGACCACAAAGCTACCATCATTCAGTATTACTACTGTTTGCATGACTACAAAGCAAATAAAATTGTGAAGTCATTACTGGCCTACAGTCCTGGAAAATAGAATGCAATACCTCTCTCACACCTGTGCTTCAACAATCCACAGTCAGGGTGTTGTAGGTAAATGGCATTGGCATTCATCCAGTTGCAGGAGCCAAAAATGTCCACTTGGCCCCCCCTTTCCTCTCACATTGTATCATGTCAACTTCCTCCCCCTACAGTCCATTTTACATTTAGCAGGTATTTGTAAAAGCATAAATTTCTCCGCTTAAAACCCTTAGGTAGTGTTCCTTTTCCCCACGTGATCTGACTCCTGTCTACTTCTCATGCCATACTGCCCATTGTGGTTCAGATATCCCAGCCACATTTACATCCCTTTTTCTGTCCCTGAACTATTGAATTTGCTGTCCCTTTGCTTGGAACACTCTCCTAGAGCTTCACAAAAATGCCTCTGTTAGTTATGGCTCAACTCAAAAATCATTTCCTCAAAGAGGTCCTCACTGGTCTGTCAGTTTGTCGTACTGTGGTGGCTTGCATGTTGCTGTGATGCTGGAAGTATGACACTGGTATTTTAAACACCAGCAGGGTCAATAGTTGGATGGGTGTCAGCAGAGCTTCCAGACTAAGACAGACTACTTCTGAATGATTAGCTGCTGAAAACCTTGTTACTAGCAGCAGAACACTGTCAGATATTGTGCCAAATGAGAGCCTTTCAGGTTGAAAGGCACTCAAAATACGACTGGAGAAAAGCTGTCTCCTTAAAGTAGAGTTGACCATAATGATGTGAACGGAGCCAAGCTTTTGGGACCTTCATTTGCTAATGGGGAAAAATTCCAAATGAGAAGAAACAGCTGCAAACATTCATTAATAACCAGAACATGGTATATACAAAGTATGAATCTAGGAAAATTGTCAAAATTGAAATGGAACACATAAAGGTCAACATGCTAAGCATCAGTGAGCTGAAATGGACTGGTATTGGCTATTTTGAATCTGACAATCATTGGGTTTACTATGCCGGGAATGACAAATTCAAGAGGAATAGCATCACATTCATCCTCAAAAAGAACATTTCAAAATCTATCATGAAGTACAACACTGTCTGTGATATTACAATATCCATACACCTAAAAGAAAGACCAGTTAATACCAATTATTCAAATTTACACACTAACCACTAGAGCCGTGATGATGAATTAAAGAATTATTCTGACTTCATCAGTCTGAAATTGATCAAAGATGCAATCAAGATGTATTGATAATTACTGGTGGTTGGAATGCAAAAGTTGGAAACCAAGAGGAAGGATCAATAGTTGGAAAATATGGCCGTGGTGTTAGAAACAAATGATAGAAACAAATGCTAGAGATGGCATGATAGAATTTTGAAAGACCAATGACTTACTCATTGCAAATACTCTTTTTAAGCAACATAAAAGGTGACTATATACATGGGCCTTGCCAGATGGAATACACAGGAATCAAATTGACTATATTTGTGGAAAGAGGCAGTGGAAAAGCTGATGTTGAGATCACTCATGTTTAGAATTTATCTATCATTTTACTTAGGATATATAATTAAGCCATTTAGGCTGAAATGAACTACATTTTTTTTTTAAATCAACTTTTCTAGAAAAGGAAAACCTAAATTCTTTCCTATTTACCTCCATTTTCAAGGAAGCAGAAAACCAGTTGATTCCAACTTACAGCAACCTCTATGTGTCAAAGAACTGTGCTCCACAGGGTTTTCAACGGCTGGTATTTGGGATGTGAATTGCTGGGCTTTGCTTCCAAGACACTTCTCAGTGAACTTGAACCTAGAGCCTTTTGGTTATCAGATGAATGCATTAGCCATTTGTGCCTCCCAGAAAAACAAGAAAAACAAAACATTATTTGGGGAATTACTACAAAGCACTTAAACTGTGTAATATGGCAATATAAGACATTTCTTCTCAAGCTTCCTATCTATAGAATACACCCCAACAACAGCTTCAAAAGATCTTGTTTTTTTTTAACTTTTTAAGAAGTTGCAAGGCACATACCACTTGAAAGAATCTTCTATTCTGGGAAGTATACATTGTATCAGAGATTTTTTTCTTCTTCCTTGTTAGCATATATAATTAAAGATATAATCTTTTATCATTATTATTTTTTTAAATGTGTGTCCTCTGTTGAATTCATTGATTTTCTGCTTAAACCCCACAAGTTGACATATTCCTAGAAAAACTTCCATTTAATTGGTTTGGTTGTCATTCTTTAGATTTTGATCCATTTAAAATGTTAGCCACACACAGGATATGTATTTTGGCAAGAAAATATTTCACATTTAAAATTAATTTATTAAAAAGTTTTCTCATTAGAGGCCTCCACTAGGAATTTTCCCAAGACTTTGTGTTATCCATTTGGATTTCTTACCAAAACCAAACACTAAGCACTGTCACTGAGTCAACTTCATTTCTTAACAACCCCTTGTGTTATGGATTATTATTATCTCATAGGCTTTACGTGGCTGTCATCTTTATGGAAGCAGATCACTTGGCTTTTCTTCCACAATGCTGCTGGGTGGGGCTTAAGATCACCAACATTTCAGATAGCAATCAAGTTGTAACTATGCCACCCAGAGACCTTTTTGGTGATTCTTAGGCAATCTGAATGTTTCAAAGATCTATTAACAAACCAGATATAGAAAGAAGCCCAGAACCCAGTAAAATAAAGAAATACTTGGTTTATAATTACTAGGGTTAGAACACTTTGGGGCTACTCCTTAACTATAATTGAGGGTAGTGGTGGGGTGTGCCGTGGAGTCAGTTCTGACTCATAGCGACCCTGCATAGAGTTTCCAAAGCTATAAATCTTTACAGGAGCAGAAAGCCTCATCTTTCTCCTATGAAACAGCTGGGAGTTTCAAACTGCTGACCTTGAGGTTAGCTGCCCAACTTGTAACCACTATGCTACCGGCGCTCCTTGTAATTGAGGGTACCATCTCTGAATCCTACTCACTCCCAGGGTCAAAGGTTGCTATACAGGAAGGACTGTCTCTGTTAACTCCCTTCCTTTGTTTAAAATAAGCCCTCTGAATAGATATCTGGCATTAAGGGGTTGTGATGTTGAAAAGAAAAAGAAAATGACTTTTGGCTGGCTCCTTTTAACATACTTAGTTTGAAGACTGATAAGGATGTTTGGATGTTTTCCAACAATCCAATTTTTCCAAGAGAGCCATCTATCATGAGTGGAATGTAATTCAGTGTGTTCCAGAAGGGCGAAAGGTGACTCACTTCTCCTGGGTTTGAATTTACCATTCTCAAAGGTCTAGGCATTTCAAACTAGATGAAACGCACAAAAATGTTTACAAATCAAAAACCCGGGTTCACATTTGGTGTCTGTTTCTTCAAATGGGTTTTACTGAAGTCAGGTCTCAGTATCAATGAATGGATTTTAAAAAAGAAAGTGTGCAGATGCAACAAGACAAGTGAGAGACTCTAACTTTATAGCCCATTTTCTTTTACAGTGTTTCATCACCGTCTTCCCAAAATGACTTACATGGCTTAGTGGGTTAAATGTATCACCAAGAAATAACTAGTATCTGTTTTCATCTTAACAACCTGTTTACTTTGCTTTTCTCTATAAAGGACCTCTTTCAAACTTATGTTTCTAATCACAAGCAGGACAAGGTGACAAAGCAAAACCATCACCAATAACAGGAAAAAAACAACAGGAATTGCTACTAATGAATATTAGGGAGTATTTTCACACATAGAGAACCAACAGGTCTTTTAATTAATTTTGTTTCTGTGGTGGGTGCCGGAATCACAGAAAGGAAGGAAAGCTTTCACCCAGGGGGAACTCAGTGTAAAAAGAATAACGGCAAATACCGTGGAAACTCTGTTAACTAAAGTTTAAGCACAAAGAAGCACCGAACATAGCTTAGAAAGGCTTAGTGAGGAAGGTGGGAGGTAAAGGCTTCCCAGAAGCGGTACACAAGCTGAAGGATGGACTGAGTCATTTTTAACAATTCCCTGCAAACAGTGGTCTGATACAATAGGTATTTAGTGTAAATTAAAGGGCCAATGAGTAATAATGAACAACAATGTCATTATTGGGTTGCAGAAAAAACAGGACTAAGCAACAGGCATTTGGGATTTTTTTAATGTATATACTAGCAAGAGCATATCAACACTTTTTACCTTATTGTTCATTCTAAGGAAAACAATAGCTCTCTGACCGTGAATTATAACTAAACTGTATTAAAAATAGGTTTAGAATTTTTCCCTGTAAGACATAATAGGAGATATGATTTAAATGAATAATGCCAATTCTACAAGTTGAAATCATGGATTTATATAGGGAAAACAGGGAAACTCTTCATAGGAACTGCAGTTCTTTAATCATCAACATCAGTGATGTCACTACTTATAAACAGTGTGTTACAAATAGAATGTTCCCTTCAAAGTCTACATTCAGAGCAGATAGGTAAAACAAAGTTTTATATGTCAGTGAGGCACCTTCGCCATCTTGTGTTTAACTGTCTTCACTACACCCACAGGCCAATGAAACAAAACAACCAACCCAACCCAACCACCCATTGCTTGTCAGGTCATATTCTGGCTCTACAGGACAAAGAACTGCTCCATAGGATTTCCATAGGCTTCTCATGGATGCGGACTGCCACACTGTCCTCTCAGAATAGCTGGTAAGTTCAAACCACTCACCTTCTCATTTTAGCAGATAAGGTATAATAACCATACCACCATCAGGGCTCCTTACAGGCCAATGAGGGCTACTTAACAACTACAAAAGGTCACACTTAGTTTAGAGGAGATGCACAAGAACACCCAAACCTACAGATAGTACCTATTTGACCTAGCCTCAATGGCTTTATAATCAGAACTTGACCAGAGGAAGATTTAAAAAAAAAAGTTTTTGTGATAAATGAAGCAAGGGTAAATTGCTACAATTTGATGAACCTGACCTATGCTCATGGAGGTAGTAACTCTAAATACCAACAGAAAGGGAATGAGTCTTCACATCAAGTATCAATGCTATCCCCTCTGTACACAGGGTAGATAGGGACGGGCAACTTAGACATTGGCTACCTGAAATGAGGGGGCAATAAAGGCACAAAGTGACTGGCTTACAAGGTTTCAAGAGGGAGTTTAGTTTAAGAGTGTGTGTAGGGGAAAAAAGAGTCCCCACTGAATAATTTTCATCTAGCCTAGATGGGTCTGGTTAAAAGACTTATGATTCAATACTAATTATTGCCATGACTAATTGCTGTCACAATTGGGACCAAGGTGTTGGGGAGCGGCTGAGGACTCAAGATTCATAGGAAGAGAGGAACTAAGACACAGTGGCCAGAAGGCAGACTTAGAGAATGTGACCTTTGGTGATGTAAATTTATATATACCTGAGTGTTTTTTAAAAAGAGAGCTAAAGTGAATAGAAACACTGTTAACTGATGGTACATGGACGGTAATGTAATCATTGTGATCAAACAAGTTGTATGATTTGTTGAATGTAAAACTGATGATCTGCCCTGTATACTTTCACTTAATCCACATTAAAAACTTAAAACAAAATCACAATTAAAACTTAAAAAAAAATTCTCAACAATTACAGAATATAGCTTTATTTATAGAATCTTACAAATAAAACATTTACAGTCCACATAAGTTATTATCTTTTCTAATGTCATCTCATAACACCTGAGTTCTTTAAAAAATAAAAATAAAAATACTGTGATGGAATTGCAGAACTGTAAAGAGAAATATGAAATAAAGACATAACCTCTATCTTTTGCAAAAATCAAAGACAAAAATTTTTTGTTTTTAGACGATTTCCAGCATATTACTATCTCTATGAAAGAGAACTTATTTAAAAATAGACTTCAGGATACAAACCTTCTTTTTAACCCAGGGGGGAAGGGCCAACAAGGGTGAGGGTACACCCAAGTTGACACAGAATACCTTTGTGGGCAAACACAGAGGAAACTTGCCTCCTGGGATAAAACCTGTGCTCCTACACAGACTTTTCTTGCTAAAGGTAAGAGGAGCTGGTCCATACGGAGAAAAGAGTGGTTGACGATGTTATTGTAGGGGGTGGAAAACTCAATAATTTGCTACTCCTTAGACTTCTAATATGTACAAATGCTTAAAACAGCAAATTCAACACTTAAAAGTCAAAAAGACATTACCACATTTTCAACTTAGGAGGCAAATCTGTTGCCAAAGGTAACATAGAATCAGTTGAACTGAGTGTTTCCTACCCAACGAAGCCCCAACTATGGCTGCCCTCTGCACCAATTTCAGTTTAAACAATTCTATTTGAGGCAGCTGTCTATGAAGAGCTCTTATGATATAGCTATGTATGAAAAAGAAAAGCACCAAACTATTTCATATTGTGCATTTTAATCTGTTACTCCTAAACTAGAAATCCACTAACTCTAACTTACCTTAGTATTATACTTCAAGACAAATGTTCTTTCTAAGGAATGACAGGTTTGGTAGGGAATGCTAAAATCATTTTAAAACATCAGTGTGAGTTAAGTAAAGCAAAAATTTCCAAAGCTTTAGCTTTTAGTGTTATTTTCTGCTATCTCCAGAAAGCATTATGAGAAAAAGCAAACAGAAAAGACAAAGAATTGTTTTGAAACAGTAGCAATAATATAAAAAATTAGATTCTATCATTCAAGGAATTGGTTCTTTGGTAAAAATGGATCACAATCCTATCAGGAGTCAATCCTGACATTTAATCTAGAATCTTGAGAACTAAAGTTTTCCTCCATTTCAGCTCATTCACAAACCCATCAGTTCACAGCAAGGTAAGGGGCAAATTAACTTCTCAAGTATTGCCAGCTGTTTCCCTTCTCATAGTCAAGAACATTCCTGGCTTGAGGGAAAGTCCAAGAAAAAGAGAAACACAACAAAACAAAATAACTCTCGCCCCCCAAAACAGATGCTTTTAATTAACTGTATAATGAAAAGTTCTGCTGTGTGAGGACAGAAAAACTCGCAGGTGTTGGTAATGAACTCATCAGTGTCAGTCACGCACACAAAGTTTGTTAACACAGCCCCTGGGCTGCAGCTGCGGGCACCACTAAGAAAGGCTTCTGGAGAGACTGCTTCCCCAAAGTGGCTAAAGAATCTCACATTATCAATATGATAATAATAAATCAATTCACCTAGTGAACCTGGAGATTAGCTCCCCCTGAAGCCAGAGTTCTGAGGAGAAAGCTCCACAGTGCCTGAAGCTGGCCAACAGCTTCACAGACAAGCATCACCATCCATTTTCCGAAGCGAGTTAGAGCAATTAATGTTCAATTTAAGAGGACTGAATCGTTTTTTGGGTTGGAGGTAAGGACCTACAGAGTGTCATTGAAAATTCATTTGCTGTGCAATCAGTTAAAACTCTGCTCTGCAAACATCTGCTGGGCCAGCCCAAGTTTCTGACCTTAGATCTGAATTCCCTATTATTCACCCTTTACCTATGTCATTAGAAAAGTCTACATCTGCCTGCACTGATTCCATTTCTGACCACCCTTGTCTAAGTGGAGCAGAAACTGCACTCCAGTCCTCAAGGGGAAGTCGGGCTGTGCCATCTCTCCTCTAGTACAAACATCTTAAATGTGCTCAGAATGTGTTTCTAGGAAAGCAGCTGCTAAGCTTCTCAGAGAACAAGAGTGGAGAAGGAGAAGTGGAAATCAGAGGAAAATCAATGGATTGCTTTTGCAGCTCTCCCCAGTCCCCTCTCCCCGCCAATTCTGTCCAAGTTAATCTTAGAAAAGGTCCAGGCAACTGAACCAAGCTCCAATGGACCGTCACGAAACACTGAGGACACAAAATCAATCCAACATCCTTCCCAGAGGAGAGAAATGACCATCACTACAGGGCACACCCAGTCAGGTCTACTTCTCTCCTCATTCAGGATTAGAGTTGCCTCTCCACTTGCCCTACTCTTTTGTTTCTAGTTTTACTTTGTTTAGATAAGTAACAGGCAACTGAACAGACTTTGAAAAAAATGTGAGGGACCCTAGTCTCTTGTACCTTCTCTGTTAAAAACAGGTTCACCCATTTCAAAATGGGCCATCTTGAGGACCAGGATGGGATATTTAGATTCATGGCTGCAAACTACAGATTCTGCACCTGGTATTTCTAACCAAGTTATGAACACTGGCTATATTTTTGCATGTATGGTAAAGGGTTTAAAGGGAAAGAGGGCAGGGTAACCAGAGAAAAAAAAGTGAGGCTTGTCTTCTAAGCTGAATTCAAGTTCCAGAGTTGTTGTGGGAAAAGCAGGAAAAGATGAGGCACTACCTAGACACTGGGTACCCAGGGCAGCTTATTCCTACGACTGAGCAGTTAATAAATGGCGAACATCTGAATGCAGGGATACAGTCTGTGTCACAGTTTTTAATAAAACTGCCTCTTCTGTGGTGCTTCGTAGATGCTGAGTCATCAAGCCAGGGATCGGGCAGCCAAGGGTCCCACTTCTAAGCACACTGGCTCTTGGGAGGGCTCTACCCAATCTGGATCTGCCCTGAATACATGGTGAGGAGCAGCATGATCGTGAATCCAGTCAAGAGGCCCAGGTTCTGGATGGCAAAGGAGACCAAGACACTGCCCTTCCTCTCATCTTCTTGGCTGACCTCGTTCATCTCAGGGAACTGAGAAAGAATAATAACAAGAGCTATAAATCTTTTCTTCACCTTGTAAGTCCAGGACAAAGTCAGTGATACACACACACACACACACACACAAAACAACTTTTAAAGAAAAGAGCAACTACTCTTTTCCTCAAGGTGGGTACCACCATTTTATCTGGGTAATGCTACAGATCTGCGTGGCACTGGATGTGTTTGAGTCTAACAATGTTTGCTATTTAGCCCAAAGTATTTCGGGATGCTAACCTCAAGGTCAGCAGTTTGAAACTACCAGCTGTTCCGCGGGAGAAAGATGAGGCTTTCTGCTCCCTTAAAGATTTATAGCCTCGGAAACCCTGGGCAGGGTTACTATGAGTAGGAACCATCTCCACGGTACATCACAACAACGATTATTTTAACATGTTGTCTATTTTTAAACTTTTTATTGGAAACTAGGTGAGTGTTAGCAGAGCAGATCATGTTTGTATTTGGCACATTCACACACAGTTTGTTTCATCTCATTGACTGCAATCCTCTTAACATAACATCACTCATCCCACTTCTTCCCTGTGTTGCTCATTTCCAGTCCTCCCTCGTTCCCAACTCATCTGAACTTTGTTCTTGGGGAAATGCTGCCCTTTTGATCCCAAATGGTTGATTATTCTAAGGTGTGCATAATTCACTAGTTCTACTGTTCCCCTTATAGACCTATTTTTTGGCTGAAAATTGAGCCACAGAGTAAGGTTAGTTCCAGATCTGAAGGGAGACCAAGGGCCATAGTCTTGGGGTTCCAGTCTCTATTCTAACAGCAAAAGCCTAGTCTTTTTCATAGTTTTTAGTTTTGTTCCACATTTCTCTATCCAGGACCTTTGAATGTGATCCCTTTCAGAAGTTGGGAGTGTTAGCCAGGTACCACCTCGTTCTTCTGGTCTCAAGGTCATGGAGGTTGATGTTCATGTGGTCCACTAGCCCACTGGACTGTTTCCATGTGTCTTTAATTTTCATCACACTTCTTTCTCAACAGGAGAGACCAATACTTGTACCTTAGATGGCCACTCAGGAGCTTTTTTGACCCCAGCTGCTACTCACCAAAGCAGTATGTAGACTGTCGTCTACATTCTGGACTGATTTATGCCAATTGATCACGGTATCCCCTGACACTATGGCTGTGAGCCCCCAGGCTCCTAGCTGTGTTTAGTTGCTGGTCAAAATTAATATACTATGAGAAAAATAAATTTTTCATTGTGAAATTTAAAGCAACTCTGTAAGAGCAGAGAGAACATGGTTGCAAGTCAAGGTCTCCTGTTTCTGGAAACAGGGAACCAGGTCAGGCTGGTGACAACACTGAAATGTTCCAATTCAAGCAAAATATATCCTAACCATGAGGCAGGCTTGGCCAGGCAGGAGAAAATCTAAAATGCGTCCATGGGTTAAGGTTACATTGGTCAGTATTCGGATCCAAAACACTATTTTCAAAGGATATGAAAAAAAGCATTCATGTAAACATGCCACGGGAAGAAACAAGGAAAATAATCAACCTCATTATTTTTATTTAAAATAAAATGAATAGCCCAGGTATTACACTAGCAAATTCAAAGCTACTGCAAAGTTAGCAGTCACACTTTCAAATACTACTAATAATGTAAACAGCAGTACAGTCTTTGAAAAGGATAAAATGTAAAAGGTTAAGCTCTTTCAGAAAAGCAATTTGGCAGTCCATACTAGAACCCTAAAACCATGTATTCCTTTTGAGTCAGCAATTCTATTTCTGGGATTAAGATTTATCTTATCATCAAGTAAGATGGTCATTGAAAAGGATGTTTTCAAAGACTATGTGAGATGGAAAATGCTTATATTAGGTTAAAAAAAAAAGAAATCAGGACATAAAAACAAATATTTGGTGATCTATGCTAATATATCACTTGTAAAATGTAATGTTCTCACCTGCCAAAAACTCATGTCCCTCCCAAAACCACTGAATTGTATACTTTAAATAGTATATGAATGACATTTCAATAAAACTATTATCAAAAGCAAACAAAAAAATCTAATGTTCTGTAAGCAATTTCCCACCCAACAAATTATCTGGTCCAGTTTTGCCTACATGGCATGAACTATGAAACACTTACCATATCAGCCAGGGCAATATATAAGAACATTCCTCCAGCCAGTGCAAAGATCCAATTGGCAGAGAAGTGACTACCAGCCAGGATCCCAAATGCCAGGCCCAAGTAACAACAGCAGGCAGAAAGGAAGTTGAAAAAGAGAGCTTGCTGGATACTCATCCCAGCATTGAGCAGGATTACAAAGTCTCCTATAGTGAGAAAACAAGACGGGAAGGGATGTTGGAAGAAGACTCATACAAGTACATAGGAGACAGAGGATGCTGATTAGGACTGACTACACACACTACGGATAAAGTCTTGGTTAGAAAAAATCAAGACAGCCACAGATTTGAGATTGTGACAAGACTAAGTCCCCTTCATTTTAAATTCAGGAGTTGTCTCCATAGGGAAATGTGGCCATGGACTTCTAGACTGTTGTTGTGGTTGAATACAACTGAGTTGTATAGGGTTTCCAAGGAGCGTTTGAACTACCAACCATGTGGTTAGCAGTCCAGTGCAGTGCCACACCAGGACTCCAGAATTCCAGACTAGCAGGTAACAATAATTCAGAGGATTTTTTAAACAGATAACCAATTAACAATGGCCTAATTTCTCTTTTGATGGATGGCAAACTAGAAGGTGCTCTTTTTGTCAGAACTACATTGAATAGTAACTTTTAGTGATGAAACTAAGACTGAGAAAAGTTAAGTAATTTGTACCAAGTCACAAGCCAAAAAATAGCAAAACCAGGATTGAACCTTAAGTCCAAAGTCCCAGGGGCGACTGTGTTCATTAATTTTAACAGGCATTTGGAAACAGATTATTGTTGTTGTTATGTGCTGTGGAGTCGGTTCCGACTCATAGCGACCCTACACAGGGTTTCCGAGGCTGTAAATCTTTATGGGAGCAGACTGCCTCATCTTTCTCCAGCGGAACCGCTGGTAGTTTCGAACTGCTGACCTTGTGGCTGGCAGCCCGATTCGTAACCACTACGCTACCAGAGCAGATTAGCAAGAAATAATCTGTATGAAGGATGTACACCAAAACTGACGTAACCAAAGTGGAACAGGGGGATACACACTTACCCAGCTCATGTGGAAATTCCTCACAGAGGATTGCCACTGAGGTGCTGATGCCTTGGAAAACAGACACGGTGAAGGAGGCACCAATGGCCAGGCCATCAATGAAATTGTGGAGGCCATCGCTCAGGGTGATCATCCATGCCAAAGTGCCAATATCAGAGTAGCGGACACCTTTTAGCCAGTAACATGCGCTCTGGGAAGCCTGCAGGTCCTACAGGAAAACGTACCCCATGTCAAAAGGAGAACCACAAACCTTCAAGGTAGGCCCAGGTCATCAAGTCACCTATTACTGCCCTCAAGGGCTCCCAGCAAGCAGCTGATAGACTACTGACCTGGACAGAGAGTGAGCCCACAATGACTTTCTCATCCATCACGGGGGTCTTGCCATCCAACTCGCTGTCCCGGTGTTGAGGAATCATGTGGTCCAGATCCCCATTCTGCAACTTCTCTGTCACACCCTCTTCCTGGTCCTTCTTAGAAGGAAGAGTCTCAGAGGCATAATGGCTATGTCCATGATGCTGGAGGGATGACAGGGTGGGGATGGGGGGGTTGTCAGCATGCACTCAAAAAACCATTAACCTTACAGAGTTCCTACTCTTATTCATTCCTGCCATTAAAGAAAATAAGACCAGTATCACATGGAACCACAGTTGTCTTACAGAGCTGTGCCAAGTGTGAATGTAGGATTTGGGGTTAAATGTATCTCACAGTAGTTGTCTTAACAGGGTAAACCCTAATTCCGGTGACACTGCTACTATACAAGAGCTCCTCCTATGTAGTGGTTAATTTAATTCAGTTTAGCACATAACTACACACCAAGTACTAAAGATATATTTTGGGGACTGCACTATAATAATTGGGAAGTGTGGTGGTTCTGTAGGATAAACACTGGACTATGAACACAACGGTGGCGGTTGGAACCCACCAGCTGCTCTGAAGGACATAAGTGTGGTTTTTTGCACCCGCAAAGATAAAATGATTGGGGAGTAGTGATAGAATCTTCACTTCTATCTGTGAGACCTGGGTTCAAACCCCAGCCAATGTATCTTTTACACAGCCACCCCCTGTCTTATTAGTGGGGGTTTGTGTGTTGTTATGATGCAAATCAGGTTTCTGTGGTGCTTATGGACTGACTAGGAAGAAAGGCCTGGTGATCTATTTCCAAAAACCAGCCACCAATGAAAATCCTAAGGGTCCCAACAGTCCAATCTACAACTGATCACAGGGATGATGGTGCAGGACCAGGTAGACGCTCTTCATCCAGTTGTACATGGGGTTGTTATGAGTCTGGACCTGACTGGATGGCAGTTAACAACAACTACTACAACAATCAATCTCATTTTTGTTTTTTGCTGTCAAGACTTCATCACATATATGATAAATGCCCTAATTAAGCCCTGCCCTCTTCTTCTAAAGCTAGAAATAGATCAAGGAAATAATTTACAATAAGGCAATGAGGATAACCTGTTATTTAGTAAAAAGTGAACTGGCTCTTATCTTGTGAAGTGAAATGAGACTTTTGTGGTTTTCAATCCATGATGGCAGGATGGCATATTTACTCACTGTTTAACAGTGTTGAGGTAATGCTACTATCAAACATAAAACAATTTTGGAGACGAGTATTTTCCCTAGAAGAGTTTCCTTGACCAATAATGAAGTCTCACCTCATTTTTCTGTTTAAGAAGCATCTTCAAGATCTTCTCTGTGAAAAAGAAGAGATAAAAGCCCCCAAACACCACTGCAGACTTCGAGACATAATAATTTTCTATAGGGTTGAAACCAAAAGCCTGTGGACCCAGGAGAACAGAATGAGTTTAAGACAACAAAAATCTTCGCTACTTCCCTCTTAACCACTTCCTTGAGTTGAGGGGAGACCATGCTGCACAAACTCTTCCATCTAATTCTCTTTCCAGAAAAATCTTATCTTTGTCTCTCTAATGTGTCATCATCAGACTGGTAAGATTCTCTCTAGCTAACTTTCTGATATAAAATTCCATGTTTAAGGAGAAGGTAAGTTTGTTTTCATCTCTCTAGTGTCCCAGGCTGATCTGCCTGTAAACATAACGGAAGATGGTATAATTATATTTTCTAAAATGGGAAATGCATCCTTCAATTAAACAGTAAGAATTTCGGTATCTTCCTGACCACAGAACATCCAGTGATCATAAAGTCAAGAAAGCAGACTATATTATTGCATATGTCTTAGCTGTGTGTGTGGTTTTTTTTTTTTTTTTTTTTTTTGTGTGTGTGTGTGTATGAAAACTTATTCAGAGGGTTGGGTGGGAGGAGAATCATTGAAACACAACAAAAGTAGAAATCCTGAGTTGTGGTAGCTCAGGAATCTGTCAAATGACCTGCACTCAGTTTTCCGACAGGCAAAGTAACTTGAAAAAAAACTACAGTCTTCTCATGAAGAGATCAAGATAATAGTAATTGAAGTACTAGACTGCTTAAAAATTGTTTTCCTTTTTGGTTCCAGTAGACAAAATACAATTACTACCCCTTACTGTAGTAAAGGAGTCCTGGTGTGGCGCTGTGGGTTAATGTGCCAGACTGCAAAGTTGTTTGAACTGCAAGATCGGTGGTTCAAGCTCACCAGCTGCTCCTTGGAAACCCTATACAGGGTTGCTATGGGTTGATAGTTTTCTAGAAATTACTACCCGTACTATAGTTTTTAAGTTCCTAGTATGGCACTGTTGGATAAGCACTAGATTGTGAACCAAAAGGTTGACAGTTCAAACCTACCAGCTGTTTCTTGGAAACCCTACACAGGGTCGCTATGAGTCAGAACTGATTCAATAGCACTTAATAACACTAGTTTTGGAGTCCTGGTGTGGTACTGTAGGATAAGCACTGGACTGCTAACCAAAAGGTTGCCAGTTCACACTTACCAGTCACTATGGGTCCATATGGGTCAGAACTGCCTCAACAGCACTTAGCAAAAACAATGACTATCATTTTACTGTAGGATAAGCACTGCATTGCTAACTACAAGATTAGTGGTTCAAAATTATACCCCATTCCTTGGAAACCCTATATAGAGTCACTATGAATCAGAATTAACTCTATGGCACTTAACAACAACAGCAATGCCATAGTTTTCTGGAATCCCTAGGTGGTATAAATGGTTAATGAACTCAGCTGCTAGCTGACAGGTTGGAAGTTTGAGTCCATCTAGATGTGCCTTGGAAGAAAGGCCTGGTGATCTACTTTACAAAAAAAAAAAAAAAGCTATTGAAAACTCTATGGAACACAGTTCTACTCTAACATACATGAAAACAGGCAACTAAGAGCTCTCTACAAAAAGCCACGAAGGATGGCAATGTGTAAAATTACAGCTTTAGGGGTTATAAAACTAGATTCTTGTGCAGGTCTCGACTCATCTTATCTGTTAAATGAGTAAAATATTATTTGTTCTACTGATGTCAGAATTGATCACAATAGCATTTCAGGAAATACAAAGTATTCTATAAGAAGCATGTGATGTCATCTTTTGGCTTCAATTACAGCTATGTTCAGGCCTGTCAGACCACCTACAATGAAATATCATCTCATGCTTACTATAACTTCAAAAGCCTAAAGCTGTGGTTATTCAGCTGATTCCAACTCAAAGCAACACAAGAGGACAGTGTACAACTGCCCCATAGTGTCTCCAAGGCTGTTATCTTTAAAGGAGCGGATCGCCAAATCTTTTCATAGCGCTGCTAGAGGGTTCCAACCACCAACTTTTCAGTTAGCATTTGAGTGCTTAATCACAGTGCCATCAGGGTTCCTATTTTTGTAATGAGCAAGTTTAGAGATATTGCATTAAACCAGAGGAAACAATTCAAAGGCAGATGACCAACTTGATAAATACTAAGTTCCTTCTGTTTTGTGGAGAATTCTCTCACTGACTTTTGCAGTGGGGCAAAGGGTCAACATATGTGGACTCAGACCATTTTATTTGGATTACCTTTGCCCCAAACTCCTGAGGAAAACTGTCTGATTGACACCTACAGATTTTGTTGATGTGTTTTATACTTTTCTGTGTCCGAAGCTCCAAATAGGAGCCAAAGAGTAATCAAGTATACTATGTTTCTTCACTCAACTGTCATAGTACTTAGTAGGCCTCAAGGAGTCTTACTGTGTAGCTGTAGGATCAGCACTGGGTTGCTAATTGCAAGGTTAGTGGTTGAAACCCAGTAGTCATTCCAAGGGTGTTTTCTCAGAAACCCTATACAGTTGTTAAGTGCAGTTACAGGCATCAAAGGTGCTAAGTGTTTTGTAAAATTTCACTTATTTAATCCTCACAAGGAGTCCTGATATGGCACTAAAGGAGAATGCACTGGGGACCACAAGGTCGGTTTGAACAGCAAGGCTGGCAGCCACTCCTAGGAAACCCTATACAGGGTTGCTATGAGTCGGAATCGACTCGACAGCACTTAACAAAAACAACAATCCTCACAAGGAGCTCAGTGGCTCTGTAGATGAGTACTGGATAATGAACCACAAGGTTGGCGGTTCAAACTCACTACCAGCTCCACAGAAAAAAGATGAGGTTTTCTGTTCCCGCAAAGATTCACAGTCTCAGAAACCCTATACTGGGTTGCTATGAGTCAGAACCGACTGACGGCACTTAACAACAACAATCCTCACAATAAGGTCGGTCCTCTTATTTCTTCCATTTTACATATGAGGAAACAGAAGTGCAGAGAGGTTAAGTGACTTGCCCAAGGGCATAGAATGTGTACACGGGGAAGTTGGGATTTGAACTCAGGCTGCCTGGTGTGTAGTCTATACTCTCCAGCCTACACTATGCTGCCTCTTCTAGCTTGTGCCTAGGCCTACCGTCACTTTTCAAAACGGAAGGACCCCCAGGTCTCCTCTCTATGCCTTCCATTTAAATGGAGGGTCCTCCCACTGTCCCCCCAGGAGACAGGCCATGCTCCTGTGTGACAAAGCCCTGGCTTGTCATACCTCGGGGATGAGCTGGAAGAGGGCATTGGAGTAGAGGGTTCCAATCGCCAGAGCTATGAAGTAGAGCAGCAGCCTCTTGTAAAAAGTCTTCTTCATGAAGGGTACCACGCTGGCCCCCATGAGGGAGCAGAGGGAGATGACGGTCACACAGAGAAGACCGTATCCCCACACTGCCATGGTGAGGGAGGGCCAGCCCCACCCAGGACAGGGAGAAGGGCAGATGCCCCATTGTGGAAGGGGCGGGGAGGCAATAAGGAAAATTATGGGTGGATATTAACAAAGTAAACAAAACAGGAAAGTCAGAAAGAGACAAGTAGGGAGGGAGAGAGAAACAGAAAATTTGTTAGTGATTCAAGTCTGATGAAATTTTCTTCAATCAGTTCAGAAGAAATGAAGAGGAACTCAAGGTAGCCTTGGATCTCTGTGGCTCCTGTCCCTGTGGTGGCCCAAGTCACACTTGCCCGCTGGGCGGTGAGCGGCACACACCTGAGATGTACTCAGGGCCATTACTAGGTTGTCCATGACAGACTGGACTTGAGTGCTTGCTTCAGTAGGAAGCAAGAGCCATAGAAAGCGACTGATCACGATGCTGTGTTTGTTTTGTACATCCAGTCTGGATCACCTGTGCACATGTGACAGGACCTGGCATTGGTTTGGTTTGTGCAAAAATACAACAGGGTCAAATGTGCAGGGCAGATGTGTAGGAAATGAGTTAAGAATCAACTCCCACAAAATTCAGTTTATTAATTTCTCAAGTGTGTTTGGTTTCAATTTGCTTTGAGAAGGACCCTAAAGCATAGAGAACCACAGAGTTCCAGGATCACCAAGTCACAAAAGCATTTCCTCTTGCGATTTCCAGTGCCGCACACTCTGGGCTTCAAGTACAGGCCCAGCCAAGGCAGGACAGAGCTGGGCGGAGGAGATGAGACATTCCTACAGAGGTGGAGTAGGAACAATGATTTAACGTCCATTCAAATAGGCAACCAGGTGTTTCAATTCAAGTCTTTAAAAAATTAATCAATGATATCTTTATTTCTGGAGCTGAAAAAATAGCCCAAGATGAGGCCTCCCTTGAGAAGTGTTTAGTTGATTTCTGGGAATTTTAAGAGAGCATCGAGGTGACAAATATTAAATCCAATTTTTTCTTCTATTATGGTGGAGGATGAGGGAAGGCACGGGAATCCTCCCACTACTATTTCTGGATTTGAGTTTTATGACTGGGACAGGCTGGGAAGGAATCTTTATAAAATGACCCCAGCTGAAATTGTATGTGCATCCCTACCTGATCAGAGACGGTAGGCTATCAGCTTGGGTCTTATTTTTATAGCTCCTCGGTGACAATTCCAAACAAAAATGATAAATATATCCAAACAGTCAAGTAAGGGTACCAGGAAGTCAGACCTATCAGAATGAGGTCAAGATGCAAGGTATGAAGGATTGAGCACCCTTTTCTTTCATTTTGCATTTTAAAATTTATTTGGTTAAATTTTTACATAGTCTTTATTCTGTGTGTGACTTTTATATCACAAATTAATGGCTAGTTAAAAAAAAAAAAAAAAAAAAGGAATCGCTTAAGTTAAGGACACTTAATCTCCTCCCATCAATTTTGGTAACCTGATCCCAGATGAACAATCTGTTAGTGGCCGCACCTGACCACTGCTGGGGTTTCTAGTTACAACAGGGAGGCTGGTATAGTACACCAAGGACATGGAGAACATCTATGAGGTACAGCTTTCCTCCCAACCCTTAAAACAAGGCTTAAGGCAAGGGGGCAGGAAGGCTGGAGGTTCCCAACAGGGAGGGCAAATGCTAAGAGCCTTGCATCTGACACCACCTGAAGAGGCCAGAGGCAAACCTGAGTACCTCAAGCAAGGAGTGAGAGAAGGCCCTTGAGATCCAAAAGTAGAAGTCAGTTGTGTCTCATGATGTGAGGGATAAATTAATTTCTCAAGTGGAAGTCGGTGCCTTAGAATACAGGGAAACATCAGCCAGAGGAAGGCTCGGCTGCGACGCTCAAGGGAAAGAGGGCACGCAAAAGAGGAGGATTTGCGTGTTTCTGTTCTACTGCACCTCAGGGATCAGCTGGAAGAGCGCGTTAGAGAACAGCGTTCCAATGGACAGGGCGATGAAGTAAGTGAGCACGCGGCTGAAAAACGCTTTCTCAGTGCAGGGCAGGACGAGAACTCCCAGGAGAGAGGCCAGGTTAATCAGGGACACACTGAGGAAACCAAAGCCCCACACTGTGGAGGAACAAGAACAGACGAGGGCCTCCATTACTGAGGGTAGGAGCACCCCTGGTGCTGGGGCGTGCTCAATCCAGATCAGGTATGGTGGAGGGCATGCAGAGATCAACCAGCCCTCCAGCAAATACTTATTGGGTCCATCTTCTACTAGGTGCTGTGGACAAGTCTGAGAAAAAGATATCAAAGCTGCTACCAAAAAGCAGCTTACTTTTTAGATTGAGAGACGGATGACAACGTGGACTATTAAATACCATATGCTTTAAATAACCAGAGCAGAGAGCACACAGCAGTCCCACAGGATTTTAGAAGGATAACAGGGGACCTTAAAAATCTCCCATACTCACAAACCTGGGTTAACCCAGTGTGGCTGGGGCAGAGCTAGAAGAGTGGGCAGTGGAGGAAGAAGTGGACCAAGGGCTGACTCTGCAGGAACTTACATGTTACACTAAAAAATGAAAACAAAACAAAGAATTAAAAGTACAACACAAAAAAACCAGGACTTGTCACTCTGCCACCCACAGCATGCGTTAATGAAAACCAAAAAAGAAAAACGGACTTTAAAAAGCACTCACATGCCTGGTCCAAAAGTCCCACACTCTGAACAGTTACTAGTCACTCCACCCAAGAGTCTGGCTATGTGCTAGACCAGTTTTGTGAGTGAAAAAAATGTTTTTAGGTACAGTCGTTACTTTCATTCTTCCCTTCTGACGTGGATAACCTGATTCTGGGTTAAGTTTTCAAGGGAGGCAAATGATCTGGCCCTTCCCTCTGCTCCCAGTTTACCTTCCAGGGAGCTTGGCTTCCCCTCTTCCGTCTGCTCATTCTCCTCATTTTCCTGGTTCTCAGAGGTGCAGGCTTTGGAATCCAGCTGCTGGAGAATGGTGGGGCAGAACTCCTGGAACTCACTCCTCCCAATCCGTGACTGGTTGGTAAGGTTGTGGGCAGCAAAGAGGCCTCCAGAACTGAAGCACTGAAACCAAGTGGGGAAGGGATGGGAGAAGGTACAAAGCCTCTTAGAATCCAAAAGTTACACCCTGCCCCTCAGCAGAAACTGACTCAGTTTTCCAAGAGGAAAAGGAGAAAACACACATTTGTGAATTTTAGGGAACTGGGAAGCTAACCTCTAGATATGACAGCAAAGTAGTCCCTAACCTTTGATAAACTGGTAAGAAATGTTAGATAAAGATCAGCGCACCCACCTGTAAATGGTGGCCTGGGAAGTTTGGGGAACAACTAAATTCCAATTGTTGTGACCATGGTATGGTTTCTACAAAGCTTCATTCAGATATCAAATCTGGCTACATATCACCATAGCCCAGGGAGCCATTATATTAAAATGCAGATTCTAGATACTTCTCTAGAGTTATTCAATACTGGTATCCATAGGGGTGGGGTACCTTGCAAACTGTTGTAGCACCCCATCAAACCAGTATGTGGAGATCATATGCTGACAGATGTTAACTAGGTACACTGATTTCGACACATGGCAAACCCATGTGTTAAGAGTGTTAGATCTGTGCTCCACAAGGTTTTCTTGCTTGTAAACTTTGTAGACTTAGATTGCCCAAGCCTTTTTTCCATGGTGCTCTTGGGTGGGTTCAAACCACCAACCTTTAGGCTAGTGGTAAAGCACAAACTATTTGAGCTACCCAGGGACCCTGACAGAGGACAGAGAAAGAAAGTCTAAAGATTCAAACTCTGCCAAGGGGCAAGCAGAGGTAGGTCAACGCACATGAGCACTCCAGTACCCTAGGGAGGCAACAGGTAAGTGGTTTTCATTCCTATGAAACATTGTAGTGCTACCATCTTTCAAAGTCACTCTTCCGGTGTGCTGAGACAAAGTGTTTCTAGGCCTATAAAGCTGAGGGTTCAGCTCTGAGTATCACCTTGGAAGCAACTGGAGCCTGGATGCAGCACCCTCTAGTGGCACAGTTAGGTACTGTTCCAGCTCACACTCCCTCTTCTGCATCTTACAGTTACTGTACAGTCCACAAAATTTACCACTTCATTTCCCTACTAGCTATCTACCGACTCCATGGTACTTAACAACAACAACAACATCTTTGTTCTGTGTTGGTAAAAAGTAAACTCAGGTATTACTCATTTTGCTCTATTTCTTATAATACTCAGCACAGAGAACATAGGTAATGTAAAGACTACTTGTTGTTGTTAAGTGCCTTCGAGTCGGAGCCGACCCATAGCGACCCTGTACAGGGTTTCCGAGGGTGTAAATCTTTACGGGAGTAGAAAGCCTCATCTTTCTCCCGCGGAGCGGCTGCTAGTTGATTTATATTTGGCTGCCACAGAAACCTCACATTCTGAACAGCTAAAATGATATGGAAGAACAAACACAGAATCAGGAGCCAAAAGACCTGAGTTCTAGACTTGGTCCTACTAGTAATTCACTGTGTCCAGGACTCTCTATAAAATAAAGATCATCCCACCTGCATCTGGAAGTACTAAGAGGTACACAGAGGATATTGTTCAATGTGCTTTGTAAACGGTAAACTCTGTATTAGAAATGCTAACTATTCTGAAAGCTGCAGCTTCTGAGAGGTTCCAGGTGATCCAGGTGCAGTTCTGAGGAAGAGTCTGGAGGGCTGAGCACCCCCACTTCATTACCGTCCTTTGCTAAGATGTTCAAAACACCATGCAAGTGGTCTAGAGGAGACTTTGTTGATTCAGACAGGGGATGGAAAAAAGTAGGCCTACCTGCTGTCTTAACAAGATTTGCCCAAAGAAATCTTGGTAGTGCAACAACCAACTGTGCTACTGTTAATTGAAAGGGTGGTAGTTCATACCCACTCAGCAGCTCCATGGCAGAAAGACTTGCTCCGGGAAAGAGTACAGCCAAGAAAACCACACTGGGCAGTTCTACTCTGTCACATGGGGTTGCCATGAGTTGAAAACCAACAAAAAGCTTCTACCAAGTTGCTCAGCTACCCTGTGAGCTCCAAGAAAGCTGGGGCAGTGCCATGCAGAGATGGGGCCCTTACCCTTGAAAGGTTCCTCTGCTCCTGTTCAGGCTGAGTGATGTTCTCCCGGCCCACTCCCACATCTAGGTGGTTGAGTAGGGCTTTCAGCTGCTGTAGAGTGAGGCTGTCCCCCTCACCATAACGATGCATGAGGTCCTGCAGGAAAGAGGCAGCACTGATGGCTGGCGTCTCCTCGGATGAAGCGTGAGCCTCAGGGTTTGTTCTCCATAAGCCGAGCAGAGTCAGCAGGAAGCAGCCATGGAAGTGTAGGCACAGCAGCTTCATGGTGACCAAATAAGCCTGCAAGAAAACAAGCCGGGTGGAGGTGAGGCTTTAAGGAAACCTCTCTCTTCTCCCACTTTTCCTGTCAGCCAACCACAGATTAGACCTTTGGGCTACAGCCCACTGATTCATTCCTCTTCCTCAGATTCTGAATCCAGTAAGTAGCAAAGTCTCCCTTGAAACAAATCTAGTATTTACTCTTGTAATTCCAATTCCTTCTGCCTAGCTTTTGAGCAGAATAAAAATAGTAAAATAACAAACTTAACAGGTCTGACTAGATGAAATTTAAAAATTAAAAACAAAAACAAAAAAACAACAGAGACTTCCAGCAAGATGGTAGATGAGGCAGACATACTACACGGACCCTGTACAACAAAGATATGAAAGACCAAACGAACAGACACAGATGAAAATACTGGAACCCTGAACTTGGGTGGAAAGATTAGA
The DNA here is from genome assembly GCF_000296735.1 of Chrysochloris asiatica. Classification (NCBI taxonomy): domain Eukaryota; kingdom Metazoa; phylum Chordata; class Mammalia; order Afrosoricida; family Chrysochloridae; genus Chrysochloris; species Chrysochloris asiatica. Next base: position 15,447,417 of record NW_006408582.1, read on the forward strand.
AAAGTGGATTGAATGCTTGCTGGGAGGAGAAGCTAAACAGGGATGGTGAGAAATGGATACTGATTGGTGAATGGTTGGTTTTGCAGCAAGACCATCTTGAACTTTCCTGAGCAGCTCTGGTGAAAGAAGGTGGCCTGGCAGAGCAGATTCATACAGGTGCCGGGAAAGGTGAGATTCCTTCATTTCCTCCACCCTCCTCTGGTGATCAGAGGTGCAGCTACCCTCTTTGCAAACCCTGCTCTCTGGAAATTTAGATCTGTGAGGTATAATGAACCATGCCAATGTGAGACACGGGGGCCAAGTGTGCCACTTTGGTGCCTGGATTCAGGTGGACTCAGCCCCAGACCTAAGAACCTGCTGACCACAAGACCAGCAGCAGTCAAGCAGAAACTCTCATAACCAGCTTCCCTGCCCTCAACTCCATCAAGGGCCTCCAGGAACTATTTTCGGATTGAAGGCCATGAACATAGATAACACCTATAATTGTAAGAACTCCACCAAGGTTCAGGAACACCATTGACAGAGCCCTCCCACACATATCTTATAAGCTCATTGGCTGGCCTGAGCCTCCCAACTGCACTCATATTGTTTCTAATCTTGCTTCCTCGTTTTTTGTTTTGTTTGTTTGTTAATGCTTTCTTCTCCTTCTCTTTTCAGTCTCTTGAATTTTATCCTTTCCATCTCCGCTTTTCCTTTCTTCTTTTCTTCAGTTTCTCATTTCCCCTCTTCTCTTTTTTTTTTTCTTAAATGTTTGATTGTGAATTATGTGATAGTTTACATGGGAGAACATTAGTTTTACATTCATTCTATCGTGTATCATCTCATTGCCATGGTTACAATCCCCTCCATGCAATCCTTCCCCCTTACCCCCCAGATCTTCAGCACACAGTCACTCTCCCTCTCTGGATCTAAAGTTTCTAGCTGCTCCATTGCTCCATGTCATCATCTCTGGCTCCATTTCAGGCATCACTGCTTCTCTGGGTAGGATCCCGATCTCTGCTCTTCTCCATTGATGGTCCTAGGGACCTCCGCTCCTAGACTGAAAAGTTAATCACTCCCCTCCTTGCTATAAAACGTCTACCTTCACATTTGTCATTTCCCCTCTTCTCTTGATTCCTTTTGATCTTTCTTTACTACTCTTTACTCTCTTTTTTCATCTACTCTCCTCTCCATAGTCTTTAAGCGACTGATAAAAAATTTCTTCCTTTTATTTTCTCTTCTATAGCTCCGGTTTTCCTGTCTTTTTTCTCTTTTTAGTTGTTACATTCTCTTTTTCGGTTGCTCCCTGTTTTTATTTATTTTTTCTCCTTTATTATTATCACTTTTCATTGTTGGCTGCTTGTTTGTTTACTCTGTTTTGTTTTCGTGTGTGTGTGGGGGGGGGAGGGGGGTGCTTCTCCTCTTTCTCACCAGACAGAGTCAACAACCATGCTAGTACAGCCCAGCTACAACCATACCTTAGATACAGCTCCACCCACCGGACAAGAGCCAATACCAGCTCCTATACCACCTGATGAATGATAGACAGTAAACTTACCGTAAACAGTGAACAGAGTATAGCACACATGCTTCCATTATCTAACGACACTCACAGGAGACAGCTGGTGAGAGCATAAGGTTGCTAACAACAACAACAATGGATGGGAAGACTTAAAAATGTGAAAATGTCAACACCCCCCAAAACAATCTACAGATAAAATGCTATCCCAGCATCATTCTTTAAAAAAATAGAAAAACTAATCACTAAGTTTATATGGAAAGGAAAGAGAACCTAGATAAGCAAAGCATTATAAAAAAGAACAAAGTAGGAGGCCTCTTACTTTCCAATCACAAAACCTACTACACAGCCTCAGTATCTAAAACAACTGGGTAACTGATCAATGGAACAGAATTGAGAATCCAGAAGTAAATGCATCCATCTACAGTCAGTTGATCTTCCACAAGGAGCCAAAATGCATTAAATGGGGAAGAGAGTTTCTTCCACAAATGGTACTGTCAAAATTGGAAATCCATTTGCAGAAAAACAAGACCCATATCTTACACCAAATACAAAAACGAACTCAATGTGGATTAAACACCTAAATGTAAACCGTAGAAGTATAAAAATCATCAATGAAAAACTAGGGACAAATTAAGGGCACTGATACAGGGCAAAAATACACTATTAAACATAACTGAAAATACACAAACAGAAGAAAACAAAATAGAAGCCTGAGACCTCCCATAAATTAGACACTGAAGTACATCAAAAAATTTCATCAAAAGAGTAAAAAAGAGAACCCACAGACTGGGCAAAAATATTAGGCAACAACATATCAAACTACTCTCCAAAATTTACAGAGCATTTCAACGCCTCAACAAGAAGACAAATAATCCAATTACAAAATGGGCAGAGGACATCAACAGACACTTCACCAAAGAAGACATTCAGGCAGCTCACTAACACAGGAAGAAATGCTCATGATCATTACTCATTGGAGAGATGCAAATCAAAACAATGACATAACATCTCATACTACCATTTAATAGCAAAGGTAAAAACAAAACAGAAAACAACAAATGCTGGCCAGGGTGTGGAGAGACTGGTACCATTCAACACTGCTGGTGGTACTGTAGAATAGTTCAACCACTGTGGAAAACAGTATGGCGCTTTCTCAAAAAGCTGGAAATAGAAATACTATATAACCAAGCAACCCATCTACTTGGCACATATCCTCAAGACATTAGAGCTGTCATATGACTAGATATATGCCTACCATGTACTAATCACACTAATCACACTAGCAAAAAGATGGAGACATCCTAAATGTTTATCAACAGAAGAATGGCTAAGCAAACGTTGGTGCACATACACAATGCAATATTATGCAACACTGAAGAGTAACAAGCAACCTGGAGGACATTATGCTGAGTGAAATCAGTCAATCACAAAGGGACAAATATATTATGAGATGATGGTTGTAAAAAGTGAAGAAGAGGTTTTCTTGATAAAAGAAACATTTTGACAGTCATAGCGGGAAGGAGGGAGTGGATTATTCACATTTTAGAAGGTAGACACATGTCAACATGGGTGTTGTTGTTGTTGTTATGTGCCGTGGAGTCAGTTCCTACTCATAGCGACCCTGTACAGGGTTTCTGAGGCTCTAAATCTTTACGGGAGCAGAAAGTCTCATCTTTCTCCAGCGGAACAGCTGGTAGTTTCAAACTGCTGACTTTAAGGTTCACAGCCCGATTCGTAACCACTACGCTACCAGAGCTCCTTCAACGTGGGTGATGGGGCAACAATATACATGAGGGAGGCTAGGTTGGCAGAGGAAAGTTGAAGGTAGTGGGAGACACAGGGAGGAATGCAAAAGTTATAGTGAACAGAGGAAATACTGTTAACTGTTGGTACACAGAGGGGGACTGCAATGATTGTAATGAAGCAAAGTATATGATTTGTTGAATGTAAAACTGATGATCTGCTATATAAACCTTTCAACTCACAAAAGTTAAAAAAAAAAAAAAATCCATGTGGTATAATACATCACGATTGGTTGGTAAGGGAGTCGCTAAGTGAGACAAACTGATATAGAGGTCAAAACACAGCAACCATCATGAGGATGGTGCAGGATGAGGCAAGGTTCTGTTTTGTTATACAAAAGGTTGCCTGAGTTGGAACCAACTCAATGGCAACAAGCAACAAAGGTAGTAGGATGATGATGATGGTTTTTCTTTTGTTAATACTTTCCCTGAGAATGGTGTTATTGTTAAGTGATGTTGAGTAGATTCTGACTCATAGTGATCCTGTGTAGTGGCTGGTGGGTTTGAACTGCCAACCTGCAGGTTAGCAGTTCAGTGCTTATCCTAATCCTACAGTGTTACACCAGTACTGTTATATTTTAAGTAGTAAAAGAAATAAAGAGGGTAAAAAGATCCATCAGAATCCAGGCACTACAGTCATTTCCACTCTGCCCCTGGTACCTAGAGTCCCATCACCAGAATGCCTGACAGTGAGTGCTGGGTGTCCCCACCTCCAACGTTTGCTTATGAGAGAGGCACTAGTGTAGTTAAAAGCAGCTTGTTTGAATCCTTTGCCACTTATCATCTGTGAGTTTTGGTTATTTAACTACAGTCAGCATTCTAGAATCACCAAGCATGGTGATCACCTTACCATGGCCTTTGGTATCAGACTAACCTGGCTTGAATTACTCAGTGCTATTTCTCCCATAAAGATTTACAGCCTTAGACAGCCTGTACAGGGTCACTATGAGTCGGAACTGACTCAGTGGCATTTAACACCACCACCACCACCACACTGGTTACAATGAGAATGCAATGTCCTTAGGCTATTGGAAGGATCTATGACAAGGCCCTCAGAAAGTGCTTGAACTATAGAAAGTACCAAATCAAATTTAGTTATTATTATTAGACTTGTAGAACAAAACTGTAAGAATGAAAATAGGGGATCTGGGAAGTCAGTCTATGACAGGACAACTACAAAGCATAGGGAGGGAAAAGTATAGTTACAGAGTTCCAGGTGGCGAAGAGGTCAGGTAGATTTAGGATAAAACAGACTGTTTTAAAACTAAGAAGTAATTAATAAAGTACAGGGTACCCAAAGAAACTTAATACATCTTCACATCAAATCAAGAAATGGAAAACCCAGGAAGAGTTTGGAAACATTAAAACTATGAAGAAATTGACAAGAAAAAGCACACAGAAAATGAACCCAGCATAGGAAAGCAAGCAGAACAAAGAAACCAGCAGCACCACAGAAAACAAACAGAAAAATGACTGCAATCAATGCATATCAATATTTACACTGAACATTAATCGATTAAAGGCACCAGTCAAGTGACAGAGACTAGCAAAATGGGTATCCTAGCAAATTAGGATCCTTCAATAGCACAGACACACCTTACAAAGATGATAGATTAAAAACTATAGGATAGAAAACAAAAAAAATGTATCAAGCTAATTACGATAAAAAAGGAGCAGGAATGGCAGTATTAATGATGATAAAATAAATTTTTATGTCTGATAAAATTATGGTTAAAGGGTCAATTGAACAAGGGGTCATAAACCTAATAAATATCTATGCTCCCAACAAAAGAGCCTCAAAATACATTAATCAAACGCTAATAGTATTGAAGGAAATACAAAACTCAACAATAGTTGGAGATTTTAATATACCACTTTCAAAAAAGGACAGAACAAGCAGAAGGAAACTCAACAAAGGCACAGAGGAACTAAATAGCATAATCAATCAATTTGACCTCATGGATTTGTACATAGCATTCAACCGAACAGCACAATACACATGTTTTTCCAGTGCACATGGAACATTCTACAGAACAGACTGTGTATGTGTAAGGCCACAGAGCAAGTCCCAATAAATTTAAAGACCTCTGTCAAGTGCTGAAAAGCAGAGCTGTCACTTTGAGAACTAAGGCGTACCTGACACAAGCCATGGTGTTTTCAATCAGTTCATATGTATGCAAAAGCTGGATAATGAATAAGAATTCCACCTGCCTGCGATCTCTTAGCTTATTCCAGAAGTGTCTCCTCATAGAAGCCACACTTCTGTTCTGTGGACTTACCGTTATTGCTGTAATTAAAACAAAACAAAACTCAAATCGGTGGCAGCTCTGATTTGCTCTGAGTCTATGTGTGTCAGAGTCAAACTGTGGTTGTTGTTGTTGTTGTTAAGTGCCATCGAATCGGTTCCAACTCACAGCGACCCTGTATAGTTTCCGAGGAGCAGCAGGTGAGCTTAAACCACTGACCTTGCAGTTCAAATAGCTTTGCAGTGTGATGCATTAACCCACAGCTCCACACCAGGACAGTGGTTAGATGGGTTTTATTTATCATACTGTATTTTTCCATCTGTACACATCTATGATTTCCAGTTGGCTGACTGTGTTGTTTAGTTCCAGAAAGTTTCTTTCTGGTTGTTCTATCCATTTTTGAAAGTGGTGTATTAAAATCACCCACTATTAGTGTAGATTCATCTATTTCTTTCTTCAAATCTATTAGAGTTTGCTTTATATATTTTGGAGCTCTTTCATTGGGAGCACAGATATTTATTATGGTTGTCATCTTGCTCAATTGTCCCTTTATTCATGAGATAATCTCCATCTTTTTCTATTATGCTGGGTTTTGCCTTAAAGTTTATTTTATCAGAGATTAGTACTGCCACTCCTGGTAGCTTTTTATTGCAATTAGCTTGATATATAT
>NW_006408582.1:15455940-15474720 GCF_000296735.1 Chrysochloris asiatica
AGCATCAATGGACTCAAGTGTGGCAACAGTAATGAGGTTGGCCCAGGATTGGGCAGTGTTTCATTCTGTTAATGCCATGAGTTGGTACTGAACTGATGGCATATAACAACAACAACAATGGATCAATTGCTGCCATTATGTTTATTTTTTTGTGTTGTTGCTGCTTTTTTTATTCTGTGTGTTATCCTTTGTTGAGTTCATGCTTTTTGTGTTCTTTCTTGTGAGTTTCCTCATAGTTTTAATGTTTTCATGGTCTTGGATTTTCATTTTCTTAGTATGTTGTGAAGTGTTAATTTTCTTTGAGGTTACCTTATAGTCCATTAACTTTTCCCTCCATTTAGTGCAGTCTATTTTATACTATAATTTACCTGACCCTATCGCCATCTGGATCTCTGCTCCTCTGTGTTTACTTTCTTTTACAATGCAATTGTTTTGATCATAGACTGACCTCTCAGATTCTCTGAGTTTGTTCTTATAGTTTTGTTCTGATCTCAACTCTTCCTTCTGTTGATTTAATTCTGGGAGGTACTGCCACATATGTCAATCTCTGGTTGTTGTCTGTTCTTGCTGCTCCTCAATCCACAGAACACCCTTTAGGATGTTTTGTAGCACAGCGTTGGCTTTGGCAAAATCCCTTAGCTTCTGTTTATCCTGGAATGTTTTGATTACACCACAGTATCTGATTGATAGCTTTGTCGGATAAAGGATTCTTGGTTGGCAGGTGTTTTTTTTCTTTCAGGGTTTTATATATGTCTAAACCCTATACAGGGTGGCTACGGGTTGGAACCGACTCGACGGCACTTAACAACAACAACAAGGAGCTCTCAGTAGTGTAGTGGTTATGCATTGGGCTGCGAACTGCAAGGTCAGCAGTTTGAAACTACCAGCTGTTCCACAAGAAACAGATGAGGCTTTTTGCTCTCGTAAAGAGTTACAGCCTTGGAAACTCTTTACAGGGTCACTATGACTCTGTTCCGACTCCACGGCACATAACCACCACCACCACCACAACCCTGAAAGAAAAAACAAGGGGGCGGGGGTGTCTGGTAGTGTAGTGGTTATGAATTGGACTCCTAACCTCAAGACTGGCAGTTTGAAACTACCCACTGTCTCTTCTTGGGTAACACAGGGAGAGAAAGAGTCCCCAAAAGGTAGAAGGGGGAGCATAAAACAGCAAAACAATAACAGCAAAAAAAAAAAAAAAAAAAAGAAAAAAAAAAAAAAAAAAAAAAAAAAAAAAAAAAAGAAAACAACAACAATAAAAACTAGACTGGATACTGTAGTCTATAATTGCAGAAAAAGGAGAGGAGAGAGAGAAGAAAGAAAGAAAAAAAAGTCTGTAGCCTAATATGAGTATGAATTTAATGTCCTCTTCAGTTTCTTGCCTTCAAAGCAACCTGAGAGATTTCAAGATGCCACTGTTGGTTGTTATGCTGTACCTCAGGATTGAATTTAATTTTGGGCCTGTTTTGCTTTTAAACTCTCTTTCCCTCTCTACACCCCTTGTTCTAGCCTTTTCCGTATTTTAATAAAAAAAACAGTTCAGGGCTGGCTCTTGAGCTGAGAGTATCTGTGCACATGTGTGGCAGAAGAGCCCCCCAGTGGTGAGAGTGGGGGATATGTCCACTCACTCAGGCACCCCCTCTAGTCACCAGAATGGAGGTACACAAACAGTGGGGGGTCAATGAACATATACCAAAAATAAGAAAATCAGAACAAAGCAATACAACAAAGTGTGTTGTCCACCTTTGGCATTTTTCTGTGGTGTGTATGCTCCCAAGCTTGGTCTTGCCATTTGGTCTCACCCAAGTTGTCGGCTCCCGGCTACTGAGCCCGGCAGATTTAAAAGTACACGATTTCTTACTTCTGATACAAGTTCCACTAGCTATAAACCTTCAAACTTTAAAAATATTCCTACCAATGTGGTTCCAAGTTTTGGAGCTCTGCCCTGAATCTGCTTTACCTGGTATTCTATGGTATTGCTGACAGCAAACCTCATTGCACCTCCACCCTAGCCACCATCAAGCCCCGCCTCCCCCCTGAATTGGTTTTTAAAAGCACTTTGTATAAAAGTAAGAAAAGGTTGATTATCCATACCAAAGAATGATCTCCTATTTGGGGGATGGAGTAGGAGTCGGGGTGCAGAGGGAGCAAGGGAGAAGGGAGGGAACCTAAATTAATAGAAATTATAGTTCCCCAGATCTCTTGTTTCTACCATTGACTGGTCTTAGTGATTAACTCAAACTCTCCCTCTCTAAGTGTCTTCTCAATGCTTGAAATTCAAGGGAAGTCAATAGGAATGTCCAGTTCTCTTATGTTCCTCCCAGAGACAGAGAGACAGGAGGGTTTCTGAGGTACCAGTGGTCTATACAACACATTATCTAGGGTTGTGAACTTCAACAACCTTACAAGGTAGCTCCCACCCCTCTCTTGGGGACCCCTCTGTCAGAAAGGGCTCATTTCTGAAGAAGACCTTAATGGAGACCAGTCTGTCTCCAGTATTCCATCTCCTTCCTCATTTTAAGAGTGTGACCTCTCAGTCAGACAGAAATTTATCTCCTCTTATTCGGAGCTCTGGTAGCTTAGTAGTTACGAGTTGGGCTCCTAACGTCAAGGTCAACAGTTTGAAACTACCAGCTGTTCTGTGGGAGAAAGATGAGGCTTTCTACTCACAAATAGATTTACAGCCTCAGAAACCCTATGCAGGGTCACAATGAGTCAGAAACCACTCCAAGGCACACCACTACCCCCTTATTCACTACTAAAGGCTAACTGTTAATGGATTAACAAAAATCAATGGCTGTGGATGAGTCAAAGAGTCAACAACATTTCTGAGACTCATATTGTTGTTAGGTTCTGACTAACTGAAACACAGCCTGGTCATGCTCCATCACCATCCTCACAATCATAGAATATCTGAGCCCAAATGTGTTGCTGTGGTGTTGATTCGGACTCATGGTGTCCCCATGTGTAACAGAGCAGAAATAGTCCATAGGGCTTACTTGCTGATAATCTTTATGGATCACCAGGTCCATGTTCCACCATATCACTGGTTGGGTTTAAACTGCCAACCTTTAGGTTAGTAATTCAGTGTAAACTGGAGACCTGCAGACAAGCTTAGACCTCAGATTGGAAGGTAAAGGTCTAGAAGAATCAAAAAACCTGGTATTTGTCTTCCCGTAATCAGGAAGTGCTAACTGATCCTAAGGCACTGGAATAAGCACTGACCTTGATGTTAGAAGATCAATTTCTGGAGCAACTTCAAACAAGTCATTGATCCCACTAAGCTGGTTTCCTTAGTTGAAAAGGGGAAAATAAACCCAGAGAGCTTTATTAGTATCCAAGATGATAAAGTATGTTGAAACATTATATAAAAGTAAAGATACCTAAATTAAGATTTCCCTTACTCTGATACAAAATGAGCAAAATATAGTAAAAAGTAGGAAGAATAAAAGTCCACCAACAGCAACCAAACAAGGAGAAGTACATAACCTACTATGTTGTTGTTGTTAATTGCTGTCAAGTTGTTCCGACTCACAGTAACCCTACACAGGGTTTCCGAGGAGTAGCTGGTGGGTTTGAACTGCTGACCTTGTGGTTCAAAGCCTAGTGCTGCCCCAGTGCCATACCAGGAGTCCACAATCTACTATGTTGTTAAGTGCCTTCCAGTCTGTTTTGACTTATAGCGACCCTTTAAAGGAGCTCTGATAGCGTAGTGGTTACGAATCGGTCTGCAAGCCGCAAGGTCAGCAGTTCGAAACTACCAGCTACTCCGCGGGAGAAAGATGAGGCTTTCTGCTCCCGCAAAGATTTACAGCCTCGGAAACTCTGTCCACAGCACATAACAACAACAAAGGGTTTCCAAGGACTGGCTGGTGACTTTGAACCACCGACCTTGCAATTCAAACTTACCTTGTGGTCCAGTATATTATCCTACAGTGCCACACCAGCATTCCTCCATAATCTACTATGGGGATAGTCTGTTGTGGAGTTAGTTTCGACTCATAGCGACTCTATATAGGGTTTCTGAGGCTGTAAATCTTTACAGAAACAGAAAGCCTCATCTTTCTCCCATGGAACTGCTGGTAGTTTTGAACTGCTGACCTTGAGATTAGCAGCTTGACTGGTAACCACTACGCTATCAAAACTCCTTCAAAACCAGAAGCAAGGAAAGAAAGAAAGGCACCATATGTGGTTCATCTAACTATGGCGCAGCCCTGACTAGACAAGCTATAATGACAAGGTAGCAGAACTTGAGTGAAGTGGAGGTGTGGAGGCATTTTCACAAACACCTCCCAATCTGGAAAGGCAAACTGCCAAGAATTCTTTCTCCTCCTCAATTAAGGAGTAGTGGTAAATGCTGATGGATAAACTAAGAGAACAATGGACTGATTCTTTGAGGGAAGTAAGGGCTCAATTCAGGGTCACACACTGAATTGAGGCAACCATCCAATTCCAAGGAGTTTTCCTTCCCTTCCAGCAGAAATGTAATACACCTCCCAAAGAGTGATTGAGTCAGGATATAGGAATTCTAACCAAATTCCAGAAGAGAAGACAGATCCATCTCCCTATCTTCACCTCTACCACTGCCTTTGGGCTACAGAAAATAAATCATAAATACCCAGCCCCTCATCACTATTGTGGAATCTTGGTGTGGTGCTGCAGGATAATGTGTTGGACTGCAAGGTCAGTTTAGACCACAAGGTCAACGGTTCAAGTCTACCAGCCACACCTCAGAAACCCTATACAGGGTCTCTATGCGTAGAACATTGTGAAGTATGAGTATTCCTGAACACTTGATGGTGCTCACGAAGAATCAGTACACAGACCAAGAGGCAGTTATTCGAACAGAACATGGGAACACTGAATGGTTTAAAATTAAGAAAGGTGTGTGACAAGGTTGTATTCTTTCACTATACTTATTCAACCTGTATGCTGAGCAAATAATTGAAGAAGCTGGGTTATAAGAAAAACGTGGCATCAGGATTGGAGGAAGGCTCATTGACAACCTACAATATGCAGATGATACAATCTTGTTTGCTGAAAGTGAAGAGGATTTAAAGTATTTACTGATGAACATCCAAGAGCACAGCCTTCAGTATGGATTGCATCTCAATGTAAAGAAAACAAAAATCCTTACCACTGGACCAATAAACAACATTCTTATCAATGGAGAAGAGATTGAAGTTGTCAAGGACTTCATTCTTCTTGGATCAACTATCATCACTCATGGAAGCAGCAGTCAAGAAATCAAATGACATATTGCATTAGGCAATTCTGCTGCATAAGACCTTTTTAAAGTGTTGAAGAGCAAAGATGTCAGCTTGAAGACTAAAGTGCGCCTGACCCAAGCCATGGTATTTTCAATAACCTCATGTGCATACAAAAGTTGGACAGTGAATAAGGAAAACTGTAGAAGAAATGATGCTTTTGAATTGTGGTGTTGGAGAAGAATATTGAAAGTGCCATGGGCTGCTAAAAGAACTAACAGATCTGTATTGGAAGAAGTGCAGCCAGAGTGTTTCTTGGAGGCCAAACATCATCTCTCATACTTTGGACATATTGTCAGGAGGGATCAGTTGCTAGAGAAGGAGATCATATTTTGTAAAGTGGAGGGTCAGAGAAAAGGAGGAAGACCCCCAGCGAGATGCATTGGTGGAATGGCAGAATCAATGGGCTCAAGTATGGCAAAAGTTGTGAGTTTGGCCCAGGACCAGGCAGTGTTTCCTTCTGTTATATATAGGGTCACTATGAGTCAGTACTGACTTGATGGCACCTAACAACAACATGAGTAGGAACTGACTCCATGGCACTTAACAACAACAGCACTATTATAGTTGGGTGGGGACAAATCAGACTGAATATGTTGGAAAGAAAGCTACATTCTCTTTTTAGAGTCAACAGAAAGAACATCTGAGCAACTGAACACAAGAATAGCACAAGCATGAAGGAACAGATGAAAAGAAATAGGAGGCCAACAATGCTGCCAAGCTAAACTCAAACACAACTCCAGGAGAAAACAATTTCTCACAATTGTTCATGCTGTAGAAGAACTTAATTAGAACTAAGATCACAAAACATAATGAGTTAAAAGAGGCTAGAACACACGAGCAGGCACGTAAGCTTGCTGGCAACCATGTTGGTCTACATGTGAGTGAAAGTGGGGGAAAGTAAGCAATGAAGATGTAGGCTGAGTTTGACCACTTCCCATATACTCCTGCTGACCTTGAGATGAGAGAGAAGAGGAAGGGCTGGTTGGTCCAAAGTTTGGGGAGACCTGGAGACTTCTGAACCCATGGACTCCTAGCCATGGAGGGCTAGAGCTGAGAATGAAGCAGCCAGTTGGTATGAAGTGGGGGAAGATGCACAAGAATGCCCAAACTTGCCGATAATACCCATTTGACCTAGCTTTGATGGCTTGATGACCAGAGATCGACTAGAGGAAGATATATTTATGGGTATAGTAGCTCAAAACACCAATCAAAAGGGAAGGAGTCTTCACATCCAGGATTAAGCCTATCACCTCGGTATACAGGGTTGACAGGGATAGGCAATTTAGACCTTGGCTACCTTGTCTATGGAGGTGGGGGTGGGGGGTGGGGTGGGGATGGGGGTGGGGCACGCTATAAAGGCACAAGTGGCTGGCTTATGAGAGACAAGTCTTGACATCCTAGCTTCTAGAAACATTCAGGCTGCACTTCTTCCAAGACAGATTTGTTTGTTCTTCTACAGTCTATGGCACTTTTAATATTCTTCTCCAACACCGTATTTTAAATTCAAATGCATAAATTCTTCTCATTTAATTCATTGTCCAACTTTCACATACACATGAGGCAACTGAAAATTCTATGGCTTCCGTCAGGCGCACCTTAAGTCCTCAAAGTGAAATCTTTGATATCTCACAGATTAGGGGGCTAGGAGTTTTGAGTTCAGGGCACCAGCTCTAGAAGAAGGTTCTCTGTGGCTCTGGGGGAAGATCCTTGTCTCAGTTTATGTAGTCCAGTGTTCTCAGATTCCTTGGAAATCTTCATGGAGTATCTATTTTCCTCATTATAACTCAGCAGTGATTAGGTTTAGGACCTACCCTATGCTGCTATCACCATTAACATAACAAAGAAAGGCCCACTCCCAAGATTCCAACACATACTTCAGGGGAGCATGATTCAACCTGTAACAGAAGGTTAGTAAGGACAAAGCAAAAACAAGAGCAAGATAGTTAAGTAATATTATGGATAATTAGTGTTCCTGATGTCCAGAGAAACCACCAATGGAATAGCAGATAGGCTCAAAGATAAACAATGCCTGATTATCCTGAAGGGAAAGGAAACACTGAATTTTAAGATTAGGATAATTCCTTGTATTTCAAAAAAAATCTGATGTATAATGTTCAACATTGACATACTGTCTAGTTAAGCTACTGAACTCAACAAACAAGATTTTTTTCAGGCAATCAGAAGAAAAACTCTTTCTCCCCCAAACATTTTATTATAAAAATTGTGAAACGCACTAAGACATCTTGTAGAAAATTCAGTTTCATCATCCCCATAGCAACATTCAGCACCAAAAATAAAAAAAGCAAAATGTCTACATAATTGTGTGAGATAGAATGTGAATCAAGAGCATTATCTCTCACCAACCTTTCACACAAGCCTGATAGAGGCAACAGGCAGGAATTCTGAAGCATAAGAGAAATCAAACTACTGCCCGTCCCTTTCCTGGCTTGACAGTAAAATGCAACTAATTAATAGACACTCCTGGTTGGGCTGCTAACCTCAAGGTCAGCAGTTTGAAACTTACCAGCTGTGCTGCAGGAGAAAGATGATGCTTTCTGTTCTCATAAAGACTTACAGCCTCGGAAACCCTGTGCAGGGTCACTATGAGTGTGAACTGACTCCACTGCACACCACCACCACCTGGTGTGGCATGGGCTGAGAGCATTGGTAGGCAATTTAAACTCACCAGCTGCTCCTCAGAAACCCCATACAGTTACTATGTATCATGGATACTTAACAACAACAACAATTAATAGAGAAGGGCCCTGATGTGGTGCTGTAGGATAAGCACTGGACTGCTAAGGGCAAGGTTAGCAGTTCAAATTGACCAGCTGCTCTTGTATAGGATGGCTATAAGTTGGAACTGACTCACTGGCACAATTAATTTTGTTAATTGCTGTCGAGTGGGTTCTAACTTATGACCACTCTGTATAGGGTTTCCAAGGAGCAGCTGGTGGGTCTGAATCACTGACCTTGTTGTTAGCAGTCCAGTGCTTATTCTACAGCACCACAATAGAAATAAAGAGCTCAGAGACCATGGTAAGAGGACTAATGGTAAGCAATGCTGTGTGCTGTGGAGGCAATTCTGACTCATAGTGACCCTATCTATAGGACAGAGGAGAGCTGCATTAGAGGGTTTCCAAGACTGTTATCTTTACAGGGACAGACTGTCCTGGTCACAGCTTTCTCCTACAGAGCAGCTGGTGGGATTGCTGACCTTTCAGTTAGCAATCAAGCACTTAACCCCTACAACATCAGGCCTCTTGTGAGAATGCTAATGTTCTCATTTTTTCACAGGCAAGAGACAATAGTTACTGGTTAAAATGGAAACAAGTAATTAAGGACTCACAATCTGTTATCTTTACCTTACTGGGCTCTTTTAAGAAATAATCTCTCTGGTGAAAACTACATTTATTTGAAGCTCAGTAATTTCTTAAATTTTAGAGCAGTTACTTCTTCTTCTGTCACATCCAAGGAAATTGTAATAATTTATTATAAGAGTATATCTACATACCTACATTCATTTATCTGTGAGTATGCCAGGAAGAGGACTCCTGTTGTGGCACTGGAGGATCAGCACCAGACTGTGAACCACAAGGTTGGTGGTTCAAACCCACCAGTTGCTCCTTGGAAACCCTATACAGGGTTACTGTGAGTCAGAACCAACTTGATGGCATTTAGCAACACAACAAAAAGGATATGTGGGAAAGGCTCACCTAATACGATGGTTGTTCTGACTCATAGCAACCCTAGGCACTACTGCCAGTGTGCTAATCCATCTTGTTGGAGGTCTTCCTCTATTTTTAGGACCCCCTAATTTACCAAGCAAGGAGCTCTGGTAGCGTAGTGGTTACGAATCGGGCTGCGAACCTTAAGGTCAGCAGTTCGAAACTACCAGCTGCTCCACGGGAGAAAGATGAGGCTTTCTACTCCCGTAAAGATTTACACCCTCGGAAACCCTGTACAGGGTCGCTATGGGTCGGACCCGACTCGATGGCACTCAACAACAACAACAACAACAACAGCCACCTGGTAGCATAGTGGTTACAAATTGGGCTGCGAACCTTAAGATCAGCAGTTCGAAACTACCAGCCGCTTCACCGCAGAAAGATGAGGCTTTCTACTCCCGTAAGGATTTACAGCCTCGGAAACCCTGTACAGGGTCGCTATGGGTCGGAACCGACTCGATGGCACTTAACAACAACAACAACAATTTACCAAGCATGATGTCCTTCGCTAGAGACTGGTTCCTCTTGATACGTCCAAAGTATGAGAGCAAAGTCTCACCTTCCTGGCTTCTAAGGAAAATGATGACTATACTTCTTCCAACACAGATTTATTTTCTGCTAACAGTACATGGTGTTGTTGTTAGTTCCAACCCATAGTGACCCTGTATAGGGTTTCCAAGGAGCAGCTGGTAAGCTTGAACCACCAACCTTGTGGTTCAAGCCAACTTTGCAGTCCAGCGCATTAACCCACCGTGCCACACCAGGACCCCAATACCATAACTCAAATGCATTATTTCTACAGTCTTCCTTATTAATTGTCCAACTTTCACATGCATAGATGCCATAGAAAATACCCTGGACTGGGTCAAGGTGCACCTTAGTCCTCAAACTGACATCTTTGCTTTTGATCGCTTTAAAGAGGTTTTGTGCAGCAGATTTGGCTAATGTAATTAAATAGCTTGATTTACCGTCTGCTGCTTCCTTGAGTGTTAACAGTGGATACAAGCAAAATGAAGCCTTTGACAACTTGGTCCAGTGGTGAGGATGTGTAATGGTTACACACCAGGCTGCTAATCTCATGGTCAGAAGTTGGAAACTACCAATGATTCCGTGGGAGAAAGATGAGGCTTTCTCCTCCCGTAAAGTCTCGGAAACCCAATGTAGGGTCCCTATGAGTCATAACCAACCAACCAATCCTGAGTGACAGGATCTGGAATTTGTTGTTTTTGTTTTTACTTCAATGATTGATGTATCAGCAACCTACCGCTTGTACATCATGCACAATGGAAGTGCTATCCAATCCGTGCCATCCCTAAGACTAGGTATGAACTGAATTGTTGCGATCCATGGGATTTTCATTGGCTTATTTTTGGAAGTAGATCCTTAGGTTTTTCTTTCCAATCTTCCTTAGTCTGGAAGCTCTGCTCAAACATGTCCAGCTGTTCAGCATCATAGTAACACACAAGCGTCATTAGGAGACAGGTGGTAGCATGAGGTGCACTGGCCAGGAATCAAACCTGGCTTTCCTACAAGGAAGGTGAGAATTCTAGCAGTGACCCACTACTGCCCTCATACTGGATAATTATATTTGAAATTAAGAGTTAGGAAGAACTTTATAAGTATGGCATAAAACCAATAATGAATACATCTGACTACAGAAGCTTCCAAGTACTCTTCAAACAGTTAATTAGTATAATTCCAGCATTCATAATCAAACTAATAATGATATAGCCAATCTGTGTAAGTCTCAACATTGGTTTGTTTGGTAAATGCCGTGGAGTTGGTTCTGACTCACAGTGACCCTGTACAGGGTTTCAATGGAGTGGCTGCTGAGTTTGAACCACCAACCTTGAAACTTAAAAGACCTTGCGGTCCGTGCTTATCCTACAGCGTCACACCAGGACTCTATATCTAATATACACAATTAAAAATCCAAGTGGTCTCACAGCTTGATACTCAAGCAAAGGCTGCCTAAACTATCTGAAGTTCAAAGAGCTCTGGGAAAAGTTTCCAGTCTCCCCGTCCCTGCAGCTCTTGACACCACCAATGACCATAGCTCCCAAGGCCACTGTCCCCTCATACATGGTCCTCCTAGGCTGAAACTCCCACCACTCAAATAGAGTGCAAATACTACAGCAAGGATGCCTGACGGCCAACACTCTGGCCTTGCCCTAGCCTCCCAGGATTCAGTGAGTCCATTTTTCTCCTGACTTGGCTGCTCTCCCAGGTAGAAGCTCTGAGACATACCTTAAAAAGATTCCTTCTCCCACTCCCAGAACCTTAGCCTGGAGCCCTGGCTCAGAGTAAGGCCACCCAGGGTGGTGGATTTCCACAGACAGGAGGAGGCCTTTCTAAACCCTCACCTCTGCCAGAGGAAAAAAGGTAGAGTGGCTAAAGGTAGCTTCCTCTCCCCCATGAAACCTTGCATTACCGTGAATGGTGGAATGGGAAGACCAAAAAAAGAAAAGAAAGAAAAAAAAAAAAAAAAATTAGCAGTGACCCAGAAGCAGGGAACAAAATTAAAATAAGCAGCTTGCTGCACATGGACCAATATTTACTGAGCCCCCATTGTGTGTGTCAGAGCCTGTGGTTGGGAGATTATGAAGTGCAGAGGCTGGTGGTCAGGCCCCTGGGCAGACAGCTCAGACAGACAGGGGATGGTTATTTGGCCTCACACTAAGAACTGTTTGTAAAGACAGCCAAGCTCAGAGTGCTGGAGCCAGTGAGGGAAGCGGGGGAGACATTGCATCTTCGTGTTTTGCGGCTCCAGCCTGGGCTTGACAAAGCAGAAGACTTCCAAAACTCAGTCAGGCGGTGAACAGGAAAAGAACCACAGGGCTGCCCCACCTTAGCCCCTTTGCCACTCAAGGCCAGGCCAACAGTCACTTCTATTTTCATCATTCATCCATCAACATTTCCCGGACACTTCTTGCAACACTCTGACTGGTTGTCCCCATAAGTTCAATCTTGTTTGTCACACTATGTGGCTTAGGAAACCTGGTTTTCATATTCACCACTTACCTCATCCTCTTATGATTCAGGGCAAAATGCAGTTAAAAAGTATGATCTAGTGGGTTTTGGATTCAGACAGAAGACCTGAGTTCAAATTTGGGGCAATGTCTCCAGCAACCTCACAGGATCATTCTGAGAAAAAGAATTAGCATAATCACTTCTTTTCTAGCTCTCTGTCCAAGGAATTCTCAGGATAACCCCCCTCCTTCATCCAGATCTGAGCTCTGCCAATTCTCATAGCCAACTCAATTCCCTTTTCTTCTATGAAGTCTTGGACTTTCGATAGCATTTTTCTCAAACTACTTTGGACTCTTAATTACATCTCCTAGAGAATTCTCTGGAGTCCCTGGGGTGATAACAAAGGGTTAATGTGCTAACCAAAAGACTGGAGGTTTGAGTCTACCCAGAGAGAAGCACCTTGGAAAAAAGGCCTGATGATCTACTCCCCAAAAATCAGCTACTGAAAATCCTGTGGAACACTGCTCTCCTCAGCAGTGACTATCAATGGTAACTGGTTTTACAGAGTCTTCTCAGCTAGATTTTTGTTCCTTAAAGTAGGGTCCTTGTCTGATTTCCTTCTATATCCTTCCCTCTCCCTTCAACACAATGCCTAGTGCCTGGCTCAGAGCTGAGCCTACAAGGAGAGAGAGGCAGAGAATTTCTGCTGGAAGACAGGTGTGGAGTCCAGCCTCCTTTCTAACTGATGTCTGTCTGCATCTACTCTCAGCATGAAGATCAGGGAACTCAGCACCTCCTCTCACAGGCATTCTCCCTTAGGACCTCACTTGGGTTATCTGAAGTCAGAGTCTTTTCTTCTCTAGACTAAACAACAAACCTGTTGCTGTTGAATCCATTACAACTCATAACAGAGTAGAAATGCCCCACAGAGTTTTTTCCAAAGCTATGGAAGCAGATTGACACATCTCTCAAATTTTGTGGGTTCGAACAACCTATGTTAGCAGCCAAGCACTTAACCACTACGCCACCAAAGCTTCTTTCTCTAGACTGAACAATGCCCCTATTCCTTGAACTTCATTTATATCCTTGAATGAAAAGTTAGCTACATCCATCACAATTTTAATACTTGTTACAAGAGTTCATTCATTTCAACAAATATTTATTGCTGGCTGGTTATGTATCAGGACTCATGCTAGGTGTTGGGGAAATACAGGATACACCTAGTACCTGTCCTCACAGAGCAGGGAAAGCAAACAATTAAACAATAAACTAGGATAAGGATTATGTATTGATCAGGGTTCAGTTAGGCAACAGAAGCAGGAAGGGATTTTGTACAGGCTGTTAAATAGCTTCAGGAGCATTGGTGGCATTGCACTGGGTAAGCCACTGCACTGCTAACTGCAAGGTCAACAGTTCAAATGCACCAGCTGCTCCCTGGGAGAAAGATGAGACTGTCCGTTCCTGTAGACTTGGAAACCCTATGAAGCCATTCTACTATGAATCAATCTACTCAAAGGTGGTGGTGGTGTTATGTGCCATGGAGTCAGTTCCAACTCATACCGACCCTGTACAGGGTTTCCAAGGCTGTAAATCTTTACGGGAGCAGAAAACCTCATCTTTCTCCCGCGGAACTGCTGGTAGTTTCAAACTGCTGACCATGAGGTTAGCAGCCTGACTCGTAACCATTACGCTACCAGAGCTCCTTTCCTCAAAGGTGGGTTAAGTGGCTTAGAAAGTTATTTGATGAGTTGAAAAAGCAAATTCTATGCTGGACTTACAGGCACTACTCCTAAAATTACAGAATTGGGCTGCCGACGAGTTGCTGCCCTACCACTATCAGGTAGCTATGAAAGACAGAAGTTGGCTGTTCCAGAATTATGCTGCCCTGCATTGGCTTATATGTGTCCTTGGGTTAGACAAATGGTGACAAAATCATTTGATAACTGAAAGGTGGTTGTTGTTGTTAAGTGCAGTTGAGTTAGTTCTGACTCAGAAGTGTCTCAGAAGCAACGTCTGGCAATATACTTCTAAAAGAGCAGTCATTGGAGACTCCATGGGATGCAGTTCTACCCTGACACATATGGGGTCACCATGAGTTACAGCAGACCAAGCAGCAACTTTTTTTTCTTGTGGGTAGCCATGGTCTGCATCAGCCAAATAGATGTTCCTCTTTAGTCTCTTCCCAGGGAACTGTTGTTATATGTGTAAGACTAGTGCATCCCCTTGGTAGAACCTAAATTTCATGGGAAATTTTAGTGCAAGGATGTCTGTGAAGATAGTTTTTTATTTTCTACTCTTAGTAGTATTGGATCATCATTTGTTAACTAAAATAATGCACTTGCTAGAGAAACGTGGTACTATTAAATATGCTGGAACAATAGGAATAAACCACATGGTGGCCTTAACCTGAATGCTTGGTGAATCCACATGACCTATCACAGATTATAATGTGGCTGAGTACAGGAAGCTATGGAGAATGCAGCAGGGCAATCTAATCTAGTCTAAGAGGTCAGAGGAGGCCACCCAAAACAAATGTAAATGTAAGTCAGGGGGAGGGGGCAAATGGAGAGTGGAAAAGGAATGTTCCAGGAAGACAAAACTGCATTTGGAAAGACTCAAAGAAGATGGCACATCTAAGAACTTAGAGTCCAATATGGTTACTACATGCCTGAGAGGATGTAGTATGAGAGAGTAAAGTGAGCCACAAAGGTGGGCAGGAACCAGTCCTGTCCTGTAAGCCACATTAAGGTGACTAGATTTTATCCAGAGGGTAACAGGGTCCATTTTAATCAGAGATGCATATGACTTGTGGTTTTCATATAAATAAAAATATAAAAGGAGCTGTGTTAGTGTAATGGTTACAAATCCGGCTGCTAACCTCAAGGTTGGCAGTTTGAAACTACCAGCTGTCCTGCAGAAGAAAGATGAGGCTTTCTGCTCCCGTAAAGATTTGCAGCCTCAGAAATCCTGTGCAGGGTCACTATGAGTTGGAACCGACTCCATGGTACTTAACAACAACACAGTGTGGAGAATGGACTCAAGGAGGATAAGAAGCAAGGCTACCAGGTAGGAAGGAGACTCTGCCAACTGTCCAGGAGAGCATACAGTGGCTTCTTTGCTTTGTAAGGCTTGTTTCTCCCAACTTGAGGCTTAATAGCAGTCCATCCTGGTTTGTTTCCCTTCCCCTAGGGCAGCTAGTCCGATGTTGTTAATTGCCTTTTAACTGATTCTGACTCATAGTAACCCAGTATAAGGAGTGGCTGGTGGGTTTGAACTGACAACCTTGCGGTTACAGTCCAGTGCTTATCCTACAGCACCACACCAGGCCTCTGCCAGTCCTATAGTTTTCCATTAAAGAACCTACAAGACTCCTCTTTAGAGATTACGAGCTAAGAAACAAGCCCCACAACTGTCTTCATAACCAAAACATATCAGTGTGAAAGTTCACAAGCCCAACCCTCATCCCATCATGTTCTAAATCAGCCTGTGTTCCACCTGTACAACTCCACTGCTGTGACAGGAAAGCTATTTATGACAGGAAATGCTAAAAAACCCCACTCCCAGACAGTGACACCAAGTACTGGCTTCCTTCCTCACAAAATGGATTAAGAGTAGGCGGATCCCCAGGAGACCTCTGGGAATTGAGGTGAAGTGAGCCCTTACCAGACAGTGAATCCCTGGGCTCTATCTGTCATAAGCTACAGGAGGGCATATGGTTTTCCTGGAGCAGTTAACTTCTACTAAAAGCCAAGCCGAGGGGCAGCTCCACTGCTCTGCTTGCAGCAAAGACTCACTACCAAGTTCTCCAGCCTGGGACCTACTCCTACTCAGTCTCCCTCCACACCCTCCTTGTTGTTGTTGTTGTTAAGTAGCGTGGAGTCGATTCCGACTCATAGTGACCCTGCACAGGATTTCCAAGGCTGCAAATCTTTATGAGAGCAGAAAGCCTCATCTTTCTCCCACAGCACAGCTGGTAGTTTCAAACTGCTGACTGTGAGATTAGCAGCTCAATTTGTAACCACTATGCTACCAAAGAGCGTAGTGGTTACAAATTGGGCTGTGAACCTTAAGGTCAGGAGAGACCAGTCTCTGGAGAAGGACATCATGCTTGATAAAGAAGAGGCCTGGCAAAAAAGAGCAAGATACTCAATGAAATGAATTGACACAGTTGCTACAACAATGAATTCAACCATAAAAACACTGTGAAGTTGGCACAGGTTTGGGCATCACTATGAGTCGGAACTGACTCCACAGCTCTTAATAAAGATAACTACCTTATGGATCATAAGAAGTATGTGTAGCGTAGTGGGTTATATACTGGGCTGCTAACCACAAGGGCAACAATGCAAGTCCACCAGGAGCTCTGCAGGAGAAAGATGAGGCTTTCTGCTTCTGAATAGATTTACAGACTCTGAAACCCTATATGGGGTCACTATGAATCAGAACTGACTCCAAGGCATACAAGCACCACCCCACCCACCCCGCCCCAGGGTTCACAAAAATCTAGAATTGATTATAGAAATAGTGTAGGCCTGGGCAGCACACAGTGTTCTCTGGTGCATGAAGCTGCCATGAATCAGAGGCCAACAACAACTCTCAGAGCCTTAGAATTCCGGATTCCTTAACCACAGGGTGTGAAGAACCCCTGTAATCCAGTAACTGCCCATCCTCTGGCCTTCTCAAGTCCTTACCCCAGTACTCGGCCTTTTTGACTAGTTTCTAAGGTACTTGGATGGCACAAGCAGTAAGTAGTCAACTGTTAACCTAAAGGTTGGAGGTGTGAAGCCGTCCAGGTGCTCTGTTGGAGAAAGACCTGCTGAACTACTACTTCCTAAATGACCTACCAGGCAAAGAACTAATCTAAAACTTATTGAGAACTTCAACACCTCAACAAGAAAATGACAAAGAATCCAACAAAAATTGGCAGGACATAGACTCTTCACCAAAAAAAGACACTCAGACAGCTAGGAAAACATACGGAAAAAATGCATGTGATCATTAGCCACTAGAGAGATACAGATCAAAACAATAATGAAATATCATCTTATTCCAGTATTAATAGCAAAGTCTAAAAACAACAACAACAAAAAGTTGGTTGAGACTATGGATAAACTGGAATCCTTACACACTGGTGATGAGACTGTAAAATGGTCCAACCATAGTGGAAAACAGTATGGCGCTTCCTCAAAAAGTTGTCACTAGAAAGACCCAGCAATTCCTGTACTTGGTATATACCCAAGAGAAATAAGAGCCGTGACACAAATAGATATACTAACACTCATGTTCATAAACAGCACTATTCATGACAGCAAAAACACAGATACAGCCTAAATACTTATCAATGCAAGAATGGAAAAACAAACTTTGGAAGATACACACAATGGAATGCTATGCAATGTTGAAGAATAATAATGAATCTGCGAGATACCTCAGAACATGGATGAACCTGGAGGATGTTATACTGAATGAAATTAGTCAATTACAAAAGGAGAAATATTGTAAGAAACCACTATGTTTTCACATTAAAACATGCTTTGATGGTTACCATGGGTGCAAGGAAAGGGGGAGTAATTCACTGGCTAGAGGGTAGACACATGTTAACTTGAGTAATGGGGAAGGCAGTATACATTAGGAGGGAGGTTGGCAGAAGAAAGATGAAGGCAGGGGACTACACAAAGAGAAGTACACAATTTAAAGGGAACAAAGGCAAATAATACACACAATCCTGCAATTACAGAGTCAATTGGCATAACACAGTCCACAAACACAATATTTTACATCCTACTTTGGTGAGTAGTGACTGGGAACTTAAACGCTCATGAGAGGACATCTAAGGTATAACTACTGGTCTCTCCCTGTCCAGAGGAAAAAGAAGAGTAATGAAAATTGAAGCTACTTGGAAACAATTAGTTCAAGGGACTAAGGGACCATGAGAACTATCCGTCTCCACATCCCTGAGACTAGAAAAACTAGATGGTGTCTGGCTACCACTGCCAACAGCTTTGAAAGGGATCACATTAGAAGGTCCTGGATAGAAAATGTGGTACAAAACTCAAAATCAAAAAAAGATCAGACTTACTGGTCACATACAGACTAGAGGAATCCCAGGACTATGGCCCTAATTCACCCTTCAGGTCTAGAACTAAACTTACCCCTGGGTTCAAATTTTCAATCCGTGGTGGTGGTGGTGGTGGTGGTGGTGGTGGTGTGCCATGGAGTCAGTTTTGACTCATATTGAAACTGGCATAGGGTATCCAAAGCTATAAATCTTTCTTTACAGAAGTAGAAAGCCTCATTTTTCTCCTGTAGAATGGTTGGTAAGTTTCAAACTGCTGACCTTGAGGTTAATAGCCGAACTCATAACCGCTACCAGAGCTCCTTAGAGTATACATATGGGGGGACATTAATACTAGTAAGGTATGCACACTACTATTAGAGATAAAAGGGCAGCACTTACCTAAGGACAAAATTCAGAAGGCTTGGAAAGAGGAAGGAGTGGAAACGAGAAACACAGGGAGGAAGACAGACAGACGATGTAGTTTTAAAGGGACTGTAATCATTGCGAAAGGAAGTGCATGATTTGTTGAATGTAAAACTGATGATTTGCTCTTAAACCTTCACTCAATTCACAATAAAAAGTTAAAAAAAAAAAAAGAAAGATTACTGTCTAGAAAATCCTATGGAGCGCAGTTCTACTCTAACACATGGGATTGGTTTATCAGCATAAGGTTTGGGATTGATTTATCAGCATAAGGTTTGGGATTGATTTATCAGCATAAGGTTTGGGATTGATTTATCAGCATAAGGTT
>NW_006408582.1:15474820-15528180 GCF_000296735.1 Chrysochloris asiatica
TATCAGCATAAGGTTTGGGATTGATTTATCAGCATAAGGTTTGGGATTGATTTATCAGCATAAGGTTTGGGATTGATTTATCAGCATAAGGTTTGCTTCGGTTTGAATAGCTGTACTCACGAATGCATGACCAGAGACCCCAGCAGAAAGACAGGTGGCACTTGGGCCTTATAACCAAAAATATGTAGCAAATATTTTTATGAGAAAGGAGATAAATTTAAAAAGAAAGTTATTTTTAAATTGGGACGAGAAAGAGGTGGCAAGCAGGAGGAAATATAGTAATTTCATGAATCATAACTCTTCCATCCTTCCCTCCCAATGTCCAAGCCTCCCAGATGGAATATTCTCTGGCCCAAGGTCACCGGCAGTCATTGTCTATTTCTGTGAAAGGCCTTCCCACATCCTTCTGCTTCCTCCCTGTGTGTGGGTCTTGCCATGTGACCAAAACATTCTTCCTCCTAGGATCCCAGGCTCCTTAAGAGAAACTAACACAGCCCTTGCCGTATGTCCTTGTAAGGGAAAGCAGAAGCCTTTACTTCATTACCTGATGTACCGTCTTACAACCTTCTTTCCATCTCAGTGGGAAAACTAGCAACACCCAGATAAATGGACAAGAGAAGGCAGACTGTAAGAAAAGTATAAGAAGCAATGTCTCTCCTTAGTTGAAACCATACATATAAAACCCACTACTGTCCTGGTGTGGCACTGTAGTATCAGCACTGGTCTGCAAACCATAAGTTCAGCAGTTTCAACCCACCGCTGCTCCTTGTAAACTCTATACAGGGTCGCTATGAGCCAGAACCAACTTTAACAATAACAACTGTCCTGGTGTGGCATTGCTGGATAAGCTGGATAAACAATGGACCACAGGGTCAGTCTGAACCACAAGGTCGTTGGTTCAAACCCACAAGCTGCTCCTAGGAAACCCTATAGAGGGTCACTATGATTTGGAACTATACTCAATGGCACTTAAAGACCACGACTGTCAAGTTAATTCCAACTCATATCTAGGTATATAAGTGGGGACAGAGCAGAACTGTTCCTCTTTCTCCCAAGCAGTTGGTGGATTCAAACCATTGACCGTGTGGTTATCAGTCCAGTGAATAACCTATTACGCCATCAGTGTTCCTATATATGTAGTATGTCATCCATACAATAAGCCACTAGATGACAGTCTGTGCTCAGGACTTTGTTCCTTTTTGAGAATTAAGGTTCTGTGGAATACTTTGCAGCCAGCAATTAATTTACCCTATCTGGTTCCCAATTCATTAACATCCACTTGGTCCTTTCTCCCTCCAATCCATCTTGCTAACTCTTTTATCAAATCACCCTCTCCAACCCCACCCCTCAAATAAACACCTTTCCATCACTCCCCTGTTCTGGATTGAATGTTTCCCTTAAAATTGTGTGTTGATATCCTAACTTAGCGTAGTGGTTACGAATCGGGCTGCGAACCTAAAGGTCAGCGGTTCGAAACTACCAGCTGCTCCGCGGGAGAAAGATGAGGCTTTCTACTCCCGTAAGGATTTACACCCTCGGAAACCCTGTACAGGGTCGCTATGGGTCGGAACCGACTCGACGGCACGTAACAACAACAACAACAACATACCTGTGGAAGTAATCTCATTTGGAATAGGGTTATCTTTGTTATGTTAATGAAGCTATGAATAAACCTAATCACAGCTGAACAAATTAGAGACAAGCAAACACACACAGGGAGTAGACATTATTTAAAGGCTAAGGAGCTCGCTCTGGAAGCGTAGTGGTTATGAATCAGGCTGCTGACCTTGGCAGTTCGAAGCTACCAGGCATTCCGAGAAAGATGAAGCTTTCTGCTCCCGTAAAGATTTACAGCCTCAGAAACCCTGTGCAGGGTCACTATGAGTTGGAACCGACTCCAATGTACTTAACAACAACAACAACAACACTGAGCCCTGGTATGATAACGCACTGAACCACCAGGTCGTTTTGAACCACAGGTCAGTGGTTCAAACTCACCGGCCACTCCTCAGAAACCCTATACATGGTGAGCCAAAACTGGCTGGATGTCACTCAGCGTTTTAGGTAACAACACTATTGAGAAGACAAAATAAAGTATTACAATGAAACTAACAAAGACCTGGAGTTAGAAAACAAAAAGGGAAGAACACACTCAGCATTTCTCAAGCTGAAAGAACTGAAGAAATAATTCAAGCCTTAACTTGGAATATTCAAAAATTCTATGGGTTAAATAGGAGTCCTGGTGTGATGCTGTAGGATAAGCAGAGACTGCTATCCACAAGGCTGGCAGTTCAAACCCACCAGCCTCTTCTCAGAAGCCCTATACAGAATCACAATGAGTTGAGCTTGATGCTACTTAACAACAACAACATGGGAAAATATTGAATAATGCAGGAAGCATCAAAAGAAGATGAAGGAAATAAGAGTTGCTGTACCAAAAAGAACTGATTGATGTTCAACAATTTCAAGACGTCATACATGATCAAGAACTGGTGGTACTGAAGGAAGAAGTCCAAGCTGCACTGGAGGCACTATTTTAGCAAAAAACATAAGCCTCCAGGAATTGATGGAATAAAAACTGAAATGTTTCAATAAACTAGTGCAATGTCAGAGGTACTCAGTTGTCTAAGCCAAGAAATTTGGAAGATAAGCTACCTGGCCAAACAATTGGAAGAGATCCACATTCTACAGAAAAGTGACCCAACAGAATTTGGAAATCAAACAGTTATCATTAACATTACAATATTACAAGCAAGTAAAATTTTGCTAAAGATAAGTAAATATGGTTACAGCAGTACATTGACAGGGAACTGCCAGATACTCAAACTGGATTCAGAAGAGGATGTGCAATTAGGGATATTATTATTGATATCAGATGTATCTTGGTTGAAAATAGACTATACCAGAAAGATGTTGACTTGTGTTTTATTGACTGTGCAAAGGCATTTGATCGTGTGGATCATAATAGACTATGGAATACAAATTGAAAACTTTTAACAAACAAATACATTTTGGAAGAAGTATGGCAAGACTGTTCCTTACAAGCAAGGAAGGTGAGATTCCATCACTTGTACTTTGGACACCATCTCAGGAGGGCCCAGTTCCTGGAGAAGGGCATCATCCTCACTAAAGTGATGGTCAGTGAAAAAGAGGAAGGGGCTAACACACTGGCTGCAGCAATGGGCTCAAACACAGCAATTGTCAGGATGGTGCAGGATCAGGAATTGTTACGTTGTGTTGTGCATAGGGTCATGATAAGTTGAAATGGACTCCATGGCACATAACAACCAACATCTGAAGATAATGGAGGCAGATGGGTCTAGAAACCTAGAAAATCCATGGACTACTGGCTATTAGATGCTGAAACAGACAGGAAAGGATGCTCCCTAGAGCAGTGCCCTGAATCAGACTTCTAGTATTCTAAATTGTGAAAAGTACATTTCTGTTCTTTAAAACCTCTCTCGCTTGTGGTGCTTCGATTACAGCAGTACTAAGACATTACCCTCTATGGAAAAACTAGGTGCCTCTCTACCTTTTCACTCTCATCTGCCATTATTCTCATGACTAGGCTCTGAGCTCCATCCAGCATTGCCAACCTGTTCACTCCTGTACCTGTCTGTTTCCACATTTCTCTCCATGGAGTGAAGGGCTTGGATATTAAAAGAACAAAAGGGGATAAAGTGCCATCTCTATTCTACCCCAAATTGTCCCTCTCTTAAGTCCCATCCTCTTGTACATTGAATTGTGTCCTCCAAAAAGATAAGCTGAGATCCTATCCTCTAGTACCCATAATGTGATGTTGTTTGGAAATAGGGTCTTTAAAGATGCTATCAGTTGATGAGCGGTCATAAGGAATAAGGTGGGTCCTAACGCAATTAGCGGTGCTATAGGATAAGCACTATGGAGTCCTGGTGTGGCATTGTGTGTTAATTAATACGCTAGACTACAAAGTCAGTTTAAACCACAAGGTTGGCCAGTTCAAGTTCACCAGCTGCTCCTTGGCAACACTATTGTTGTTGCTGTTATGTGCCGTGGAGTCGGTCCCAACTCGTAGCGACCCTGTACAGGGTTTCAGAGGCCGTAAATCTTTACAAGAGCAGAAAGACTCATCTTTCTCCCGCGGAACACCTGGTAGTTTTGAACTGCTGACCCTGCGGTTCGCAGCCCGATTTGTAACACTATACAGGGTTGCTATGAGTCGGAACTGATTCTACGGCACTTAAAAACAACAGGATAACAGAGAGGGAGAGGGACTGTGTGCTGAAGAATGTGGGGGGGGGGAGTGTAAGGGGGTGGGTTTATAGGGTATACCCTATGGTCAGTTGATGATGCAAGGAGGGGATTGGAACCATGGCAGTAAAACGATGTACGGTGGAATGAATGTAAAACTACAGTTCTCCCATGTAAAATATCATATAATTCACAATAAAACATGAAAAAAACAAAACAACAGGATAAGTACTGGACTGCTAACCACCAGCAATTCAAACCCACCAGCCATTCATCAGGAGAAAGAAGAGGATTTCTGTTCCCATAAAGATTTACAGCCTAGATCCCACTCAATTTGGGGACTTGGTTTTATAAAAAGGGGAGAGAAAAAGGAAGTCATGAAGATGGAGGCAGAGATAAAAAAAGGAGTTACTGCTGCCAGTAGCCAAGTAGTGCCTGGGGCTACCAGAAGCTGCAAGGCAAGAAAGCGCTTCCCCATAAGCATTGGGAGAGAGTTTGGCCCTGCAGCCACACTGAATTACAACGTGTAGCCCTCCAGAATTATAAAACAATACATTTCTGTTCTTAGGGAGTTACCCAATTTGTGGCACTTGGCTACTGAAGCCCTGGGGAACCCCAGGCAGAATATAGTCTCACTTTCCTCTAAATCCCACCAGTTTTATTTTTCAACCTTAACAAACAGAAATTTATTTTTTCACAGTTTTAGGAGGCTAGAAGTCCAAATTCAGAGTGCCAGCTTGAGGGGAAAGCTTTCTGTCTCTGTAGGCTGTGAAAGGTCCTTGTTTCCTTTGAACATGTGTGGGCCTGACATCCCTTGTAGATTTCCACGTGTTTTGGCATCAGTCTTCCCCTTAGTCTAGGAGGTTCACAGTTCAGGGAGACAGCGTAGGACGCGCGTCATCTTGGTGAGAGTAAGTCTCCCTCCTCCTACTCTTTGTTTCAGTATTATACATGTTTGAATGCTAGGTCTTATATCTTAAATCAACTTTTTAGGTTGTTTCAAAAAAACAACTCTATGGAGGTTGTTGTTATTGCTGAGTGCCATCGGGTCGGTTCCAACTCATAGCGACCCTATATTTGAACTGCCAACTTTGTGATTCACAGTCCACTGCTGATCCTACAGCGCCTCAGTACACCTTCATAAACACAAAGCCACCCCAGGACTCCACTTGGAGTCTGGAGGTCTTGATTCCATCCTAATCTTCCCTACATGCCATTTATCTGTAACCTAACTGTATATCCTGTGAGGAGAACCTCCCCTATACTCTACCAAACCAGACTTTCTAGGGGTGCGACCCAGGCATATATAGATCTGGTACATCAAATGTCAGGCACCAGTCAGACATTTCAGGATTGCTGGGCTAGACATACTAAAGTCTGCTGTAGGAAAATGTAAATCAGGGCTTCCAGCTCATTCTGAGAGAACTTGCATTTCCCATCCAGACAGCAATGGGCTCAAGTGTGGCAACAATTGTGAGGTTAGCCCAGGACCTGGCAGTGTTTTGTTCTGTTGTGCGTAGAGTAACTATGAGTTGGTACCAACTCAATGGCACCTAACAACAACCCCAGATAGACTAAATCAGAATCCACAGTCCAACAAGTTTCCCAGGTGATGTTAAACTTTATATACGTCAATTACCTATTGCTGTTAAATGCCCTTGAGTCAGTTCCAACTCATTGCAACTGTGTATAAGGTTTCTGAGGAGTGACGGGTGGGTTAGAAGGCCGGCCTTGTGATTAGCAGTCCAGTGCTTATCCTACAGCACCCCACCAGGACTCTTATCACCTGGTGACCCATAAGAATCACTTACAGATCCTGTCTTCTTGATGCTTTCTCTCAAAAGGTACATAGGAGAGAGAAGCTGTCAAAAGCACACATACTGATGGATTCCAGAGCACAGACAACCAGATTTCTGGTTTATCACATTCAGATATAGAGCAGGGCCAGCCAAAGACTAACATAGGAAATGGTCCTATTATGGATTTAAAAAAAATAAAGGTCGTGGGAATAGTGACAATCCCCAGGCAATAAAAGAACATAGTAATCTACTCATGTATTTCCAATTGCTCTTCCACTCCCAAACCTAAAACTGTTCACCTATTAAAAAGGGATCAACATTCTAAACAGACTTAAAAGGCTTACCCCTTTTCCCTGCCAATACTAACTAACCCCAAGGGGACAACTGGATTATCACATGGAAAGAGTTCCTGATTTTAGCTTGCAATTGCCAAGTGCTCCAATTTGGATGAATTTCAAGCTCAAAGTGGGTAGGTGTGGGGAGAGAGATGGATGCAAGAATTCTCATGGCAACACAGGTCATATTAGCAAACATCTAGAAACATCAGAAGGGACCAGTCCTTAGAGAAGAGCAGCATGCTTGGTAGACGGTCAGTGAAAACGAGGAAGGCCCTTATGGAGAATTAACACAGTATCTGCAACAATGAGCTCAAGCATAGGAAAGATTGTGAAAGCTGCGGAGTACCAGGCAGTGTTTCATTGTTATATCTAGGGTCTCTAGGAGTTGGAACCAACTAGATGACACCTCCTAACAAAAATAACAGGCAACCCAAAATCCCATGAGCAAGAGAAAGAGGATGAATAATTGGAATCAATGCTCACAACCATAAAATGAACTATTGGAGTCCTGGTGTGGCACTGTATGCTCCTGGGAAACCATATACAGGTGGTTATGAGTAGGAATCAACTCATCTGGTGAGTTGGTAACATAACATTATGCATGACACTTAACAACAACAACATAGTTATATTAAGTGTATGTTTCAAAGTTTTTAATAATAATTGACTTTTGAATGAACTCATTCTTTAAGAACACCTCTCTAATAAAGAAGATTTGGAATGATTCTCTGAATCTGAAGACAACAAACTAAACTCCCTGAGGATAAGAGTGTAACCCTGGTTTCCTTACAAAACCTATAGAAGAGCTCAGGGAATTTGAGTTAAAGAAATACTGTAATGTAGTTGAAATAAAATAATATTTCTTACCTTGCCTTCTAGCTTCCATTCAGCACTTGCCCCCATATTGTCATCCTCTACTATTTTTAAGTAGAACACACACACACAAGTGCCCAAATGCCTAGTGTACAGCTCAATGAAACAAATAGTTGTCCTTTGAAAGTACAAATCTGATCACAATACCTTGTTTGCTTAAACCTTTCTAGTGGCTTCCCAGTAGAAGTAAATCTAAGCTCCAATAGCGTAGTTGTTAAGAATCGGGCTGCAAACCGCAAGGTCAGCGGTTCGAAACTACAAGCTGTTCTGCTCCCATATACATTTACAGCCTTGGAAACCCTGTACAGGGTCACTATGAGTCGGAACCAACTCCATGGCACATAACCACCGCCACCACCTCAAAATGAAGGGCCACCTGGCAGAAAAAGCCAATTCCAGTCACTCAGTACCCCAACACCCTGTTTTATTTTCTTCTAAGAAATTATCACTACTGAAATCATCTTATTTATTTACGTATGAATTATCTGTCTCCTCCCAGGAAGGCAGAGACTCAAAGCCTATTATACTTATGGTTGGACTCCATGAGCCTGTAAGGTGAGTGCCTGGCACCAAGTCAGTAGTCAGTGAACATCTGTCTGCTCAGTGGAAGTTTCATTTCTCAGTTCCCATTCATAGTGCCTGCCACACAGTTCAGAATTCTCCTCTTCTTTGATCTCCACTCCCCAGATGAACTGTAAGTAACCTAGAGGGCAGTGACTGCTCTCTTCCACACCATGTGTCTCCCCACATCTTCCATCTCACCTCCTTACCTACCCATCAATGCAGGCTTCCTGAAGGGTTGTCTCAAAGGAGCTGAAGGTCCTGTTAAGCCAGGGAAGTTAGCTTAAGTCAGACTATAACATACGTAGGTATGTGTGTGGGGGTGGGGGTAGAGGATTCCAAAAAGAAAGTAGGAAGTAAGAGATAGGTACAGCAGGCAGCCTCCCCTCCCCACTTTCTTGAAAACCAACGTGCCACAGATGGGCAACCGTTCTGATAATCCTTTGAAAGAAATGTTTTAAATTTTGCTTGTGACAGAAGAAAAAGGAAATCCCACAAAGTACAGGCTGTTTTCAGAATCTCTCAGCTGTTAATGGAAACTCTGAGTTTCAATTCCATTGCGTATGACTTTTCCCAATGTGCCAGTTCCACAATCCTGAAATGCAGGGAGGAGGGTGCACATGAGTGGTTGCCAAGAAGTGGGCGTGGACTGAGAGTAGCCAAGGTCAGCCAGCAGAGCTGTGCACACATCACGGTTTACCGATGGTCAAGGCCTCTGTCGTGGCAGGTTCCTCCACACAGTACCTGCTAGGTGTCAGGGACTAGTGTCAGGGACTGGCAGAGGAGGGAACAGCAGGGGCAGGAACCCTAGAGTCTCTGTTCTAAAAGGCTGGCAGCAGAGGGACGGCTGGTCAGGCTACTCCTGGGGGCCATGAGTCTACCGGACTGGGTGATTTTGTACTTTCTAACCACTTTCTGGAAAAGGATATGATAACAGCAGTGGCTTGCTGCCTCTGGAAACTGCCCAGGGACTTGGTATACTTGGCTAGTCCCTCAGCTGAGAAACGTCCAACCTTGGGGACATGACAGCATTCAAGTAAATCAATCAATGTCTAGGACTCAGGGAGCACCCTGGGAGGCAGACTGGTCAATAAGGGCTAAGACAACAGAGCTTAGGAACAAATACACACACCATCAGGTGAGGAGGAAGAGAAAGGGAAAGAACCCCAGTGCCTTGTTTCCTGTGTAAGAGTGGGCAGGTCTTCCCTAGGACTCCCCTCAGGCCAGCAAGGCTCACATATCCTGGGGACTGGATAGGAGGAGCCCTTTCTAAGGTTCAGTCTGCTCTCCTTGACCCCTGACCCCCTCTCTCCCACACAAACACCATCTTTCAGACTTTCAGTAAAAGACAACAGCTGGCTCAGGTCTGCCCTCTCCCCCTCCCTTTGGCAGCCTAGCAGTCACTGGTGGGGGTGACAAGCCTGCAGGGAAGCCACTGCCTCCTCAAGCCACCACTAACAAACTGGTAACAGCAGGATATTGGAAAAGGCCCTAACACAGTAATAGATCTTCCTAGAAGGAAAGGAATCCAGGATGTCCAGGAGCAAATTGGCTGAGGCCAGTCTCTACCCCCAGGGGTGTCAATCAGTCTACAGATATGTGACCAATTTAATAGTCTTCCACCTGTGAGGAGAGTCCTGGTGTGACACTACTAGACTGTTAACTACAAGGTCAGCAGTTCAAACCCACCAGCTGCTCCTTGGAAACCTTATGGCTATGAGTCAGAACCAATTTGACAGCACTTAACAACAACCTATGTAAAAAGCATGTTTCAAAGAATTTTCACCAATGTTGAATATTACAGTATTTATTCCACCTTTGCCAATTTGATGGGTGAAAAATTGTTCTAATTCACATTTCCTTGATTACTAGTATGCCATTTAAAAAGTTTACTAACATTTATGTTTCTTCTTTTATAAGGTGCCTATTACTCACTCTCTTCTTTGCCCACTTTGGCCAAGATACAATTCATCTGCTGTTCTTCTAATTTATGCAAAACTTTATTGCATGTTAAAAACTATTAACCTTCCGTCATATGTTATCAATATTCTCTCTCAATATGCCATCTGCCTTTAAAATTTTTAAATTGGTATTAAACAGAATCATTAAAGAGAGGTAAAGTCACATATATAGTCCTTATCCTTCAAGTTTCTACATTTAATAGCAACGTTGGAAGGTCCTATCCCACACCTTGAGGTTTTATAAATATACATCTTACCACTACCACTAAATACATAACTTCTTGTATTTAAAAAAAACTAAATCTAATCCATCTAGAACTCAATTTGGCAGTGTGAGAAATATAATCTAACTTTGTTTTTTTCTAAATAGCCAATAATCCCAATGTTGTTTAATAATTTATCTCCCTTGTAAACCTCTATTACAAAATCTACAAAGGATTAAAAAAAAGCAAAAAACACAGAGGTAAAGTTAAAATCTATCCTTTGCACTAAAGAAGGCCAGGAGTCCTGGTGTGGCACAGTATGCTGAGCACTCAACTTGTTAACCACAAGACTGGCAGTTCAAACCCACCACCCACTCCTTGTAAACCCTATTCAGGGTTGCTATGAGTTGGAACCAACCAAACATCACTTAACAATAACACAGGAGGCCATATATGACTGTTCTAGCCAATGAGATATCAGTGCAAGTCTGTGGTAGCCATTTCTTTCCCTTCCTCCTTCCTGTCTGGAAGTACAGGCTTGAAAGTGACAAACGAAGACAAAATCCAACTGGTGAAAGAGAGCAGAACAAAAAGTTACATTTAAAAGAGTCTGGGTTCTTAGTCATCACTGAGCCTCAGACTCTCATCCCTGGCCATCACATAATAAATAACTTGTCTAAACCAGCACTGGTTGAGCTCTTCGTTATTTACGCCTAAATTCCCATCTAACTCATACACTATCCTTTCTTATTAATTATTAAAATGCTCCTGTAAAGATTTACAGCCTCGGAAACCCTGTTCAGGGTCGCTATGGGTCAGAACCGACTCGACGGCACTTAAAAACAACAACCAAAAACAGAAGGAGCTCTGGTAGCGTAGTGGTTACAAGGCGGGCTGCCAACCTCAAGGTCAGCAGTTCGAAATTGCCAGCGGTTCCACAGGAGAAACATGAGGCGTTCTGCTCCCGTAAAGATTTACAGCCTCGGAAACCCTGTGCAGGGCCGCTGAGTTGGAACCGACTCCACTGTACATAACAACAACAACAAACACAAATAGATGGAGTTCTAGTAATGGCATTGTAGGATAAGCACTAGACCACAAGGTCAGTTTGAACCACAAGGTTGGTTGATCTCACCCGTCGCTCCTCAGAAACAGGGTGGCTATGAGTCGGAAGTGACTTGACAGCACTTATCAACAACAATGATAATAGATATTTACTGTTTTCTGTTAGGCACTGGGCTAAGCAATTAGTTTACATTATAACATTTATTCTTATCAAGAACATTACCCCAATGCCTACAATTAGCACCCGGTGGCTTTCTTGCTATAGCCGGCAGAATTCTAAACCGCTCCCCTCCCCCAATAATGGACCTCACCTTGTGTGATCTTCTACCCTTGAGTGTGGGTGGAGCCTATATTTCTCTAATTATAAGTATCAGCAATGACTTTTCAGCACATGAAAATAAAACACTATGTTAAGAGTCGTGAGCGAGCATGCAGGAGGCTGTTTGGTTGCAGCAGCGGAGCAATACCTAAATCAAAGGAACTTGTTTCTTCAAGCCTCACCTGGCAGTGATTCTGATAGTGAAGTCTACAAAAAGCAAGTTGTTGCAGAAAAAACTGAAGAAGCTAACAACGGAAGAAACTTTAAGAGCCTTTTCAGTCTCTAATCAGAGAAGTGGCAGCAGAGATGATAATATGTTTCAGACTGGGGAAATGTGGTATCTCATTCTTTGGGATTTTAAAGGGAAAGTCCTAGTCGATATTAGAGAATATTGGATGGAACAGAAAGGTGAAATGAAACCAGGCAGTAAAGAGATTTCTTTAAATCCTGACCAGTGGATCCAGCTGCAGGAACAGATTTCTGACAAGGATGATGCAGTAAGAAAACTGTAAAATCAGAGCCATATCAAACCTGTACTGTTCTAGTCATTTGATCTTTTTACATTGGCTTTTGTTTTCTAATCATTGTTTCCAAACTCTTAGATATTCGGATTGCAGAGCAATTTGTAAGGTGAATACTTTTTTAAAAATGTGCATTATTAAAAATGTTTTGAGTAAAGCTAACTGTCAACTTTATCAAGGAAGATGCTTGTGCCCACCAACCTAGTGTAAGATAAAGTCAAGTAATACAATCTTAACTGTTGTGGCCGTTTTTCATCAGAAGTGTTAGTACTATTTAAAGCTGACCATCACAGTTCGTAGACCTTTCAGTTTCAAATTCCACGTGAGGAAGGATTTGTGTTGTGATTAACTTATACACACTTGCTTTAAGAAATCACTAGTTCATCTGCTCTCTTCCAGGCAAATGCCTAGACTTGTTTCATTTTTCTATCCCAATGATACTCCCCCTTCTCCTCGTTTTTTGGTAACTTAATTTTCATTGATTAATTTATCTTTTCTTATTCAGCTTTACTCTTGAGTATATCGATGGCAGTTTGCAAATGTCAATGAAACTGTCAAAATGTTAGCTATTGCAGTAAGGCACTTGTAATTAAACTATTATATGGGAACTATAATCACGAATGCTACTGTATTATGTACTAGGAGATAGGTAGTTTGATAACCAACATGGTTTGTATGAAAACTCTGAGCAAATGTGTCATTTTAAGTGTTCCGTGGAGGTATTTTCTTATTGTTCAGTCTACAGAAAATAAAGATGTAGATATCTGATTTGCTTTCACTTATTAAGCATGCTTACCCTGGGATGTCTATAAATTGAATTTCATAAAAATTGTGAAAGCTTGAAAAACGCTACTATGTTAAATGTACATCAATAAGATAAAAGTATTTAGAAACATGAAACAAAAAGTATGCCTCTTAAAATTGTGGAAAGATGTTATTATGCCCATTTTAGAGATGAGGGTACTGAGGCTAAAAGAGTATAGACGCATCTTGATTAAAAATAACATTAGAACTATTGAGTAAGAAATAACACCTTTCTAATTTGCTAAATTCCGACACATACTTCCGTCTATTTTTGGACATTTTTATTCTTTTCTATTTACCATTTGCATCTAAAAGCAAATGCACTGATGTGTCAAATTACACCTTATTTTTTTTCCTAGTAAATGAAGTCCAACCTCATTTTTTCCCCTCCCCTTATAAAAACTGTTCTTGGCTATCTTTGTGCATTTATTATTTCAGATACACACTTAAAATCATCTTTTCAAGTCCCAAGACTTTAGGAATTCATCCTATGGAAATTATCTTGAATGACGGTAAATGTTTAGTTTTAAGGGGTTTATAGTGGTATAAAAGGAGCTCTGGTAGTGTAGTGGTTACGAATTGGGCTGCTAATCTCACGGTCAGCAGTTCGAAACTACCAACTGTTCCGTGGGAGAAAGATGAGGCTTTCTGCTCCCGTAAAGATTTATAGCCTCGGAAACCCTGTACAGAGTCACTATGAGTCAGAACCAACTCCACGGCACATAACAACAACAACATAGTGGTATAATGGGTTACCCATTGGGCTGCTAACCAGAAGGTCAGCAGTTTGAATCCACCAGCCATTCCGTGGGATAAAGAGATTTCTGCTCCTGTAAAGATTTATAGTCTTGGAAACCCAATGTAGAGTCATTGTGAATCAAAATCAACTCCATGGCAGTGGATTTGACTTTTGTTTTTTATAGAAATGTACATTCAATAACATATTTATCAAGTGCCAACTGTATAGGCACAGAGAATACAGCAACAGATCATAATTTATACCAGTGAAAAATTGCAAGCAATCTAAATCATGATAATCACAATAAAAAGGGACTGCTAAAAGAAAAAAAGTAAAGTAATCCATAAAACAAAATACATACAGTAAAACAGAGATTAGGAGTTTGGCTCTGAGTCAGATCTTAGTTTCAATCTTGAATCTGCAATTTACTAGCTTTAAGGCTTTAGACCAAGTCACAACTTCAATGAGATTTTCCTTATATAGAAGGATGAAGATACTAACAAATAGTTCCTCTCAGAGTTAATTAAATGAGATGATGAATATATTTACAGTATTTAATATGTAGTAATTGCTCTGGTAGTGTAGTAGTTATGAATTGGGCTGCAAACCGCAAGGTCAGCAGTTCAAAACTACCAGCTGTTCTGCAGGAGAAAGATGAGGTTTTCTGCTCCCGTAAAGATTTACAGCCTCGGAAACCCTGATTAGGGTGGCTATGAGTCGGAACCAACTCCACAGCACATTATACCACCAGCAATTGCTCAATAAATGTAATTTCGGAAAAGAATGATTTGTAAAGAAGTTCATATGTTAAGTGACAAAAACAAAATGTTTACACAAACTGTACGTACAGCAAACAACCTTTCCTTAAAACATATATATATACACACAGAAAGTTACTGAAAATATATATGTGCAAAACCTTATTTTTATGGTGGATTTCATGGTCATTTCTGTTACCTTCTTTTTTATATTCATATTTTCTACACTGAACATGTAATACTTTAAGAAGTTTTGTTTTAAACAGAGTCCTATTAGGATGTGGCCAAGTAGTGATGACCAAGTGGAGAGTCCTTTCTCTTCCTTTGTGAAGAGCTTCACTTTGAGTCTTGCTATTGTTATTGTTAAATGGTAAAAGTTTTGATTTATAGACCCAGTACGGGATTTCTGAGGAGCGGCTGGTGGATTTGAACCGCCGACCTTGCAGTTAGCAGTTCAGTACTTATCTTACAGAGTCACTCTAGGACTGCACTTGGAGTCTGGAGGTCTGGATTCCATCATCTGCCCTCCATGCCATATATCTATAACCCACTGTACCTGGCCGGTGGGGCCTCCCTTCCACTCTCCTAACCATATATAGATAGATGTTGGGCACCAGTCTGACATTTCAGGATTGCTGGACTAGACACAGTAAAGTCTGTTTTAGCTAGGACATTCTGTGGTTTACTGACACTCTCTGAATTCAGTTTCCCCTCTCCGCCAAATGAGTACCACTTTCTTCTCCTGCCCATCCTACAAGAATACTGTAACACTCAAGTGATTCTATGAGAGCTCTTTACACAGAGGCGAGTTAGTACTGCAAAATGCTGCCATAGAGTCTAGGATAATATTTGTTCTGTATTCCAAAAATGGAAGGCCTCTGAAGCCAGCTTTACACCTACTTGGTTTTCAGATCTCTGTCAGAATGAGGAGAGCAGGCAGCCTGGGGTGAGCCATGGCACCAAGAACAGACAGATCTGCTTATTGTCTTAAGATCTAAAAAAGAAATCTCCCTTATATTTTGCAGCTCTGTGAAACAGGGTTTACAAAGAGCATTTTTCCTCCATCCTGGATAAATTCTCGGATGTCAGCAAATTAGTACCCGTGACTTTCTTGATATAGCTGGCAGAATTCTAAGACCCTTTGATAATGGACCTTGCCCGTTGTGTGATCTGCCTTTGAGTATGAGTGGAGCCTATGAGTATGAATGAGATAGCATTAGACAATTATGCTAAAGTTATATGGCACAAGGATCTTGCAGGTATAATTAGGTAGATGGCTGACACTGAGTCAACTCTGACTTATGGCAACCTTACGAACAACAGAACGAAATGCTGCCTGATCCTGCATCATCCTCTCCAGCGCTTTTCAGTCCATGATTAAGTGTTGCTATTGCATCAATCCATCTCACCCAAGGGTCACCCTCACCCTCTCTGGGGCTCTACTACTTTACTATCCTACAGCACCACACCAGGACTCCACTGATGTAATGAGTTGACCAAATTGTTATTGCTAAGTGCTGTGGAGTAAGTTCTGACGCATAGCAACTCTGTACAGGGTTTCCAAGAAGCAGCTGGGGGTTTGAACTTCTGACCTTGTGGTTTGTAGTTCAGATTACTCTGGGTGGGCCAGATTGAATCAGGCAAGCCTTTAAGAGGACTCTCTTTGAGACTGGGACCCTCTCACATTACTGGTGGTGCTGTAAAATGGTTCAATAACTCTGGAAAGCAATATGGTGCTTCCTTAGCAAGTTGGAAATAGAACTACCTTATGACCCAGCAATTCCTGTACTCAAAATCCACAAGAAATGTGAGCCAGGACACAAGTAGATATATGCACACCAAGGTTCACTGCAGCACTATTATCAATAACAAAAAGATGGAGACAGCCTAAGTGCCCAACAATGCAAGAATGCATAAACAAACTTTGGTCCATATACAGAATGGAATACAATGCAACAATGAAGAATAATGATGAATCCACAAAATACTTCATAACTTGAGTGAACCTGGAGGACATTATGCTGACTGAAATGAGTCAATCACAAAAGGACAACTACTGTATGAAACCATTATTGTAAAAGCACTTAAGAAAAAGTTTCCAGACTAAAAGAAGCATTCTTTAATGGTTATTAGGAGTGGGAGTGAGGTGAGAATAGTTCACTAGGGGGTAGACACATGTTAGCTCAGGTGATAAGAAGGACACTCTACAAGGAGGAGAGTAATACACAACAAGAGGGAGGGTGGCAGAAGAATAATGAAGACAGAAAAACACAGGAAGGCATGCCTG
This sequence comes from Chrysochloris asiatica, assembly GCF_000296735.1. NCBI lineage: Eukaryota > Metazoa > Chordata > Mammalia > Afrosoricida > Chrysochloridae > Chrysochloris > Chrysochloris asiatica. The sequence continues at coordinate 15,491,279 of NW_006408582.1, forward strand.
AGCTAAAGGGGGCAGAGGTAAATAGTGATATATACACAATCTTGGAACAAGTGCTCTGTGCATACATACATACATACATTGAGACAGAGACTGAATGGATAGGGAGGAAGGGTAGGATATATATAGTGATGGGGGTGGTGGTGAGGGCAATATACAAGAAGAGGGCAGAATGATTAAGACAGGTAGAGACACAGGGAGGTATACAAAGGCTAAGGGGACGTTGTTGTTGTTAAGTACAGTGGAGTTGGTTCCGACTCATAGTGCCCCTACACAGAGTTTCCAAGGCTGTAAATCTTTACAGGAGCAGAAAGCCTCATCTTTCTCCCATGGAACAGCTGGTAGTTTCGAACTGCCGACCTTCGGGTTAGCAGCCTGATTTGTAACCAATATGCTACCAGCGCTCCTTAAAGGGGATGTTGTTGTTGTTGTGTGCCGTGGAGTCAGTTCCGACTCATAGCAACCCTTTACAGGGTTTCCGAGGTTGTAAATTTTTACGGGAGCAGAAGACCTCATCTTTCTCCCGCGGAACAGCTGGTAGTTTCGAGCTGCTGACTTTGAAGTTCGCAGCCCGATTCGTAACCACTACGCAACCAGAGCTCCTATAGAGGTAAAGATATATACAATTTTGAAACAACAGTGTTCTGCGGGTTTGTACATGGACAGAGACACATGCTGAATGGGTATGGAAGGAAGAGTGGTGTATAGCTCTGCTAACCTCGGGGTCAGCAGTTCGAAACTACCAGCTGTTCCATGGGAGAAAGATGAGGCTATATATATATATATATATATATATATATATATATAGAGAGAGAGAGAGAGAGAGAGAGAGAGATAGAAAGAAAGAGAGCAAGAGAGAAAGTGTGGCGCTATGGGTTAATGCGCCAGACTGCAAAGTCAGTTTGAACTGCAAGGTCGGCGATTCAAGCTCACCAGCTGCTCCTTGGAAACCCTACACAGGGTTGCTAAGGGTCAGAAACGACTTGATGGCACTTAAGAACAACAATTATATATATACATATATTTTTCCCCCTCCCACCAATATACAATAGTTTGAAAGAGGATATTGGTACATGAGTATTTGTCTTTACCTTTCCTCCAAACACAACTACGAATGTGATAGAGTATACAGTGGGCAAAATAATGAAAACTTCTTAGATATTATTAAATATCTTAAGACAATGAGTAGCTGAGCTCGGAGGCTAAGAACCATAGTCTCAGGGAACACCATGGTCAACTGGCATAATAAAGTCCACAAAGATAATGTTCTACATCCAACTTTGGTGAGTAGCAGCTGGGATATTAAAAGCTCATGAGTGGCCATCTAAGGTGTAACTATTGGTCTTTCCATGTGTGGAAGAAAGAGTAGTGATGAGAACTGAAGACACTTGGAATCAATAAGTCTAACAAATTAATGGAAAATGTGAACATCAGTCTCCATGACTGTGAGACCAGAAAAACTAGATGGTGCCCAACTGTTCTAAAAGGGATCACATTAGTAGGTCACGGATAGAGTGGCAGAATATGTGAAACAAAACTCAAAATTATTAAAAAAAAAAAAAAAGAAGAAGACTGGGTTTACTGATCAGAAAGAGACTGGAGGAACCTGAGACTATGGCCTCAACTACCATTCAGGCCAGGTCTGGAAAGGAACTCACCTTTGGCCTAACTTTCAGCCAAGTAGTAGATAGGTATATAGAGGGAACAACACTAGTAAGGTATGCTCACTACGAATGATGGAATGATCAACATTCAAAATCAAAAGGGCAACATGTACCTAAGGACATGTGAGAAGGGATGGCAAAGTGGGTGGAATAGAAATAGGAGCCACAGGGAGGAAGTGGGATAACTGTTGTTCCATAAAGGGGACTGAAATCATTGAAATGAAGCAAAGTATATTATTTGTTGAATGGAAAACTGATGATCTTGTCTATAAATCTTCACTCAATTCACAATAAAAAGTTGGGGGTGGGAAGGGCTCTCTTCCTGCAAGAGATTCCAAACATAAGAAGGTTTCAATGTATGAGAAATTTCCTGCTGCTGGCTTTGGAGAGGGAGAGGATGAGGTAGGAAAGAATTTGGGTTGCCTCTAAGAGCTAAGAACCAGAAAGAAAACATGGACCTTAATTCTATAGGCAGAGTAAGTCAGTTCTGCCACAACCACATGAGCTTGGAAAAAGATTCTAGATTCTAAACCCAAGAGAATGAATGCTACTGGGCACCTTGGTTTTAGCCACATGAGATGCTGAGGAGAGAACCCAGTCATGCTGTGTCCAGACAGAATTCTGACCTCCAAGACCATGAGCAGTGTCACATTACCCAATAAGTAAGGTAAGCAAAAGCTTACTTGTGGTTATTTACTAATCTGTAGTGAGTAATTTCACATTTTTTCAAAGATTCTGCTTTTAGGTATCGTTGACATCTGTCTCTGTGCCCAACCTCGAAGCAATTCCTATGGAATCAAATCCTCTTATTAAATTGAAATACCTGGCAGTAAGAAAACACCCAGTAAACAAACACCCCAGAAGCAACGAGTACATGTAGCACCTACAGCTTTGTTTCTAAGCACTGTTCTCCAATAAAGGGAACCGTGTTGTTGGTCAGTGCTGTCGAGTTAGTTCTGACTCACAGCAACCCCTGTACAGGGTTTCTGAGGAGTGGCTGGTGAACTTGAACTGACAATGTTGCAATTCAAACTGACCTTGCAGTCTAGCACATTATCCTGCAGCATGACACCAGAACCATGGATCCTTGGAAAAGTGGTTGAATCTATATTCAGGGCAGAACAAACACAAGATGATCTTGACAGATCTTGTGTTATCAGAAACTAAAGAAGTGCTCAAAAAAAAAAGATAAGGCTTATCAAAAGAACACAGGCAACTTGGAAGGAGTTCCTACTGACCAAAGCTGTTAGAATTTGAGCCATAAATAAAAGAAGGAACAATTCTTCCTTATTCTAGAATTCCAATTAATTAATAAACGTAGAAGAGAGAAATAGAGAATCACCCACCATTGGGCAAACACCACAATAATCGTGGCAGACAAAACCCACAGATGATTTTGTGTACATTCAGAAAAAACCCCAGAGGGAATAGAAGCAAATACTGTTGAAAAAATAAAGTAATAAATTAGTTATTTGATGTTTTTTTAAAAAAAGACCTACAGATGATGATTAAAATTAGGAGGTGGAAGCTAGAAGAGGTACAGAATTTGCTTACCCTCAAATGACTTCTCTACCAAATTACAAAGGGAAAGATGGTAATTTTTCCAGTGTAGAAATCCAACTTAAAGAAACCAACTTAACAAAGTGCTGAAGGTAAACATCTCTAGGAATAAGATATCGTGACATCCTGAATGCCTTGAAATGATGCTCTGAAAAGGACACAACATCATTTTTGTGGTATTCTTGCCAAAAATGCATGACCTTATTCCAATATGGAAAAAGATCAAGGAACTATTACAGATTGGAAGAGGTAAAGGAGTTGTTGTTGTTGTTATGTGCCATCAAGTCGGTTTCGACCCATAGCGACCCTGTACAGGGTTTCCGAGGGTGTAAATCTTTACGGGAGTAGAAAGCCTCATCTTTCTCCCGCGGAGCGGCTGGTAGTTTCAAACCGCTGACCTTAAGGTTCGCAGCCGGATTCGTAACCACTACGCTATCAGAGCTCCTTATTCCAATATGGAAAAAGATCAAGGAACTATTACAGATTGGAAGAGGTAAAGGAGTATTAACTACTAAATACAACGTGGGACTTTGAATGGAATCCTGAGACAGCAAAAAGAACATTTACTGAAAAGTACTGGTGAAGTTTAAATAAGGCATGTAGTTAATAATATTTTAGTAATATTAAATATAAATATTCTTGAAAATAGTCCTAAGGTTATGTTAACATCAGAGATGAAGGATATAAAGGAACTCTTTGCTCTATGATTTTTTTCTATATTTAAAAAATTAGCTCAAAATTAAAAGTTTAAAATAAAAGGGAACAGCTGAATAAATTAAGATATGAGAACTTCTAATGTCAAGGTAAGGAGGGAAGAGAACATGCTGGAGAAGAAGGCAGATTCCCAACTGCACATGTACATAAAACAAGGGAATATGCCCACATGTTAATAGATTATTGTGTTTAAATATATAATGAAAGTATTTGCCATTCTAACCATTTTTAAATGCACAATCCAATGACATTAATTACATGTGTCATGTTGTATAACCATCATCACTATCTATTTCCAACAGTTTTTCAAGACCTCCAACTCATACTACCCCTGAAACAACAGCTCACCATTCTCCCTTCCCCTCAGCCCCTGGCAACCACAAATAAACTTTTGTCTCTATGCATTTACTTATTTCAGATATCTCATGTAAGTGGGACCATATAATATTTGTTCTTTTGTATCTGGCATAATGTCTTCCAGGTTCATCCATGTGTTCTCTTCATTTCTTTTATGTCAAAATAAGACTTTGTTGCATGTATATACCCTATTTTGTTTATCCTTTCACCATTTAATGGACAATTGAGTTGTTGTTGTTGTTGTTTTTAACATTTAGGCTATTATGAATAATGTTAGAATGAACATGGTTGTACAAATATCTGAGTCCAAGCTTTCAGATCTTTTGAGTATACCTAGAAGTAGAATTGTTGGGTTAATGATAATCCTCTTTAACCTTTAGAGGAATCACCAAACTGTTTTCCATAATGGTTGCACCATTTTACATCACCATCAGTATTGCAGGAGAAAGATTCCAGTTTCTCTACAGCCTTATCAACACTTATTATTGTCCATTTTTCTGATAATAGCCATCTTAGTGTGAATGAAGTGGTATCTCGTTGAAGTTTTAACTTGCATTTCCTTTAACTACTAATGATATAAAGCCTTTTTAAAATGTGCTTCCTGGCCATCTGTATTATCTTTGGAGAAATGTCGATTCAAGTCCTTTGCCCATGTTTTAATTGGGTTGTTTGTCTTTTCTGCTGTTGCAGTGCAGGAGGAATTCTTTACAATGAACATGCGTTACTTCTAATAATCAGAAGAAAATAGTTTAAAAAATATCAAACAACTGTTTGGGAATACTATAGATTATCAACCATAATCCTTCTTGGAAGGAAGAGGCTTTTAAGGTACTGAGGACTGTGTTAGTTAAACTACAAAGGAGGATACTCGAGGTCTCTGAGAGGTAAAAGGGAGGTGAGGCAGGAGGCTGGAGTAAACTATTACAGAGGATACAGACTTTTATCCTTGGAATTGCTCTAGATAAGAGCAGGTTGGACCTAAAATAGGGTTGCTCAAATAGTGCAGTAAGCCTTTGATATGGCAACAGCTAATACAAGTACCACAGACTCTAACCAAAAAAAAAAAACCCCAAAACTCATTGCCAGCTAGTCCATTCTGATTCATAGGGACACTATGGGACAGTACAGAACTACCCCATAGGGTTTCCAAGGCTGTGAATCTTTACAGAAGCCTCATCTTTCTCCTGTGGACCAGCAGGTGGGTTTGAAGGGTTTGACCTGCTGAGTTTCTTGTTAGCAGCCCAACACTTAACTCACAGCACCACCAGGGCTCCTAAAATCAGTCCAAAATCTGACCCAAACTGAATTCCCACACATGTCATCTGCTCTTGCCTATTATCAGTCACTGAAGTGGTGTGGCACTGTAGGATAGGCATTGGACTGCTAACTACAAAGTCAGCTGTTCAAACCCACCATTCACTCCTCAGAAACCCTATACAGGGTCGCTATGAGTTGTAATTGACTTGATGACACTTAACAACAACAACTCCATCATGTAGGGGTCCTACTGTGGCACTGTAAAATAAGCACTGGACTGCTAACAACAAGGTTGGCAATTAGAGCCCATCAGTCACTCCTTGGAAATTATAAACAGGGTCAGAACAGACTTTCCAGAACTTAACAACAACATTATCAGCTACTATGACCTTTGCTGACCACTCATGCACCAGAAATATACAATACTGTGCCATTATTCACAGAACCCTGTTTGCCATCAAAGCTAGCAGTTTCCTTCTTCTGGCTTCTCTAAGTACCTCTTGTTATATATCCATTTGGTGATTAACAAACATCACAAGATTACATAACTTTGCACATGTACTTAGCTCATCTGCACAAATATTTTACTAGCATTTTTTGGAATTATTGTTGTTATTGTTGTTGTTAAGTTCCAGCAAGTCAGTTCTGATTCATAGCGACCCTGTATATGGTTTCTGAGGCTGTAAATCTTTACAGGAAGGGAAAGTCTAATTTTCCCTCCATGTAGTGATTGATGGGCTCAAACTGCCAGCCTTGTGGTTCGCAGTCCAGTGCTTATGATACAAAGCCACCTTGCTCCCATCTTTGGAATAGAGACAGTATTTTGTCTATCTTTATAGTATAGATGCTTTCTTAGCTGACCTCCATGGGATCTACCAATTCTCTTTATTCCTCTGTACATCTCCTACAGCAAATGGGCCCCTCTGCCTATTTTGAGGAATCCTCAAGTGGTGCCAAGGATTAATACGCTCAGCTACTAACCAAAAGTTTGGAGGTTTGAGACCATCCAGAAGCACAGTTCTGTTCTGACATACATGGGGTTCCCACAAGTTGGGACCAATTCAATGGCAACTGCTTTGTTGTCACAGTTGGCAATGAACATCTGCTGTCACCAGTTTGTTTTGTTTCATTTTTTTTACTTACCAAGTTTTCAATGATACCTGGGATCCCTGAGGTCCTTTCAGGGTGATCCAGGAGGTAAAAATCATTCTTACTATAATGCTATGATATTACTTTACTACTGTCATTTTTCAGTAGGTACAAAAAGTGTGATGAAGGTGAACATGTACAGCACTGAATTCTCTAGAGCTTTCTAAGGAAGAAATCTGGGGTACAAATCTCCATTTTCAGAGATTAACAACTTGCTTCCAAGACTGTAACTGAGCTCTTAAACCAGTAACCTGTGATTTTACTGCTGTAATCTGTTATCTCATTCTTGTTGCTGCTAAGTGCCGTTGAGTTGTTCTGACTCACAGTGACGCAGTATAGGGTTTCTAACGAGAAGCTGCTGAGTTTGAACCACTGACCTTACAGTTCCAGTGCTTATCCTACAGTGACACACCAGGACTCCAATAAATCATCCTGAAATCCCAGATTTACAAGAAAAGAAAATCTATGTCATTCTTTTCACACACAAAATTTTTTAAGGGAAGGGGGAGTATAATTTTTGTCATAAAGATATTCTTTATGTTAAAATATAATAGCCTTATTTTCCTTATGTTAAATGAATAACTATTTTTAAATTTCTCATTTCTAATTTTTAATATCAATAAATATCAATAGTCAAAGGAAATTTCTTAGGGTCCTCAATAATTTTAACATTAAGGGGGTCCTTGGATCAAAAATTTTGAGAAATTCTCATTTTGAAAAACTTGTTACAAACGAAAAATAAAGAAGTGCAATCAAATTGTTAAGTGCCTTCAAGTAAATTCTGACTCATAGCAACTTTATGTGACAGAACGGAATTGCTCCATATGGTTTTCTTGGCTGCATTTTTGACCAACTCCAGGTCTTTCTGCTGTGGAGACAGTGAGGAGATTTGAATCAGTCAGCAGCCTAACTATGTCACCAGGACGTCTAGCAATTGTGTCTGACTTGGAAGGAAGAAGGTTAGGAGATCTGAGAACAGTTAGAGCTCATATCTTGAGTTACAAAGACAGCACATTTGGATTCTTATTACCAGACATGCTATGTTGATTTTATGACTGTCCAGCCTCCTGCCCTTGTGCAGGCCCCAGAAGGCTTAGCAGGGGGCTCTGTCTTCCAATCTTCTTGTTGTTAAGTGCCATTGAGTGGGTTCAACTCATAGCTGCACTGAATAGGATTTCATGGGAAGGGCTGGTGGGGTTGACCTGCAGACTTTGGAGGTTAAACAGACCAGTGCTTATCCTACAGCACCACCCCAAAAGAGTGCTCTTTATGGAAGACCTGCTGCCCACAGTAAGGATGGGATGAAACCTGTGGGTTCAGACACCTTGTGGTCAGGTCACCCTGCTGTCTTCTAGGAGAGCATATGAGGCCCCTGACTGGCAGCAGCTCCGCATTAGCAGACTCTGGACTCCTTATCTCTTGGAATTTTTCCATCCTGCCAACCTTGAGATTAGAGCAGTTCCACTGTGGACATCTAGTGAGCCCTAGATTGGGGCCCCAGGCAACATGACCCTTCCTCACCTACCCTTTACCCTCCACCCTCTACCCTCCAATGTCTCCAGGGAATCTGGAAACAGAAAGAAATAGACTTCTTCAGAAGAAACTTTTATCCACAGACACAAAGACCCCCAAATAAACACAGAGACAACTAGCTCCTTCCTCTTCAAATTTTTCAATTACTTTGGATAAAGTGTTGCCTCTTTTAAATTTAAGGATTACTCCATTTGGATGTCACAGATTGACTCCTAAGGAAATGATTGCTGAGCAGTCATCATTTAACCTTCCCTACTGAACAACCAGGAGTCCTGGTGTGGCGCCATGGGTTAATGCGCTAGACTGCAAAGTCGTTTGAACCTCAAGGTTGGTGGTTCAAACTCAACAGCTGCTCCTTGGAAACCCTATACAGGGTCGTTATGGGTCGGAATCAACTTGATGGCACTTGACAATGACAACTGAACAACCTGGTGGTGTCCTGGTGTGACAATGCAGGTTAATGCACTAGCCTGCAAGGTTGGTTTGAACTGCAAGGGCAGAGGTTCAAGCTAACCAGTTGCTCTTCAGAACAGACTCAATGGCACTTAACAACAACATTGGACAACTTGCCCTGATTCAAACTTAATTCAATCTGATTGATTCCAACATTGTAAATCCTTAATCCAATATTATTTTCACAGGTTAAAGAAGCATTTGATAACCAAAAGCAAGAGTCTAGATTACCAGATACCCAACCCAGAGATTTTATTTACTGAAAAAGATACCAATTAAGGTTCTCCTGAGTCTCAATAGAAGGGACTCTACGTGGTCCTTCTCACTAATTCCGTACCACTAATTTATAGAGAGCACAGTGGCTATGTAGGATAAGCACTAGACTGCAAAAACAAGGTCAGCATTTCAAGCCCACCAGTCACTCCATGGGCAAAAGATGAGCTTGCATGCTACTGCAAAGATTTACAGTCTCAGAAATGCTATACAGGGTTGCTATAAGTTGGAAGTGATCGACAACACTTAACAGCAACAATTTACAGAGAATTATTACTCTCCCCATTAAAGAGAACCTCAGTCTCTACCTTGAATGTCTAACCAACCAAAGGTCTCAAACTGAAATTCAAATGTCCAGGAGACCAGAAGCAGGTAAGTGTACTCTAGATGGACAATTTCTCCCCAAGATCAGTGGAACAAGACCTCATGAAAATTAAAATTGCTTTGGACTGTATTTTCTGGTTTGAGATTTCCTTATAATAATTAATAGAGGCTTGAGCCTGACTTCATTTTGTGTCTTCTAAGACTCTATTTTGCTTGACTTGCTTTTTTTCCTTAGTAACAGTTAACCTTCGCATAGTCTTAATGCAGTCAAAGAAATATGTATCCCCTTAAACTGTAACTATTAGAAGCAGCTTGTCTAGTTTCATATAATTTAGTATTTAAGTGATCAGTAACACTTGAAACGTGTTCAATAGACGATTAATGAACATGTCCTATTGCTATGACTCTCCAAGTCAGATATCACTGATCTTGGGATTGTATTAGCAAGATTTCTATTTTTCTATTTTTTCTAATGTTTGAGTACATACTGCTCTCTTAACATTGTAACCAGGCTACTGATGCTAAAAGTACATCATGTGAAACCATGTGTAAATATTCTACCACCTGTTCTCAGAAAATCCATCAAGTAAGCCACTACGTCCATCTTGTGACACCTTACAGGATTCATTGTATCCAATCACTGTACCCATATACACTTTGCAAACCAATCAAAGCAAAAGCCCCACTTACAGACAGCCATCCTCAATTGCCTTACCTCACCAAGAACCAATCATTACTGTAACCCAAGTTCCTGGTTTTACTGTATAAGTCTGACAGTGTGACTCTATACTTGGTGGATTCCTCTCTGTCCTGTGTTTCCCCAATTTGCAAATTGTACTAACCTCAATAAAACTCTTTGCTTTTTTATTTTTAATGACTCAGCAGTGTTACTCTTTGACAGTCACTAATAGTTAACTTCCCCTGATATTTAATTGGAAAATAAAGGGTATACTCTAGAAGACTGCCAAAATGCCTCCAATTCAACATTTTATGTGGTTCTGTGATTCTGCAAAATGGTGAAGCATTGCTTGCTTCAGGCATCAAGTGCTAACAGGACTGTCATCATGGTCATAAGCTCAATTTTTTTGTGAGGTGGGGAAATAAATGTTCTGATTCCCAGACATGTAAAATCCAATCACAGCACTAGGACATAAATTCCAAGATTTTCTCAAGATTGGATATGGACTGAATTTACTCCTGAAATAGGAGGATGAGCAGATAAGGCAAAAAGATGGGATAGGAACGGCTAAAAAGATAATCAGTCCTGTGATTGACATGTACCCACAATACCAACAGTCTCTTATCAGTTTGGAGAGGGGGTGTTTCCCTTATCTAAAGAAATCAGTCACTTCCAAAATTAGAGGTACACAAAAAAAAATCACTCTTCCCTAAGACTGTCCAGGAGTCAGTGGGCGATCCTTTTTCCCTACCAAGAGTCTATATTTAAAGGGCAGGAACCAAGCCAGACACACCTTTTTGTACCCTACATGGTGACCAGTGCAATGCTAAGCACAGAAAAGATATTGTACAAGGGGTCTTCAAAAAGTTATGAATAAAAAACTATACATGAACTTCAAAGGGTTGGGTTTTTGTTTTTTTTTTTGCACCAAAATAAATTTATACTAACCTATTATAACATGTCTGAACAAGAACTACTTTGAAAGTGGAACACTAAGAAGGATACAACATCAGTTTGAAAAAGGCCCCTATCAAAGCAACATGAATTCTTCTAAAACTGTAGCAAGAACAAACATCAAATTTATGGTGCAGCTCAGCTGGAAGAATAAAACTGATAAGGACAATGGCCCAAAGAAATCAGCAGTTTAAAAATGGATAACTCATTCTAAGAAAAGACAGGATGATGTTGAAGATGAAGCCTGCTGTGGCAGACCATCCATATCCATTTGTGAGGAAAAAATTAATCTTGTCTGCGTCCTAACTGAAGAAGGCTGATGAATAACAGCAAAACCAATAACCAACACCATAGGTGTTGTTGTTCTGACTCATAGTGACCCTGTATAGGGTTTCTAAGGAGTGTCTGGTAGATTTGAACTGCTCGCTGATCTTGCCATTCAAACAGACCTTGCAGTCCAGAGCATTATACTGCAGTGCCACACCAGGACTCCAACCAACTCCACAGACATCTCAGTTGGTTCAGCTTATACAATTCTAATAAAAAATTTAAAGTTGAGAAAACTTTCTGCTCAATGACCAGCTGCAAACAAGAGCAGAATTTTCCAAGGAAATTTTAAACAAATGGGACCCATATCTTGAAGAATTTCCTCAAAGAATTTTAATAGGAGATGAAACATGGCTTTACCAGTAGGATCCAAGAGGTAGAAGTAAACTAGTTAAAGTAAAAGCAGAAAGATCAAGAGCAAAGGTCATGGCAACAGTCTTTTTTTGATACTCAAGGTATTTTGCTTGTTGATTTTCTGGAAGACCAAAGAACAACAGCATCTCAAGCTTTGAAAAACCTAGCCAAAGCTTAGCAGAAAAACACTTGGGAAATCTTCACAGGACAATTTTGTGAGAGTTCAATGGGAAGTCAACAGGCATCTACTTTGTTTTGATTCTAACTTTTTGTATCCAAATCTTAAAAAAAAAAAATCTTTTAAGAGGGTTTTTCTTCATTTAATCATGTAAAAAAGACTGCACGGATATGGTTAAATTCCCAGGACCCTCAGTTGTTTAGGGATGGACTAAAGGGCTGGATAACATTACTTAACATGAGTCTTGAACTTGACAGAGCTGCTCTTGAGAAACAAAGTCTATATTTTTTATTTTAGTTTTTTAATTCAATTTTCCACACATTTTTGAAGCCCCCCTCAATATATGCAGTTACTCCTCACTTAATCAACGATTTTGCTAACCAGTATTCTACATTTAAGCCAAAAGCAAAAAAATCTACTATCTGACTAAAGATCTACTGACGTGTATCTGACAGTAATGAACACTGAGGTAGTACAAGGAAGGCAGGGCTAACACTGGCTTTGATGGTTAAAGCTGTGTGTCAATTTGGCTGGGCCATGATTGTCAGTTATTTGGCAGTTATGTAATGATCCTCCATTCTTCCATAACAAAATTTCCATAGGTCTTTGGAACCTAATCATATTGATAAGTAAGAAGTGAGTGTACACAGAAGGAGTGGATGACTACGTTGAGAGAGTGGTGAAGTTCTGGTATGTGAAGGAGCCCTCAATACTTAGGTTCTTTTTCTTGCCTAAGTGACAAGGCAAATAATGCAATCATCCTCTTCCTCCTCAGGTCTGTCCCTCTAGACTCTGCACTGATTAGATGGCAGGAATTCTCTCATACTGTGAGATTGGTCTGATACTTGACTCTTCTCTCCCCTCAGCTCTGCCTTCTGCTTTTTGCATATTTACTATGTCTCATCAATGCTATCTATGGTCTCAAAAGCCAGTTGAGTAACAAAGGACAGATTAAGCAGGAAAAGCCTTCTGGCCTATTTTTGGAGGGAAGTATAGAAAATATTCAGGGTCTTCCTCTTCTATTGCTATATTAATTTTCTTGGGTGCCCTCTAGTCATACTAGTAAAACAATGGCAGGAAGATGGCCATTATAGTATCTCTTGAATACTATACAATTTATTTTTAAAACTCGTATCTTTGCAACTATATGATAAGCACTCAACTGCTAACCTAAAGGTCAGTGGCTCAAACCCACCAGCTGTTCCTCAGAAATTTTATACAGGGTCAGTATGAGTAGGAACAGACTCCACGGCAATTAACAACTGAGTTTCCAACAGGAAATGTAACATGCATTTTTTCATTTCACCTACTAAAAGTTGTAATTTGGAATTTCTTCTCATGCTTCATGAATGAGACAAGTTCCTCTAAGGCTTTATGGATTGTGTTTTTAAGAGGTAAGGATTACAAAATTGTAGATACTATGGATAAGAGAGTTAGTCCAACCTTAGCAATGAGACCTCCCAAAAATTGCAAAGGAAGTTAGAAGCGAACAGGGTCATAGGCCAGGACTGCCACCCCCAGGTCAGTGCCCACTACTTCACTACCTCACCACTTCCTAGTAGGAGAAGCACACCTATCCAACTGGTCTGAGCTTCCTAAGGAATCGAGATTAAAGTCACAAATCCAAATGCAGGGTTAGTCCCAGGAAGAAGAGTCAGGTCAAGGTTGCTCCTGCTTACTTTCATGAAGGCCCCAGGAAAGCACTCAGCCCCATGCTCAGAGTCCTCTTGGACACCCAGCCCAAGGTAGACACTTGTTAAGTGTGTTGAGTAGCATTTCTGAGGAGTGGTTGGTGCAGATGATCTTGCTGTTAGTAGTTTAGTGTTTATCCTACAGCACCTCACCAAGACACCAGGTAGACACCAGTGATCCTCAAAACCGAAACCACAACCAAGAGTTGAGGATATTTTCTTGGTTTAATTTGACCTTAGGATCACATGGTGAAACTTCATAGATGTGTATTTTGTCCCACTGCCCCATCCCCACCAAGAGGGGGCAGACTGAACCACACCTAATTAAATCGGTACAGACCAAAAATAACCCCCAACCCATCCTCACTTAGTTTAGGTCACTCCTTTGCCATTTCCTAGCTCCAGAGAGGCGGTATGATCATGGGGGAAGCGTACAGAGGCTGGAAAGTGAGGACCAGCTCCCGATCAGAGTCCCTTCCAAAACTGCCTATCACATTTACCCATTCTAGTCTGTTTTTCTGACCTCCGTGTCCGTGGGTTCCAGGAAGCTACTCTCAACCTTTTAGTGTGGTTATCCGCGTTCTGGGCACCCTTCTCTGAGTCACACATCCCGCGCTCTCCAGAAGAGACTGCAGCCTGCGATCTCCCTTCCTTGCCACCAAGTAATACCCCATCATTGCACCGCTGCTAGGTGCCGCCTCCATCCAACCCTCCGGGCCCTTTGGCCCATCTTATGAAGACGCTCCCAGGTCTAACCGGAGGCTTCAAAACCCCACAGCTTGGCTCCCGATCCTCCGCATGGCTAGTGCCCCCACCCCCATTCCGTGACCCCAAAGCCCTGGAAGCGCGCTGTCTGTCCACACGGATGACCCTCCACCCGCCGGCACGCTCTCCAGCCCTCACATGAAGCTCCAGTGGACGCCACCTGGGCCCCAAGCAAAGCCACCAAAAAGGCCCTTCGGCGGACAGTATCCTTCACGAGCAGTTTAGTCCGTGTGTCCGGGAAGGCAACACAGAACACCCCCGGCCCCCCTCCCTCCGTTCGTGCACCGCCACCACGCGCATGCCCGGCTATATACCTTGCACGTCAGCATAAAGCCCCACCCACATAGGCTCCTTCGGCCCCACCCCCGTCCCTCGCCCCACCCAGCTCTCCCCAGAGTCTGCCACGTGGTGGTATGTGGGTTGTGGAGCTTCGTGAGTGAGGAGCCCAATCCACCGGACTAGACACAGGCTGCCAGTCAGCTTGGCGAGGGTTTGTGGGGCGCAACCCAGTGCCTTTCTACGTCTCGCAGCCCTAGGATCTGGCGCTAAATTCCTCCTTTCCCGATCGGGTAGTTCTAACCCGTCTGCGAATTAAACTCTTGATTCACTTAGACTCCACAGACTCTTCCGTGGAAACCTCTCATTAGGACCTTTTACAAACCCTTACATGTGAGGCTATTACAACCTGGCTTTTACAAGTCTTAGGAGTAAGACATTATCTGGTATGTATGTATGTATGGTTAACACTTCTGGTTCAACTCAAAAGTTTCTTTTCCCTAACTTAGTTCTGAAATGTGCATAGAAGGGGGGGCGTCCCTAAAAAACACAAATTTCTCATGCACGTTTCAAATAAACCAAATTCACTTTTTTGAACTGGATGTTGCACCACTCCCTCAAAACGATCAGGCTCTCAAAGAAGCCATACTCCTAAAGCCGGCGTTGAGAGAAATGTTAAATAGCATAGCATTTTCGTGTAATGAGTGCTCTGGGGAGTTCTAGCTGGATAGGGCTATTGAGATGGACATCATGTTTCAGAAATGCAAATTTCTTGGGGGAATAAACCCAACTCTCCTTGAAATCCCCATTGTTCTATTAGATTATTTCCTCTACTGCTGAATCTAGGGCCCCAAAGTGCCTTCTAGCAGAACAGCAGTCAAATTAATACCCATGTTCCTATTCCTAGCACTGTTCTTCAGTGGTGACAGCTGGCATTGTCTCTGAGATTGGGTAGGGAAAGACAAGCACATCGCCGCACTCTGAGTCTTGGGGAAAGGTACCCCTATGGTGGCAGTGTTAACAGGAAAGGAAAAGGAAATCAGACAGTCTCTGGGGCAGGTGGCAAGAAGAATCTCGCACTCAACAGCTTAAAGGCTGTGTGGAGATGGAAAGTGATACTACACTGAAGTCAAAGTTAGAATAGACCAGATTCTTCATGTCACTCTTGCAGAGATTATCTGGGCTCAGGGTTTTTCTAAAATTCAATTATCCTCACCCTGTAATTACTGCTTCAGTTGAGTAAGGGGTGGAAGTGGGATTCCTCTCATTTATTGTCCAAATGATTTCAAAGTAATGATGTCTCTTGCATAACGTCCTTGAGAGACTCTTCATCTTTATAATAACCTGTTATAGTTGAAGTATTTTCAGACATTATGTCATCTTTTTGGATCTCTTAATCCCACCTCCAACAGTCTGTAAGAAACTTCATTTTCTACCATTCTTTTCCTTTAAGTACTAGGAAAGTAATGAGAAATCCACCCAGAGGTTAAATAAAACAAGCATGCTTCATTTAGCTCTGAAAAGTATGAAGCCCACTAAATACATATTACAAAGGTTTATTCAACTCTATTTAAAACTGAGATCAAGAGCAATTCCTGGCTTTTCCAGGCAAATTGTCAATACTACACACAGGGTAACAGGCACCTATAAAGAGACTGCTCAAAGTGCAGTGGGAGAGGGAGGCAGGACCAGACACCCCATCACAGGGCCCTATCAAAACATTCATTTGTTGTTTGCAATCAGACTAAGTTTAGAGTTGTCAAAGTCCACATGGACAACCAAAGCTGATAAGATATCAATCCATTAGGGGAATACAATTAATTATTAACATAGCTTCAAATCAAAAGGTTCTAACTCTCAATATGCACTCAAAATCCTTAAGGTTTACCATAACTAAATCCTATCTTACCACTGAGTAGTTAGTATACTACTCCTTTTCTCAAGCACCAAGTCTGGGGTCTTAATTCTATCTGTTTTGACAATTTTTTTCCTGTTATTACCTCATTCCCATTTTTTAACATTCAAACTTTTCAAAGCCCCTCTCTCTCTTCATGAGGCTTCCTGAAATTGAAGCATATTTTATCTATTTTCAAACTTTTTGAATGTAACCCACATTAAAAATATCTGACATGGCAACTCCAGTATAAATAACAGTAAAAGAAAACATTTCACAAAACTTCCCTATTGTATGCAATGTAGATATTTTATATTGTTTCAGTTTTAAGAAGCATTAGCAAACCCACTATATTGATTTCATGACCCATTATTGGGTTGTGATGCATAGACATTTTATATGATGTTTTCCTTAAGATAATTTCATTTCTGCACTTAGCTCCTTACAATTTTCATGTCTTGATTACAAGAGACTTCTGTATATAAGCCTGCATACCCTAACATAGTATCTTGCATGTACCAGATTCTCAATATGTTGGATGAAAGAATAGGCTGGCTAGCTCACTAACAGTCTGATGCTGGCGCTATAGGATAAGCAAGGTCGGTTTGAACTGCAAGGTGGGCCATTCAAACTCACCAGCGGCTCCTTGGAAACCCTATACAAGATTGCTGTGAGTCAGAACATACTTGACAGCACTTAACAACAACAACAAACACAAACCATCTGAAATTTTTGTTGTTGTTTCCCATCTAACAAGATGTCACAGCTCCCTGCCAAAAGACATGTAGAAATATTTTCCATAGCTGAGGTGAGTGGACCCTACTGGGCAGCTGGCTAGTTGTAGAGGAAATAATCCTGATGTCCAGTAGAGTAGAACAATAGAAGTGAGTGGGTAGTTTACTTTTTCAAGAAATGTGCATTTCCGAGGCCTGATATCCATCTCAAAAGCCCTAACCTTGGAAGGGGTGGGGGTGAAGGGGTGGGGGAAAGCAGAGAAATGAGAAATCATCTATGTTTGTGACTTTGGGGATTCATATAGGGTGGGACTGGGGACTCAGAAAATCAAAGCCCCCTCCATGATTTCTGTTGCCAAGGTAAGCAACATGGTAAATTGAGTAGAACAAAAATCCCTTTTCTACTACTCAGCTAAGAAAGGCAGTTCTGAGCAACACTGGGTTTGGCTGAAGAGAGATTATACCTTTACTTACAGCCTATCTATGTAGTGTGCACTGTTGGATAAGCACTGGGCCCTAAGGTCAGTTTGAAACACAAGGTCTTCGGTTCAAATTCATCA
The DNA here is from genome assembly GCF_000296735.1 of Chrysochloris asiatica. Classification (NCBI taxonomy): domain Eukaryota; kingdom Metazoa; phylum Chordata; class Mammalia; order Afrosoricida; family Chrysochloridae; genus Chrysochloris; species Chrysochloris asiatica. The sequence goes on from NW_006408582.1 coordinate 15,508,972, forward strand.
CCCGCTCCTTGGAAACCCTATACAGTGTGGCTATGAATCAGAACCCATACGAAAACACTCAACAATATCAAGAGGTCAAGGAGCCCGCATGTCCTCTGACCCATGCGACCCTGTATAGGGTTTTCAAGAAACAGCTGGTGAGCTTGAACTGCCAACTTTGTAGTTCACATGATTTTGCAGTCTGGTGCATTAACCCACAGTGCCACACCAGGACTCCTTCCTGCCTTATAGCTCTGGCTAAAACTTCCAACATAGTATTGAATAGGAGTGGTGATTATGGGCATCCTTATCTGGTTGCTGTTCACAACAGGGATGCTTTCAGTTTCTCTCCATTGAGAGTAATGTTAGCTGTTGGATTTTTATATATGCTATTAATTATGTTGTGGAATTTCCTTTCTATTCCTACTTTGTTGAGTATTTTCATCAGGAATCAATGTTGGATTTTGTCAAATGCGATTTATGCATTAATTGGTATGAGCCATCTTGTTGAAGGTCTTCTTTTTCACTGACTTCCTATTTTCTAAGCATGATGTCCTTTTCTAGGGACTGGTCCCTCCTGATAACATGTCCAAAGTATAAGAGACAAAAACTCACTATCCTCACTTCTAAGTAGCATTCTGGCTATACTTCCCAAACAGATTTGTTTGTTCTCTTGCCATCCGTGGCATATTCAGTATTGTCAGTACCATAATTCAAATGTATCAATTCTTCTCCCAGTCTTTTTAATACATTGTTTAGCTTTCCTATGCATGTAAGGTGATTGAGATTGCCAGGGCTTGGGTCAGGTACACCTTAGTCCTTAAAGTGATATCTTTGCTTTTTAGCAATTTAAAGAGGTCTTTTATAACAGATTTGCTTAATGAAGTATGTCGTTTGACTTAGTAAATGCTGCTTTCATTTGCACTGTTTATGGATCTAAGTAAAATAAAATCTTTGACAATTTCAATATTTTCTTCATTTATCTTGTTTCTTATTGGTACAGTTCTAAGAATTTTTGTTTTATGTTGCGGTGTAATCCATATGAAGGCAACAGTCTGTGACCATAATTAGTAAGGACCTCAAGTCCTCTTCTCTTTCAGCAAGCAAGGTGTGTTATCTGCATATATCATATTGTTAATCCTGACATTTTTGTTTTTAAAAAATATAGTCCAGCTCTTGGATTATTCTGCATACAGATTAAGTATAGTGAAAGGATGTAATTCTGATGCGCAACTTTCCTGATTTTAAACCATGAAATATCCCCTTGTTCTGTTTGAATGATTGTCTCTTGGTTTATGTAGTGTTCTGCATAAACACAAGTTAAGTGTTATGGAATTTCCATTCTTTGCAATGTTATCTATAGTTTGTTATGATCTACAGAGCTGAATCCTTTGCATAGTCTATAAAACACAGGTAAACATCTTTCTGGTATTTCAGCCAAGATCCATCTGATGTCAGCTAATTCCAAGTCCTCTTCTGAACCCAGCTTGAATTTCTGGCAGCTTCCTGCTGATGTACTATTGCAACTGTTTTTGAATTATATTCCGCAAAATTTTACTTGTATGTGATATTAATGACAAGCTTCTAGTTATTAATCATTCTATTATCACCTGATGTTTTCAACAGGCAACAGGAAAAATAATACTTGGTTTAATAGCAAATAATCTATATTATGGACCTTAATTATACTAGCTTGAGAGCTTTGTTTTTCCTTCTTTTTAACCCATCCTCTTTTTCACTACCCACTAACCTCCTGCCTACCACTCATCACATTCTTTTAGCTTTTACCTTGCTTGCCTTGCCATGTCAGAGACAACCATAGCCTTCCTTCAAAACTACAGATGGCATCTATGGTTTTGAAAATGGCCAGCCCTGGCGTGCATTGATGGGTAGACCAGATGGGTCATTATTTCTCTTTATCCTCTATATAGAGAAATCTAACAAACTAAATTCTTTCCTTTAAGAGTGGCCCAAAAAACTCCTTAACTTTTTATAAAACAAAGAGACATTTCCTTCCATTTTCCTAATTTGTATTTACTAACATGTGCACAATTCCCTTCCTGAAAAGTACATCATTAAGTCTTTAAATAGTTAAACGTTTTAAAAGCTTTTTTAAAAAACCTTTGTGAATTGAATGAAGGTTTAAGGAGCAAATCATCAGTTTCACATTTAACAAGTCTTCTACCATGCTTCATTACAATGATTGCAGTCCCTTCCATGGACCATCGGACTCCAGGTGTAGCTCTGTGGGTTAATGTGCTAGTCTGCAAAATTGGTTTGAACTGCAAGGTCAGTTTAAGCTCAACAGCTGTTCCTTGGAAACCCTATACAGGATTGCTATGGGGACCATGGACCATCATTTAACAGTATTTACCTCTGTACACTCTATACTCCCGTTACCATCACCTTTCCTCTGCCAACCCCCCTCTTGTTGTGTATTGCCTGTCCTGTCACTCATGTTAATGCGTCTACCCTCTAGCCCATGAACAACCTGCTCCTCCTCCCTCCTACCCATAAGCATCAAAGTTTCTTTTACCAGGAAAACCTTTAACTTTACAACAGTGGTCTCATACTTGTCCTTTTATGATTAATTTCACTCAACATAATGTCCTCCAGGTTCATCCATGTTGTGCAGTTTTGCAGGGTTATCATTATTCTTCAATGTTGCCTAATATTCCACTGTGCGTATGTACTAAAGTTTGCTTAACTATTCTTCTGTTGATGGACATTTGGGCTGTCTCCATCTTTTTTTTTTTTTTTTTTAACTTTTTATTGTGAATTGAGTGAAGGTTTACAGACAGTATCATATCATCAGCTTTACATTCAACAAATTATGCATTTTGTTTCATCTTAATGATTACAATTCCCTCCTTGCAACAATTGTTATCCTGCTTCCTCCCTGTGGTTCCTATTTGCATCCCTCCCACCTTCTTAACTCTTCTCAACCTGTCCTTAGGAAAATGTTGCCCTTTGATTCAAGAATGATTAACCATTCCATGGTGAGCATACCTTACTAGTATTGTTATCCCTCCCTATAAACATATCTGTTGTGTGGCTGAAAACTGGGCAACTAGGGTGAGTTCCTTTTCAGACCTGAAGGGTGATTGAGGGTCATAGTCTCAAGTTCCTCCAGTCTCTTTCTGACCAGTAAACCCAGTCTTTCATCTTTTTAATAATTTTGAGTTTTGTTTCACATTTTCTTCCACTCTATCCAGGACCTCTAATGTGATCCCCTTTCAAAGCAATTGGTAGTGGTAGCCAGGCACCGTCTAGTTCTTCTAGTTGTAAAGTCATGAAGACTGATGTTCCCATGTTCCATTAGTCCACTGTGTTGTTGTTAAGTGCCATCAAGTCAGTTCCAACCCATAGCAACCCCTACATGGGGTTTCCAAACAGCGGCTGGTGGGTTTGAATGGCCAACCTTGCAGTTCAAACTGACCTTGCGATTCAGCACATTATCAGGCAGCACCACACAAAAATCCATTAAACAAGCTCTTCAGTTCTTAGCACTCTTCTTTCTTCCTCACATGGAGAGACCAATAGCTAAATCTTAGATGGCCACTCATGAGCTTTAAAGATCCCAGATGCAACTCACCCAGGTGTGGCAAAATCAATGGGCTCAAGTGTGGCAACACTTGTGAGATTGGCCCAGGACCAGGCAGTGTTTCGTTCTCTTGTGCATAGGGTTGCTGTGAGTCAGTACCGACTGGATGGCACCTAACAACAACCACTTTACATTCCTGGGATAAATGCTACTCAGTCAGGATGAATAATTCCTGTCTCTGTTACTAGATTCAGTTTGCTGTTATTTTTGTTAAAGATTTTGTATCGAGATTCATGAGAAATATTGGTATTTTCCTTTTGTAATATTATTATCTAATTAGAATGAGTTGGTAAGTGTTCTTCTTCTAGTTTTTGGAGAGTTTGTGAAGAATTGGCATTCTTCTTCAAATATTTGGTAGAATTCATCAATGAAGTCATCTAGGTTTTAGCTTTTCTTTGTAATTTTTCTATTAGTAACTCAATCTCTTTATGTATATAGATCTATTCAGTTTTGTACTTCTTCTTGAGTCTGTTTCAGTAGTTTTTGTCCTTCTAAGAATTTGTCCATTTAATCTAAGTTATCTAAATTGTTATTCTTGTTAAGTACCATCGAGTTGTTTTCAATTCATAGTGACCATGTATGGGGCCTTTCAAGGAGCAGCTGGTGATTTTGAAGCACAGACTTTGTGGTTATCAGTCCAGTGCTTATCCTACAGCATCACAGCAGGACAGTTGTTCATGGTATTCCCTTTAATCCTTTTAATTTCTGTAATGTGATCATTTCCCTTCAGTCCTGATTTTAATCATTTGAATCTACTTCTCTTATCAGTCTAAAGTTTTACCCATTTTGTTTATCTTTTAAAAAAACTTCGTTTTGTTTTCTCTAGTTTCTGTTCTCTATTTCATTAATTTCTTCTCTAATCTTTATTATTTTTTAAAAAATTATTTTTATCTTTAAGACCTTGGAATTTAAGTTTAGCTTGGAACACAGAATTCCAAATTGACAGTTAATTTTCCTTAAGCATTGTGAAGTTTTTCTTTGTCCTTTTCAATCAATATTGTAAATGTTTTATGTAAATTTGTTTTTAATCCCCTTGTTAGTTTCTGACTCATGGTGACCTATGTGTGTCAGAGTGGAACTGCTTCATGGGGTTTTCATGGCTATGACCTTCCAGAAGCAGATATTCAGACCTATCTTCCTGAATGGGTTCAAACTGCCAACTTGATGGTTAGTAGTCAAGCACTTGTTTATGCCACTCCAGGAACTCCCATTCCTTTGTCCAAAGGCACCTATTATGATTATAGACAAATCTGCAGCTAGTTTTGATGCTTTCTCTGTTAGCAACCTTTTTCACCTTTTTTTTTTAAGATTCTGTTTTTGGTATTCTAGAGTTTTCTAATAGTATGTTTAGATTTGCTTTTCTTAATAAGTTTCTTCAGTTAGAAGATTAATTTCTGGAAAATTAGACCTTTTTTTCCCCCCACTATTGTCTGTCACTCATTAGTTTAACTAAATGGAACTTCTTGGACAAATATTTTACCTTTTCCTTCTTTCCTCTCTTCTCATTCATAGTTCCCATTTATACCTTTCTGTGCTGCAATCAAAGCACCCTGATGGTGCAGTAATTAAAGTGCTCAGTTGCTAACAGAAAGGTCAGTAATTTGAACCCACCAGCAACTCACATGAGAAAGTTGCGGTTAAGTCTGTTTCCATAAAGATTTATAGCCTTCAAAACCCTACAGCCTATTTTACTCGGTTCACAGCTGCTCCTTGGAAACCCTACATTGGGTCACTATGAGTCAGAACCGACTTGACAACACTTAACAACAGAGTCACTATGGAGTCCTGGTGTGGCGTTGTAGGATAAGCACTGAACTGGGAACCACAAGGTCTGTGGTTGAAAACACCAGCTGCTCTCTGAAAAACATGAACTCAACGGTAGTAACCACATCAAGAGTCACTAAGAGATGAAATCAACTCTACAGCAGTGGGTTCCTTGTTTTGCGTTTGTGTGTGTGTGTGTGTGTTACAATCCAATTAACTTTACTTCTTCAAGGATCTAGGGCTTTATGCAGTTTTGGCCAATCTTTATGTTAACTTTTTATTTATGATGCTCTAGTATGCAGGCTATAAAAACTGAAAAATCCTCTTACCTGTTTGTGGCTCAGATTTGGGGATACCTTGAGGATAGCTTTTTATCACCCCCAAAGCCTTCATAGCATAGTGGATTACGAGCTGGGCTGCTAACCGCAAGATCAGCAGTTCAAATCTACCAGTTTGCTCCCGAAAAGATTTACAGCCTTGGAAACCCTAGAGAGGGTCACTGGCACACAACCACCAATACCCCTGGTCAAACAACAATCTTCTGCCTTAGGATACTGGTTTGTTATTGTTGTTATATGCCATCGAGTCGGTTCCGACCCATAGAGACCCTGTACAGGGTTTCCGAGGCTGTAAATCTTTATGGGAGCAGAAAGCCTCCTCCTTCTCCCATGGAGCGGCTGGTAGTTTTGAACTGCTGACCTTAAGGTTCGCAGCCCGATTCGTAACCACTACGCTATTTGTAGGGAGTTTCTGATCTCCTTCCATGTTCCAGCTGTTTTTGTCTAGAATATTTAACTGCAACAACCTTGAACTTCACAGCTTAGAGGCCCTATCTTCTATCCTTACACAGAATGAGAAATCTCAGTGCGCTTACCCACCCCTGTATTTAGTTCATAACCTATGGAGCGAGCGTTGAATTCCCTTTCTTCCTTCCCTCCCTCCTTTTTTCTCTCCCCGCCCACCCCCTACCAATATAGCTATATAATTTGAAAAAAAAAATTTTTTTTTCCTATTTTGGCCAACAATCTTTCTCAGTATGGCCAGCTCAGTCTGTCCTATTACTGTAAATTTTCCTGTTTTCCTCATTTTTAAAAGAACATAAAAGGTTCATATAGGAAAACTTCTCAGAAACTTAAATAATCCTAGGAAGAGAAAACAGGGTCTTCTCCAATAATTCCAAATCACTAAGAATCAATTTCAGACCCCAACTGTGAGGCTTCCAATATAAGGAACTAGTCATTTCTGAAATTTCTTTTTCGCACTACTTACTTCCTTTCTTACAATGGAGTTCTGTTCTAAGGACTCCATCATAAGGTAGTTGTGATGTAAGTTAAATGACATATTTTTTTTCATTACTATCACTTCTTATTATCAGTATATTTATAAATCTGATCTTAATTTGTGTTAGGGGTTGAAAACATTACATACAAACATTTGTAAACAAGTACCTAAGAATGACATCAGCAGATTACACACTGGAACATGCATATGCACAACATAATGCTAATGATAAGATATTTAAACATAAAAACAAAATCCAGACGCTTATAAACATGGCTCACTGTAACTCAAATGCATGGTAAGTCAAGAGACTACCTGTATTTAACAAAATCCTTCCCAAGTGAAAATACCCTGTAGCACTATACAGAAATTAGGTTATTTCTTTCCTAGACTGAGTTCTAGAAGCATTGCATCATTTAAGAATGGTTGTTGCTGAAAGAAAGAATTCATAGTATTCTAAAAGGATATAACCAGTGAGGCAAGCAGCCAGGATGCTTTGGGAAGGCATTTTAAGTGTTATAAGCACTGTGGTGGTGTGGGTTAATGCGCCAGACTGCAAAGCCATTTGAACTGCAAAGTCGGTGGTTCAAGCTCACCAGCTGCTCCTTGGAAACCGGTGGTTCAAGCTCACCAGCTGCTCCTTGGAAACCCTATACAGGGTCGCTATGGGTCGGAATCGACTTGACGGCACTTAACAAAAATAAGAACATATCACAAAGTATATGTAGAGTGAGTCAACTATTTTTTTAAAAAGAAAAATATGAAAAGCCATTTTTGGGGATTTGCTCTTACTTTAGCTAATAGATGTGGCTGTCATATGGAGAAAGATTTTTCAAAGAAAACAAAGCAAACACACAAAAATGCCTTCTATGTCCCAGAAGTGAGACTTCCAGTCTGTTTTCCAGGAGGTTTCTATTACCCTGCTCACAATGGATTACCTGGCTACTGCTAATGGAGGTGGTACCCTGCATGCAGAGTAATAAATGAGTAATTGTAACAAGTGTTGAAGCTCTTGGAAGAATAAGAACACCAATATAATAAATAATGACACTATTTCAAACACAATTAAACATCTATACAAATTTGTTTTTATTTACCACCCCATGGCTCAATCATTTTGGCGTTAAAACTGTAAAACAAGGCAAAACACATACACAAACACTAGGAATCAAAAAAAATTTTAATTACATTATATTCAACTATTTGTCTTTCTGATTATATAAGAGAAAAAGTAGTAGGAAATTCAACTCCAAAATGAAAAAATGCTTCCAAAAAGAATCAGAAAACTGTTATGTTTAGTTAGAGACCAGTGATCCAATTAGTTTGATTCAGTGCTTTTAAAATTCCAGGTCTTAGCCTCACCTTAAGTCTTGCAATTCAAATAAAAAAGTATACTTGAAGAACTGTAACACTCATACCTCTTCAGGCTCTGCTGAGCTGTACAATAAACCAAAAACCCAAAAACTTCCTTGGTTTTCTTTTTCTAACAAATTCTAAGTTAAAGTTTCTCTTCTGACACACTGTCAGCCCCTCCCTATTGCCACACCAAAAAAAAAAACAAATAAAAATTTGGAAAGGTTTAATAAAACTGACTTTTAAAACCCCAAAAGCAAAATAAGATTGACTCAAGCCTGAAGGGACTGGAAGATTTAAAATCAGGGCCAGAAACCAAAAAACACACACACAAAACTATGCTTCACAAAACTCATAGCTATGGTGAGAACTTTCTAAACGGTAATGTCTGGACTTTGGTAGAAGTGCCATGTTTTCTAAAGCCAATTTCTAAAATTCTTGACCTGGATTCAGAAAAATTCCTGGCAAGTGAGCCAACATCCAGGAAGAGGTTATTGTGCAAGGAAACGGAGAATTTCAGTTTACAAACATGTATAAATAGGAACGAAGGCCACACACCTGAAAGATTCAGTAAACACTCACATCCCATCTTGAACCTTCCTACATGGTACATTTTCCCCACAGATTCTGGTTCTTAACTTTTAAAAAATGAAAATTTTCTTCATAAAGAGCAGTAGCAAAGAACAGAGGGGTGTGGGGGGGGGGGAGAGAGAAGAAAATCAACTTAGTATTGTACTGTAAAGCAAGTAAAATACATAAAAAAAAACTTTCATGTGGGATCTTTCCAGAGGCAAAGGAATAGCTAAATTGCCTTCTTTCAAATCTAGATTAAGTCACAGGCATCAGAAACACAATCGTTAAGAAAGATTAAGTTAGCAAGGTCTGGCTATACCATAAACTTATTTACTACATGCCTTTCAAACCTGCCAGCAATAACAATATCTAGTTAAAAAACTATTCTTTACAGATCTTCTTTATTTTCATTGCTAATAGCCCAAATAAAGTAACTTTAAGAAATTTGCAATGACTTCATTCATTATAACCTCTGGCGCCAGAAATGGGAAGGGTTTAGTAAGCACAGATTATAGGTATAATTATTGCTCCTGCAGGTTTCTACAGCTCATGTTGGCTTTGGAGACTGTTAAGGTTTCCTACAGTCACCCACTCCACCTACACAGCAGCAGTAAGACCTCCAGTGGTTCTACAAAGGCAACAAGGCAATTTCCAGCTGATATTTACAATGGGACTTGCTTCTTGGTGTTAAGTTTTAAAAGAGAGAGAGAGAGAGCAAGAGAGCAGCTATTCAATTCAACTGGGTTGGAGAAAGGGAAAATACCAACACATAAACCTCACTACCATCTCTATTGATCCTGCAAGAATCACAGCGGAGTTCAGAAATCTGTTTCCCCAAGGAGTTTACATCCAGTTATAGGAAGAATAGGTTCTCGCACAGCTGGATGGCTGGTTCATGATGCAAGATCTGTCCTGACAGGAAAGCTAGCTTGTGTGCATATTTGCAAGGAGCTGGAACTCTGATGGTACCAGGCCAATTCCAGTACATGTGGCACAATTTGAAAGTCAACCTGTAGGCCAAGAAGAAAATATGAGCCTTATCACCCTCCACCTTCAATTTGGGGTGTGATTATGTGTTTATGGGACTACTACACACATACTTTTCAGCTAACTGGGGGACTGAGGAATACATGATATAGTTCTTTGAAATCATTAACTTCAAAGTAGAATTAGATTCTATTTCAACTTTTTGTAAATCATAAGGTATGAGTAAATCCCCTCATTTTACGTGCTCTCCTCCTCCATTTTTACAAGATAAACAAGGTAAACAACACAAAGAGAAAAATGTTTTGCCTCAAGAAGTATAAGTACCCCAACAGAGTATTTACATGAGGGGGTTACAAAACGTTTGTGGAAAAATTCCATTTTCTTTTCATTTTGTTTCCCATGAACTTTTTCAAGCTCCCTCATACAATCTAAACTCAAGGACACTGTGACTGTATGCCATTCCATCTAGAGCAGTTTTTAAAAATAGCAAATAACCCCACTGATGCCTGGGGTCCATTCAAGTCTTAAGTCAGAATTCTTGGTGGGGGTAAAACCTGGATAATCGTATTTTTCTAAAGCTCTTCCAGTAATTTTAATGTACAACCAAGATTAACAATCACTGCTCAAAAAGATACCATAAAGAAAATCAAGGGATAAGTATTACTGGGGTAGGCAGTAACTCCACATTAGCTATTGCTAATTAGCTGATTCAGTACTGACTCATGGCGACCCTGTATAGGTAGGGTTTCTGAAGAGCAGCTGATGGGTTTGAACCACCAACCTTTCAGTTAGCATTCCAGTGCATATCCTACAGCACCACACCAGGACTCCCCACCTTATCTAGTGGGCCAGAGTTACTTAAGAGTAAGAAATAGCAAATTACTGATTGGCTCACCTCTGCATATGATCTGGGGTCAAATTTGCAGTGTTGAGAACACAGACATAATGCGTAGGAATGCCACAGCCCTGCCGTACATGATGAGCAAGAAGGTAGAAATCCACCCTAGTTAGGAAAAAGTACAAATTAGTGAGATAGGCTGACTTGGCCATACAGAGATGGAAATGATCTCAGAGATCATTTTAGTTCCTTCACTTAGAGAGGTTAAGTAACTGGATCAAGGACACAGTGGCCAAACCAAGATTAGAATTCAGGTCTGCAACCTCAATAGGCCATCTAAAAATGGGGCTAGACACTACACTATCTGTAGATGGGTAAGACTACATTGTCTTAGCAAAGAATGTATGTTCAATATTTTATACTTAAGAGGTAACAGCTTTGTTGTTTTTAACTGTTGTTGTTTTTTTTTAAGTTTTATTTTCTTAACAGAAGAAATCTCTAAGAATTCTATACTACACCTCTCCAGACAACCTCCCCATTCCAGTACCTAGGGAAGAGATTACTTCTCCAACCCTTTCTTTTTTTGTCCACTTACCATTCACAACTTGTTATTGTGTGATCTACTACCGTCCCAGGGAAGGGAGTCACAAAGTCTTCAGTAGCAGCCAGATAAATATTGGTACTGATTTTCTTCTGAACTACAAATACGACCATCTTGGGCTGATAATTCTCAAAAGCTTCAAAACATTTCTGTAGCTGAGGAATCTCATAGTTGGCAACTGTCTTCAGCTGGCCATCAGACACGCCATCACGGTACACTACTATCTTCTCTGGCAGACAGTGGTTCACCTGAAACGACACCCTGGGTGAGGTACATCATGTGGTTCTTAGGCTAAGCACCACAGTTAAGAAGCTCACTCAAATCACACATGACAGTAGATCCCTTGGAGGTTGAGACAAAAGCTACCATGTTTGAAGAGCAGGGGAAGAGTTTCTAATAATTTCTAGACTTTTCAGGGTAGTAAAAAAGGCCTGGTAGAGCAAGGGTGTTACATGAGAGAAAAATAAGCAAGTTATGAGTCATGTGAATGTGGCCTATTCTCAAACAGTGTTCATATTAAAAGAAATGTAGGAATAGTCTGGGCTAAAGCAATCTTCCTTCTATTTGAATTTAACACTAATTACTGTGTAGGTAAAGAACAAAGTTAACTCAAGAAAAATTCTACATATATCTGCACAGGCTACAGACAAAAAACCTGACACTTTTATATACAACATCCAAAGTTGCTGACAAGAGAAAAGGGTCCTCTAATATTATCCCACAATCTGGTATTAGCAAATAGTCATGGTCCAGGGTCCAAATAAAACTAAATGCTGGCTTGAATCAGCTTGATTAATAAAGTTTCCTCCAATGAGAGGAGATAATTATGTTCTGTTCAAGTTCAATAGTTCAAGAAAATAAGTTCTGTTCCATTTTCAACTACACATTCCTTTACAAAAGTACTTAGGTTTAGTTCAGAGTTAGTAAGACAAGGCAGTTTGTTATACTTGAGTGCAGTTTATTATTAATACTGCTCATAATTCTCCTTTAAAAAGCCAAATAATCAGAGTTAAATGTGTATAATACATTCTTTTCAGGTTACTCTACAGGAAAATTTAAGTTTCAAATTTTAAAAGTAAATAATCACCTATAATCTTTTAAGAATTTAAGTTTATAACTTAAAATATTATATAAATGTCCATTTTCCCCTGAGAGGCTTCAGGTGCATTTATAAGTATGTAATTTATCTTCACATTCCAAGATGGAATTATTGTCCAAGTTTATAGTGTGTATGTGTACATATACACACATATACTGTTGTTAAATTCATGTGTGTTAGTTCTAATTCACAGCATCTGGTACAGTGTTTCTGAAGCTGTACTTCTTTGTGAAAGCAAAAAGCACTTCTGCATAGCAGCTAGTGGACTAGAACCACTGACCTTATGATTTAGGTTTAAGTACAGTACTTATCCTATAGAGCCACTGTGCTCCGTGTGTGTGCGTGCACATAGTCCTGGTGTAGTGCTGTGGGTTAATGCGCCAGACTGCAAAGCCATTTGAACTGCAAGGTTGGTGGTTCAAGCTCACCAGCTGCTCCTTGGAAACCTATACAGGGTCGCTATGGGTCGGAATCAACTCAATGGCACTTAACAACAACAATATATATGGGCTTCAAAAAGTTAATGGGAAAACTTTATTCTCTTTTAATTCCACTTTTCACACTTTTTTGAAGCTTTCTTGTATTTATAATTATATTTATATATTGGTGTTCTCATATCTATTTGATATTCCTCAGTAATGGCCTTCTAGTTTCTTCCCTTCTTCAATAGGATACAGTCTGATGGAACTATTCCCAGTCTGCCCAAACTAGGATTTCTCAATCTTAGCAGTTCAGACATTTGGGGCTCCATAATTTGTCACTGTTGGGGACTGTCCTGTACAGGATGTTGAGCAGCATCCCTGGCCTATTAGGGATGCTAATAGAAATCTGCCCAGTTGTGATCAGCAAAAATGTCTCCAGATATTGTCTACTGGAAGGGCAAATTGCCCCTGGTTAAGAACAAGTGCTCCAAACAAAGGCTATCTAGAAGACTTAGCTAATCCAACAGAATATTCTGCTCAATCTTGGAATCTTGAGCAGGAAATGAAAAAAGCTGGAGATTGGTCCCTCAGTCGTGGTGCAGCTTTTAAGTCCTTGTTTCTGAAACTCCAGGAGCTACCCTGCCTCCTCTATTTCCTAGCCTGGGTCTTCAACCTCATTTCTCTGAGTCAGCTGATTAATTCCCAAATTGCTTAAGTTAGTCTGTATGTTTCTGTAACTTCCCAAAGACTCTCAACTATTAAATATTGGTAAACACAGATGCTTAGATCTGGAAAGACAGCTTTTATCAAGGAGTTAAAATCTAATACTAAATCAATAATGTTACATTTTCTTAGTTGTCTAGTCCACTCTCATTTAATAAATGTCAAACCTATAACCTGATTTGCTGTAGTTATTAGGTGTCATCAAGTTGGCACTAATTCATAGCAAACCTATGCATAACAGAACAAAACACTGTCTGGTCCTGCACAATCCTTACAATTGTTATACATGCCCACTGCTACCACCACTGTGCCAATTCATCTTTGAGGGTCTTCCTCTTTTTCACTGACCCTCAGCTTTACCAAACATGATGTTCTTCTCTAAGCATTAGTCCCTCCTGATAACATGTTCAAAGTATGATAAATGAAGTTTTGCCACCCTGACTTCTAAGGAGCATTCTGGTTAGAACTTCTTTCAAAACAGACCTGTTTCTTCTGGCAGTCCATTGTACTTTAATATTCTTCTTCAACATCAATCATAACTCAAATGCATCAATTCTTCTAGATTCTTCTTCCTTATTAACTGTCTGGCTTTAACAAGCATATGAGGTTTAAAGTCTTTAAAGTATTGAAAATACCATGACTTGGGTCAGGCACCCCTTAGTCCTCAAACTGATATCTTTGCTCTTTAAGACTTTAAAGAGGTCTTGTGGAGTCGATCTGCCTAATGCAATATATCATTTGATTTTTTGAATACTACCTTCCTTTCAAGAGTGTTGATTATAGATCCAAACAAAATGAAGTCTATGAGTAATCTTTTCTCCATTTATCTATCATAACATTATTTATTGGCCCAACTGTGAGAATCTTTGTTTTCTTTACATTAAGATGTACTCCATACTGAAGGCTGTAGACTTTAATCTTCATCAGTATTTTAAGTACTCTTTGCTTCCAACAAGCAAGGTTGTATCATCTGCATATCTCAGGTTGTTAACAAGTCTTCCTCCAATCTTGATGTCATGCTCTTTTTCATATAATCCAACTTCTTGGATTATTTACTGAGCATACAGGCTGGAATAAGTATGATGAAAGGATTCAACTTTGACGTATACTTTCCCTGATGTTAAAGCATCCAGTATCCCTTTGTTATGTTTGAATGACTGCCTCTTTCTGGTGTTCTCTACTTTCAACCAGTCTTGCACAGCCAGGGTAACCCAAGTATCTCTCCACATCCAGGGCTCCCTCCCTCTCCTTCCCAGACAGTGTTAACAGGTTTGGTGCCCCTGACTCATTCTTTCAGTGACCCCAAAATGCCTTCTGTAGATCTGTCAGGATAAGATGGTTACCTGTTCATGGGCAGGAAGGGGGATGTTGGATAGGTAATACTGCCCACTGGATTCTCCTGCTGGCTCCCCACCCAAGCATCCTACTACTATTGCTTGGTGGTCCTGCCTTCTTTTCTCTCTACCACAGATCAAACTGTTCCCCAAATTATGTGTCCACTTGACTGGACCATCATTCTCAATGGATTGATAGTTATATAATGATACAATCTTCCCCCATGATCTGATCTAATGTGATCTGCCAATCAGTTGTAAGGGGATTGGGTTGGAATGCAGCACCCCTACTCAAATCACAGCCCTGGGATATGGCCTGCATCACCTGCCTTCTACCTTACATGAGACAGAAGCAAGCAGAGAAGGACAGACCTGACTACCACCAGGTAAGAAAATCCAAGAGTGGAGTGCATCCTTTGGTCCCTGCGCTGTGAACCTCCTTGACTTAGGATATGATGGATGGCAAAACACTTAAAGATCTCCATGGGATGCCAGGCCCACAGATTTTGAAAAGAGACAAGGGCCTTCCTCCAGTGCCAACAAAGAAAGCCTACCCCTAGAACTGATACCCTTAATTTGAACTAGTTTCCTAAACTGTGAGAGAAAAAATTTAAGTTCATTAAAACCACCCTTTCATGGTATTTTTACTATAGAAGCACTAGGTAACTAAGATAGCCTCCATGTGCCCATGAGAATCAACAATCCAGAGCTTCCTCAAGGCTGTGGATAGTCAAGCCTGGTCTCTGTCCTTGACCTTAAACTGCAGCTGTTGCTGGCCATTCACCCACTGACCCCACCTTTGTCCAGGTAGCCTGCCTTGCTCTCATTTGTGCCCCCACAAAAGGAGGCACTGAGAATGTGTAAGGGACTACACAGATGCTTGCCAGCTGACATGGGGTTCATCCCATGGACACCAGACAACTCAATGCCCCATCTCAGGGCTCATCCTAAGCACATCTTGGCCCGTTCCTGCTGCTCCACAGAACTGGGAGCTGGGGCAAGACTCCAGGGTCCCACTTCCTCTCTCTATTTCTAAGGGTGACCCACCTTCAGGACACCAGTTGCCACTGCTCCGAGAGACACCCAGGACCTGCCAGCCCCACTGCAGCCCCACCTGTGCCCATCACTCAGGGAGATCACACCTTCCTTTCTCCTGCTGGGCAGCGAAGTACTATGCAGTATGAGCTTTCTTTGTACACTGTCAGAGATCTTGGCATTTGTTATTGCCATATATACATCATGGATGAATAAAATAGTTTGATAGTAGAATTTTTACTATTGTCATACATTTGAATTGTCAGATAATGAGATAATTGATAAGAGAGGGGTAAGTGTTCTTTTCTTAGAGAGTCACAATATATATTTTAGCATTTAAAGGAGCTAATGAATTCCAAAGTTAAGAGATAAATATCTACTTAATTTAGCACAGTTTCCCAAACTTACTGGACCAAGTGAAGTTCTTTGAGCTTAACATCAATTAGCAACGATGGAACACACTTGAGTAAATAATGCCGTAATTAACTGGAAACCATCAGTAGTCTTCAAGCAATAGATAACATGATTAATGGTTTTAGTACATATAAATTGGCAAGTGTATGAAGGATGGACTAAAAAATAAAAGCAAAGGTATGCTTCAGAGGTTAAAGACTCAGAATACAATTGGGCATATGGTGGTAGTGGCGGTGGTGTGCTGTGGAGTCGAATCCAACTCATAGTGGCCCTGCATAGGATTTCTAAGGTTGTAAATTATTATGGGAGCAGAAACCCTCAAATTTCTCCCAAGGAAGAGCTGGTAGTTTTGAACTGCTGACCTTGTAGCTAGCAGCCCAACTCATAACCACGACACTAACAGAGCTCCTTGGATGGATGTTGTTGTTGTTAGGTGCCATCAAGTTGGCACCAACTCATAGCAACCCCACGCACAGCAGAACGAAACAATGTCCCATCCCGGGCCACCCCACTACCATTGCCACACACGAGTCCACCTGGCCAATCCATCTCGTTGGGGGTCTTCCTCTTTTTCTCTGACCCTCCATCTTACCAAACATGATATCCTCTCTAGTGATTGTTCCCTCCTGACAACATGTCCAAAGTTTGGAGACGAAGTTTGGCCATCTTGGCCTCTAAGGAGCACTCTGGCTGCACTTCTTCCAAAACATATTTATTGGTTCTTTTGGCAGCCCATGGCACTTTCAATATTCTCCTCCAACACCATAATTCAAAGGCATCAATTCTTCTACAGTCTTCCTTATTCACTGTCCAGCTTTCGCATCCATATGAGGTTACTGGAAATACGATGGCTTAGGTCAGGCGCAACTTAGTCCTCAAGCTGACATCTTTGCTCTTCAACACTTTAAAAAGGTCTTGTGCAGCAGATTTGCCTAATGCAATACATAGTTTGATTACTTGACTGCTGCTTCCATGAGTGTTGATAGGTGATCCAAGAAGAATGAAGTCCTTGACAACTTCAATCTTTTCTCCATTAATAAGAATGTTGTTTATTGGTCCAGTGGTGAGCATTTTTGTTTTCTTGACATTGAGATGTAATCCATATCGAAGGCTGTGCTCTTGGATCTTCATCAGTAAATGTTTTAAGTCCTCTTCACTTTCAGCAAGCAATGATGTATCATCTGCATATCACAGGTTGTTAATGAGTCTTCCTCCAATCCTGATGCCATGTTTTTCTTCATATAACCCAGCTTCTCGTATTATTTGCTCAAGCATACAGGTTGAGTAAGTATGGTGAAAGAATACAACCCTGTCTCACACCTTTCCCAATTTTAAAACATTCAGTGTTTCCATGCTCTGTTCGAACAACTGCTTCTTGGTCCAGGTACAGAGTCCTCATGAGTATAATTAAGTGTTCTGGAATACTCATACTTGGCAATGTTGTCCATAGCTTGTCATGATCCACACAATCCAAAGCCATTGCATAGTCAATAAAGCACAGATAAACATCTTTCTGATATTCTCTGCTGTCAGCCAAGATCCATCGGACATCAGCAATGATATCTCTCATTCCACAGCCTCTTCTGAATCCGGCTTGAACCTCTTTAAGTTCTCTGTCAATGTATGATTGTAGCCGTTTCTGTATTATTACCTTTAGCAAAACTTTACTCGCATGGTATATCAAAGAGATTGTCCTATGATTTCCACATTCCATTGGGTCACCTCTCTTTGTAATGGGCACAAATATGGATCTCTTCCAATCAGTTGGCCAGATAGTTGTCTTCCAAATCTCTTGGCAGAGATGAGTGAGTGCCTCCTGTGCCACCTCACTTTCTTGAAAGATTTCAATTTTCATTCCATCAATTCCTGGTGCCTTGTTCTTTGCCAATTCCTTCAATGCACCTTGGACTTCTCCTTTGGTATCGTTGGCTCTTGATCATATGCTACCTCTTGAAACAGTTGAACATTAACCATTTCCTTTTGGTACAGTGACTCTGCGTATTCCTTCCATCTTCTCTTGATGCTTTCTGCATCATTCAATACTTTGCCCAGAGAATCTTTCAATAATGAAAGTCAACGCTTGAATTTTTTCTTCAGTTCCCCCAGCTTGAGAAATGCTGAGCATGTTCTTCCTTTTTGGTTTTCTGATTCCAAATCTTTGCACATTTTATTATAATATTTGGCTTTATTTTCTTGAGCTGATCTTTGAAATTTCTGTTCAGCTTTTGGACCTCCTCATTTCCTCTATTTGCTTTAGCATCTCTAAGCTGGAGAGCAAGCTTCAGAGTCTCTTCTGACATCCATTTTGACCTTTTCCTTCTTTCTTGTCTTCTGAATGCTTTTTGTTCTCTTCAAGTATGATATTCTTGATGTCGTCCCACAACTCTTCTGTTCTTCAGTCTTTAGTGTTTAATGTATCAAATCTGTCCTTCAGATGATCTCTAAATTCAAGTGGAATATATTCAAGGTCATATTTTGGCTCTCGCGGACATGTTTTCATTTTCTTCAGTTTCAGTTTGAATTTGCATATGAGGAATTGATGGTCTGTTCTGCCCCTGGCCTTGTTTTCACTGACGATATGGAGCTTTTCCATCTTCTCTTTCCACAGATGTAGTCAATTTGATTTTTATGTGTTCCATCTGGCGAGGTTCATGTGTATAGTCGTCTCTTATGCTGTCTAAAGAAGGTATTTAAAATGAACAAATCATTGGTTTTACAAAATTCTATCATGCTTTCTCCAGCATTTTATCTATCACCAAGGCCATATTTTCCAACTACTGATCCTTCTTTGCTCCCAACCTTTGCAATCCAATCACCAGTAATGAGCAATACATCTTGATTGCATGTTTGATCAATTTCAGATTTAAGAAGTTGGTAGAATTCTTCTATGTCATCCTTACTGGCTTTAGTGGTTGGTGCATAAATTTGAATAATAGTGGTATTATTAACTGGGCTTTCCTTTAGGCGCATGGATATTATCCAATCATATATTATCCTTGTATGTATGTTGTTGTTATGTGCCGTTGAGTCGGTTCCGACTCATAGCGACCCTGTACAGGGTTTCCGATTCTGTAAATCTTTACGGGAGCAGAAAGCCTCATCTTTCTCCCGTGGAACAAGCTGGTCGTTTCGAACTGCTGACCTTGCGGCTCGCAGCCCGATTTGTAACCACTACACTAAGGAGCTCTGGTAGCATAGTGGT
>NW_006408582.1:15528645-15534404 GCF_000296735.1 Chrysochloris asiatica
TCCGAGGGTGTAAATCCTTACGGGAGTAGAAAGCCTCATCTTTCTCCCACGGAGCAGCTGGTAGTTTCGAACCACTGACCTTAAGGTTCGCAGCAGGATTCGTAACCACTACGCTACCAGAGCTCCCCTATGTATATAGTATAAGAGTATTGTATGTATAGTATATAGTATGTATAGAGTATTGTATGTATAGTATAAGAGAAAAGAAAAAAAGGAAGTTGCTCATTAAGTAGATTCTGTCTCCTGGAAAGTTCACGTTACAGAATAGGACTGCTCCAAAGGAGTTTCTTGGCTGAATCTTTACAGAGGAAGATCTCCAGGCCTTTTCTTCCACAGTGTTACTTTGCTGTTGTTGTTGTTAGGTGCCATGGAGTCAATACTGACTCATAGCGACCCTATGCACAACAGAACAAAACACTGCCTGGTCCTGGGCCACCCTCACAATTGTTGCCATGCTTGAGCCCATTGATGCTGCCACTTTGCCAATCCATCTCGCTGGGGGTCTTCCTCTATTTCTCTGACCCTCCACCTTACCAAACATGATATCCTTTTCCAGCGACGGGTTCCTCCTAACAATATGTCCGAAGTATGAGAGATGAAGTTTGGCCATCCTAGCCTCCCAAGGAGCACTCTGGCTGTACTTCTTCCAACACAGATCTTTTGGTTCTTTTGGCTGCCTGTGGCACTTTCAATATTCTCCTCCAACACAACTCAAAAGCTTCAATTCTTCTACAGTCTTCCTTATTCACTGTTCAGCTTTCGCATCCATATGAGGTTATTGAAAATACCATGGCTTGGGTCAGGCACACCTTAGTCCTCAAGCTGACATCTTTGCTCTTTAACACTGTAAAAAGGTCTTGTGCAGTATATTTGCCTAATGAAATAATATGTCATTTGATTTTTTGACTGCTGCTTCCATGAGTGTTCATAGTTGATCCAAGAATGAAATCCTTGACAACTTCAATCTTTTCTCCATTGCTAAGTGCTACTAGGTGGGTTCAAACTGCAAATCTTTAGGTTAATAGTCAAGTACCAGCAATCTGTACCATCAAGGGACCTTTTGGCGTAAGAGAAGGAAGACTCAAATGACTCACAGTCTCAGTTTATCTAAGAGTGGGATGCACCCAACAGATGTGAGGAGGAGAGGCTGACATTCAGAATGAACTTTGAAGCACAAGTAGGAGTTGAGTTGGGGTAGTTTGAGATACCCAATACAAAAAACATAGTTTTCCCTGGATATCCACAGATAAATGTAAAAACCTTTCCTAGAAGCCGAGACGGTAAAGTCCAAAAAGGCAAAGTTTTTCCCCCCCCCCCCCCCCAAAAAAAAAAGCTAAAGAGGATAGAGAGAAACACTGTTAACAGTGGTATATGGAGGGGATTATAATCAATGTAATGAAACAAGTTATATGAATGGTTGAATGTGAAACTGATGTTGCGCCCTATAAACTTACACTCACTCAATCCACAATAAAAACCTTAAAAAAAAAAAAAAACAAAACCATAGTTTATATAATAATCAGAAGGAAGAAAAAAAACTGAAAGGAAAGAATGTCTGAATTATGGTGAATGGGTGAGAAAGAAGACAGTTGTATCAGATCAAGGAGCTTTGGTTGTGCATGCTTAAGCATCTGATGATGGTTCAAACCTACCTAGCAGCTCCATGGGAAAAAGATATGGTAATCTGCTTCTGTAATGATTACCACCAAAAAAAGACCATAGGGCAGTTTTATTGTCACATACTGTCACTATAAGTAAAAATCAATACCAACGCACTGAAAAACAACAGTGTGACATCAGGCTAGTAGACTGAAAGGGGCCTGTGCTTTGCTGTAACTTGTCTGCCACATTCAAAATTTTCCAGATTTTATGCTGGGACCCATATGAGCAGGCCCTTTGAAAAGATTATACTGGTAAAGATTATGAAACAGTAAAGACAAGTAACAATAGACATTAGAAAACCACTTGGACAGAAAACCTTTGTTGTCATGGTAATACCAGAAAAACAATATAAAAACCACTTATATTTATGAAACTATCAAAGACTTGGCTTTTATTTTTATAATTTACTTTTGTTGCTATTATTGAGAATATATATAACAGAACATACACCAATTCAACAATTTCTATATGTACCATTCAGTGTCATTAATTATATTCAATTTGTGAAACCATTCTCACCCTCGTTTTCTGAGTTGTTGCTTTCCTCTTAACATAAATTCACTGCCTCCAGATTTCTGATCTAATCTTTGGAGTTGCTGTTGTCAATGTGATTATATATCTATATCTATCTATCTATCTATCTATCTATCTATCTATCTATCTATCTATCATCTATCTATCTATCTATCTATCTATCTATCTATCTATCTATCATCTATATATAGTTGTTGTTAAGTGTCGTCAAGTTGGTTCCGAACCATAGCAACCCTGTATAGCTGTATAGGGTTTCCAAAGAGAAGCTGGTGAGCTTGATCTGCTGACCTTACAGTTCAAATGGCTTTGTAGTCTAGGGCATTAACCCACAGTGCCACACCAGGTCTCTCTCGGTGTCTGTCTCTGTCTCTGTCTCTCTCTCTCTGGTACTGTGGGTTAATGCACCAGACTGCAAAGCTGTTTGAACTCCAAGTTTGGCAGTTCAAGCTCAACAGCCACTCCTCGTAAACCCTATACAGGGTCGCTATGGGTCGGAACCGACTTGACGGCACTTTACAAGAACAACATATATATATATATGGACTTATGGTGTGGCATTGCGGGTTAATGCGGTAAACTGCAACGTCGTTGTGGGCCGTTAAAGCCAGCAGTTCTAGCTCACCAGCTGCTCCTTATAGTCAGTGGTTCAAAACCACCTGCAGGGAAAAAAATAAGGCCATCTACTCTGGTAAAGATTTCCATCTTGGAAGCCTAAGTAATGGTTCTATGCTGTCCTACAGAGTCGCTATTCAGATCAACTTGATGGCAGTGGATCTGGGTTTAGATATATATTAAGAGCAAAATGCTCAGACAAACATTCGTTATTAGTTAAAAGTTAAACTATTGTTTGGTTTTAAGAAGATTTCATGATACATTTTTTGTTTAAGATTTAAAGATTATCTCAGGGTAACAGTTTCAGCGGTTCATCCAGCCTTCATGGGTTCACAAAATCTTGAATTCATGAGAATATGATTTCTGTTCTACCTTTTTCCCCTTCTGATCAGAATACTTCTTTAGTAAACAGCAGCTGGGCACCACCTAGTTCTTCTGGTCTCATGGCAGAGAAAGCAATCAGCCAGATATTCTACTTCTTCCTATTCCTGACACTCCTTCCTCTGTGATGGGGGGAAAAACTGATGTACTGATTTCCTGTAGGCAGCCAGAAGAGGAGGCCTGGCGCCTGAAAATTTTACCAAGTGAAAAAGACACCAAATACTATATTCCCTCATTGCTCTAAGGTCAAAAGTGACTTAAAATGAGTTTCCACATAGGTGGGCAGAGATCACAACAGCAGCAAAAGTAGCTGACCTAACTAGAGGTGAGTTTAGTCTTCTTATAGATAGGTGAAACAACAGATCAACTGAAATTTGGTGATTAATCATTCATGAAGAGAAAGCATGTATCAAAAATATATCTTGTTTTTAGGCAATACTTCCAGCAAGATGCAGACATGCTACATAAATCTTCTGCAACAAAGATACAAAAGACCAAATGAAACAGACACAGATAGAAACAGTGTAACCCTGAACTTTACAAGAAAGATTAGAAAAGTGTACTGAATGCTTGCTGGAAGGGGAAGCTGAGCAAGGATGGCAAGAGAAAAAGACTGAGTGGTGACAAACGGCTGGCAAGACAGGGTATAATCTTGAACTTTTGTGAGCAGCTTTGGTGACTGAAAGTGGTATAGAAGAGCAGATTTACACAGGCAACCAGAAAGATGCAATTCCTTCTTTTCCCCACACTCCACTGGAGACCAGACATGTGGCCAGCTCCCACCCTCATCAGACCAGCTATCTGGCAGTTCAGAGACAAATGGCTGTGAGCCACACCAGTGTGAAGTAGGGGCTGGCTGCTCTACTTTGGTACTTGGATTCAAGTGAGCTAGGCTCCAGATCTACTGATCCTACAGAAGTAAATATCAGATCAGTATTGTAGTGGTTACGAATCGGGCTGTGAACCTTAAGGTCAGCAGTTCGAAACTACCAGCCGCTCCGCGGGAGAAAGATGAGGCTTTCTACTCCCGTAAAGATTTACACCCCAAAAACCCTGTACAGGGTCGCTATGGGTCGGACCCGACTCGACGGCACTTAACAACAACAACAACATTGGTTGTTAAGTGCCATTGAGTTGGTTCCAACCCATAGCGACCCTGCACAGGGCTTCCTAGGGGCAGCTGGTCAGCTTGAATTAATTACCTTGTGGTTCAAACTGACTTTGCAGCCCAATGCATTAACCCACAATGCCACACCACGACTCTAGCAGAAATCCTTACAACCAGCCACTCTGCCCCTAGTTGTATCCTAACAATGAAACAGAGGTAAATAACAATGTAAGCACAACCTTGGAACAACAGGGCTCAGGGATACAAGATTGAGGCATAGTTTGAATGGGTAAAAGTGGGGAAATAATGTTAAGATGTTTGCCTGTCTTTTGAATCTTGGTTTCCCTTACCTACTACTGCAAAATAGACACTTGAAGGGGAGAGAAAGGAATACCCAGAAACATCACCATAGAAAGCGTCTAAGTCCATCTTCAGCCTATAACTGATTGGAATACCTAAACTGGGGATAGAACTTTCCCAGTGAAAGAGGCTTCCTGAGGAGCCTTTGCATTGCATAAGACCACAGATGGAAGTCTGATCCCCATCCAGAATCTCCTGAGGTGGAAAATTCCCACCTGAAAAGACAAGCAGACCAGCCTGGAGCAGCTAGAAGAACAGAAGATACCTCTTGAAAGAAAGACCGGCAAGAAAAAGAAAAAACAGTAACAGCAGTAAGTTGTTCCCTGGGGAGCCATCAAGGCAAGTGGTCAGGTTCCCTCAAGGCAAACCCCCTTCCAAGATTAAAACTCAAGGGGAACACATGAGCAGGCATGTGGTCTTGCTGCTGACCACGATGGTCACCGATAAGGGGAAGTGGGGTAAAAACATCAATGAAGTTGTGAGCTAAGTCCCACCACATTCAATAGACTCCTGTTAACCTGGATTGAGACCTGGTTAACCAGCAGAATAACGAGACCTGGAGAATCCTGGGTCGAGGGGCAGGGACATGGCCACAGAGGACTAGAGCAGAGTGTGTGTGAAGCATCCAGCTGATATGAAGTGAGGGGAGATGCACAAGAACACTCACACTGGCAGATAGTACCCACTTGACCTGGCTTCAGTGGCTGGATGATCAGAACTCGGCTAGAGGAAAAAAGAAGAGAAAAAAAGAATTGTTGTTGTTGTTGTTAGGTGCCATCGAGTCGGTACCGACCCATAGAGACCTTATGCACAGCAGAACAAAACACTGCCCGATCCTGGACCAACTACACTATTGTTGCCACACTTGAGTCCATCGATGCTGCCACTTGGCCAATCCATCTCATTGGGGTCTTCTCTTTTCCTCTGACCCTCCACGTTACCAAACATGATATCCTTCTCCAGCGACTGCTCCCTCCTGACAATATGTCTGAAGTATAAGAGACGAAGTTTGGCCATGTTGGCCTCTAAGGAGCACTCTGGCTGCACTTCTTCCAAAACGGATCTATTGGTTCTTTTGGCAGCCCATGGCACTTTCAATATT
>NW_006408582.1:15535519-15544736 GCF_000296735.1 Chrysochloris asiatica
TTTTATTCCATCAATTCCTGGTGCCTTGTTCTTTGCCAATTCTTTCAATGTACCTTGGACTTCCTCCTTCAGTATCATTGGTTCTTGATCATATGGTACCCTCTTGAAGCAGTTGAGCATTAACCATTTCCTCTTAGTACAGTGATTCTGTGTATTCCTTCCATCTTCTCTCTTCTTTTTTTTTCCTGCAAATTTTAAAATATATTTAATTGTGCCAAAGAAAAACATAAGAGAGACCCTTTGATAAACAAAATGCAAACTACGTTTCAAAAGAAAAACTTGAGGTCTTGAGCCAAAGATGATTCCTCAGTTGCTTCGTTGAGACCTGACAAGACTACCAAAACATAAGACTGTGCTATCATGCTAGCTACCTTCAAGAACAGTTACACAGCCCACGGCCTCAACCTCTAAGTGGTGGAAGATAAATGAATTTTACAGTAAAATTCTATTTGGGCTTTCTCTCTTCCACCAAATACAGAGCTCATAAAGGGGTTGGTGGGAGGAGTGGAAATAATCTTCTAAAAACAATGTTTCATTATTTCCCTTAAAAAATAACTTACTTTATCAATAAAGTTATCCTTAATGTAAAAACAGTCATGCTTTCTGCATCATTCAATAATTTGCCCAGAGAATCTTTCAATAACAAAAGTCAACACTTGAATTTTTTCTTCAGTTCCCCCAGCTTGAGAAATGTTGAGCATGTTCTTCCTTTTTGGTTTTCTGATTCCAAATCTTTACACATTTTGTTGTAGTATTTGGCTTTATCTTCTCGAGCTGATCTTTGAAATTTTCTGTTCAGCTCTTGGACCTCCTCATTTCTTCCATTTGCTTTAGCATCTCTACGCTGGAGAGCAAGTTTCAGAGTCTCTTCTGACATCCATTTTGACCTTTTCCTTCTTTCTTGTCTTCTTAATGACTTTTTGCTCTCTTCATGTATGATGTTCTTGTTGTCATTCCACAACTCTTCTGTTCTTCAGTCTTTAGTGTTTAAATATCAAATCTGTCCTTCAGATGATCTCTAAATTCAGGTGGGATATATTCAAGGTCATATTTTGGCTCTTGTGGACTTGTTTTCATTTTCTTCAGTTTCAGTTTGAATTTGCATATGAGTAATTGATGGTCTGTTCTACTGTCTGCCCCTGGCCTTGTTTTCACTGATGACATGGAACTTTACCATCTTCTCTTTGCACAGATGTAGTCTATTTAGATTTCTATGTTTTTCATCTGGCGAGGTCCATGTGTATAGTCATCTCTTATGCTGTCTAAAGAAGGTTATTTGAAATGAACAAATCATTGGTTTTGCAGAATTCATTCTCCAGCATTATTTCTATCACCAAGGCCATATTTTCCAACTACTGATCCTTCTTCTTTGCTCCTAACCTTTGCATTCCAATCACCAGTAATGATCAATACATCTTGATTGTATGTTTGATCAATTTCAGATTGAAGAAGTTGGTAGAATTCTTCTATTTCATTCTTACTGGCTTTAGTGGTTGGTGCATAACTTTAAATAATAGTGGTATTAACTGGGCTCTCTGTAGACGCATGGATATTATCCTATCACAGATAGCGTTGTACCTCATGACTGATCTGCATATGTTCTTTTTGAAGATGAATGCAACACCAATTCCTCTTCAAGATTTGTCATTCCCGACATAGTAAACCACGTGGTTGTCAGATTCTAAATGGCCAAAACCAGTCCATTTCAGCTCACTAATACCTGAGATATCGATGTTTATGGGTTCCATTTCATTTTTGACAACTTCCAATTTTCCCAGATTCATACTTCATACATTCCATGTTCCGATTTTCAATAGATGTTTACAGCTGTTTCTCTTCATTTTGCATTGTGCCCCATCAGCAAATGAAGTTCCTGCAGGCTTTTCTCCCAGGAGCTTTACTCCATTTGCGTTATCATGGTCAACTCTACTTTGAGGAGGCATCTCTTCCCCAGTCGCATTTTGAGTGCCTTCCAACCTGAGGGGCTCATTTTCCGGCACTATGTCTGACAGTGTTTTTCTGCTATTCATAAGATTTTCAGTGACTATAAACTCAGAAGTAGTTCATCACTTTCTCCCTAGTCTGTCTTTGTCTGGAAGCTCATCTGAAACCTGTCCACCATGGGTGACCCTGCTGGTTATTTAAAATTCTGGTGGCATAGTTTTCAGAATCATAGCAACTCACAAGCCACCACAATATGACAAACTGACAGACAAATAGTGTGTGTGGGGGGGAAGAGTAACCCATTACAATTTGATGAATTTGACCTACGCTTGTGGATGCAGTAGGACAAAGGAGGGAACAAATCTTTGCAGTGAGGATCATTCCCACCCCTTTGGTACACAGGGTCGACAAGGATGGCTACCCAAAATGTGGGGCTACAAAGGCAAGAAGTGACTGGCTTACAAGTTTTCAATAGGGACCCTAGTTCCATAGGGTATGGGGAAAGGTAGAATCTCCACTGAGTGTTTTTAAACCTGTCTGGATGGGGCTGATGAAAGGTAACGGGGATAATACTCTTGTGGCTCAATAGGGAATGATTGCTATCAGGACTGACTGTCAGTGTTGTAAAGGTAAAGGCAGATATTTTATAACAAAAGGAGGAGAGTGGTAGATTTTGCAGACCAAGAGCAGAGGTCCCTGAAACATCAAGGGAGAAAAGTGAAGTGTGGGACCCTATCCAGAGAAGCAGTGATGCCAGAGATGATACTGTGGAGAGAAGGAGCAGCTGGGGACTCTAGACTCAGGGAGGGAGAGGAGCTATGTGCTGATGGCTGGAAGGCAGGCATGCAGGGTGTACCCTTTGGTTGTTTGATGATGCATGCAGGAGACTGTAATCATTGCAATGAAATGAAATATAATAGGATGAATGTAAAACTAATGTTCTCCCGTGTACACTATCACATAATTCACAATAAAACCTTAAAAAAAAAAAAAAGTGATAGAGAAACAGTAGCACCAGAAGGGGGAAAAAAAAAAAAAAGAATGATATTTAGGTAACTTCAATGCACTGACAAAAAGATGAATTAAGAAGAAGAGAGAAAAAAACTTTAGAATTCAGGAAAATAATACAAGAAAAAAGTCAAAATAAATGCAGAATTTGAAACAATGCAAAATCTGCAATTAGAAATACAGAAAATTACTACTGAGATTTTAGACATAGACAATACACTGAAAGGCAAAGGAGTAGATTTGAAGTACTGAAAGCCTGGATTAGTGAACTTGATGATAAATCTCTGAATACTAGTATGCTAAAACAACAATCAGAAAAAAGAATGAGAAACTCCTAAGAAAGCCTGAGTTATGTGGGACAACATGAAGAGGATTAATGCATGGGCAGAATCTAGAACATCAAGATACAATAAAAAGCACAGAGAAAATTGTCAAAAAGTCGTGGAAGAAAACTTCCCTAATACCATGAAAGATGAGAAGCTAAGGATACAAGAAGCTGAACAAACTCCAAACAGGATTGATTCCAAAAGAAAATCACCAAGACATATCATAATCAAACTTTCCAAAATCAAAGACAAAGAATTTTGAGAGCAACTTGGGAAAAATAAAAAGTTACCTACAAAGGAGAACCAATAAAACTAAGCTCTGATTTCTCAGCAAAAATGATGTAAGGTAAAAAGGCAATGGGATGACAAATAAAAAACTCTGAAAGGCAAAAACTGCCAACCAAGAAAAATATACCCAGCAAAACTGTCCCTCAAATACTACAGTGAAATTAGGGTGTTTCCTAATAAACAGAAATGAAAGGAATTTGTAATGACCAGACCAACTTTATTAAAAAATGGTAAATGCATCTTTAGCCCATATCTCATTGGAATACCTTAAAGAGGTTCTAGAACTTGCCCAGTGAAACAGGCTTCCTGCAGAGCCTTTGTAGTGTATAGGACCTTAGGTGGAATCCTGAGCTATCTGAGGTGGGATATTCCCACTTGAAAAAGACAAGCAAACTAGCCTGGAACAGCTAGAGGAACAGAAGATACTTCTTGAAAGAAAGACCAGCAGGAAAAATCCAAAACCAAAATGACAGTCTGATTGACAAGAACAAGCAAGTTGTTCACTGGGGCGCCATAGAGGCAAGCAGTCAAGGCCCTTCAGGACAATCTCCCCTCCCAAAACTGAAACTCAAAGAGAACACACAAGCAGGCACGTAAGCTTGCTGGCAACCACATTGATCAACTGGTAAGTGGAAGACGGGGAAAGGTAGCAATGAAGATATGGGTTGAGTTTGACCATGTTCCATAGATTCCCGTCGACCTGGAGATGAGAGAGATTAAGAGGAAAGGCTGGTTGGTTTGAAGTGTGGTGAGACCTGGGGACACCTGAGCCCATGGACAAGGCCATAGCCACAGAGGGCTAGAGCTGAGATTGAAGCGTCCAGTTGATATGAAGTGAGGGGAGATGCACAAGAACACCCAAACTTGTAGACAGTACTGATTCAACCTAGCTTCAGTGGCTTGATGATCAGAAGTGTACTAGAGGAAGATTTAAAAAAAAAAAAAAATTTTTTTTTTTTTTGTTAAAGGAAACAAGTGTAAATTGTTACAATTTGATGAACTTGACCCTATACTTATGGATGTAGTAGTTCAAAATATTAACTGAGAGGGAAGGGAAGGAGTCTTCACATCAAGGATTAATCCTATTTCCTCTGTATACAGGTTTGGTGGGGATGGGCAACTCTAGACACTGGCTACCTAAAACCGGGGGCTAGTTACAAATCGGGCTGTGAACTGCAAGGTCAGCAGTTCAAAACTACCAGCTGTTCCTCAGGAGAAAGATGAGGCTTTCTGCTCCGGTAAATATTTACTGCCTAGGAAACCCTGTACAGGGTCGCTATGAGTCGGAACTGATTCCACAACACATAACCACCACCACCATAAAGGCACAAAGTGACTAGCTTACAAGTTTTCAAGAGGGAGTTTAGTTTCAGAGTGTGTGGGTGAAGGTAGAATCCCCACTGAATAGTATTCATTTTGTCTAGATGGGTCTGGTGAAAAGAGATGGGAATTCTTATGATTCCATAGTAATTATTATCCTGACTAATTGAGACTGCCACAACTGTAAATGTAGAAGTTTTGTAAAAAAAAGGAGAGAAGTAGTTAATCTTACAGTCCAGGAACAGAGGACCCTAGGACCATTAAGGTAAAAGAGCATGAGCGGAATATGGGACCCTATCCAGAGAAGCAGCCACACCAGAGTTGAGGGCATGGAGAATTAGAGCAGCCGAGGACTCTACACTCATGGAAAGAGAAAGCACTCATGTGCTGGTGGCCAGGAGGCAGGCTTGAAGAATGTGCCCTTTGGTTGTTTAAATGATTATATATTCTTGAGTGTTTTTGTATACACCCCCTCACACCACAAAAAAATAGAGGGAATAGAAGCAAATACCATTGAATGATAATACAAGTAGACTATAATCATTGCAATGAGTAAAACTAATGTTCTCTAGTAAACTATCACTCAATTCAAAATGAAAACTTAAAAAAAAAACAACACTCAACAAAATAGGAAATAGAAGGGAAATTCCTCAACATAATTAAGGGCATATATACAAAACCAATAGCCAACACCACTATCAATGGTGAGAAACTAAAGCCATTCCCCTAGTGAACAGGAACCAAACAAGAATGTCTTTTATCACCACTCTTTTTCAATATTGTGCTGGAAGTGTCAGTCAGAGTTATAGGCAAGAAAGGGAAATTAAAGGCATCCAAACTGGCAAAGAAGTAAAACTCTATTTGTAGATGATTTGATCCTATACTTAGAAAATCACAGACTCAGCAAGAAAATTTTTTATTGGAACTTATTGATAGATTCAGAAAAGTTGTTGTTGTTGTTAAGTGCCGTCGAGTCGGTTCCGACCCATAGCGACCCTGTAGAGCATACAAAATCAACATACAAAAATCAGTTGAATTTCTTTACACTATATATATATATATTTAAGGAGAGCTCTGGAAAGGAAGTCAGGACAATAATACCATTTACAATAGCCAGACAAAAGATAAAACACTTGGAAATAAGTCTAACTGTTGTTGTTGTTGTTGTTCTGAAGTGCTGTCGAGTTGGTTCCAACCCATAGCGAGACCTATACAAAAGACCTTTACAACAAAAACTACAAACTACTACTACAAGAAACCAAAAGAGATCTGCAAAATTGGAGGAAACTACCAGCTGTTCCACGGGAGAAAGATGAGGCTTTCGGCTCCCATAAAGATTTACAACCTCGGAAACCCTGTACAGGGTCGCTATGAGTCGGAACCGACTCCACAGCCCATAGCCACCACCACCATGCTCATGCATAGGAAAACTTAACATTATGAAAATGGCAGCACTATCCAAAGCAATACCTCACAATCATTGTTAAGCCTGAGCCCAATGTTGCTGCAACTGTGCCAATCCATCTTGTTGAGAGTCTTCCTCTTTTTTATGGACCTTCCATTTTATCTAGCATGATATCCTTCTATAGATATAACGCAATCCCAATTCTGATTCCAACATCAATCTTTAAAAAGACAGAAAAACTAATCACTAACTTTATATCAAAAGGAAAGAGACCCCAGTCAAGCAAAGTATTATTTAAAAAGAACAAAGTAGGATTTGTTTTTCAAATCACTTCCAGATTTCAAAACCTACTACACAGTCACAGTAGTCAAATAGCCTGGTACTGGTACAACAAAACACACATAGAGTAAACGAATAGAATTGAGAACCCAGAAGTAAATGCATCCACCAAAGGTAAGCAGATCTTCAATAAAGGTACAAAATGCATTCTCTTCAATCAATGGAGTTGGCAAAACTGGAAATTAATTTATAGAAAAATGAAACAAGATGCATACCTCATACCATTTTAAAAAATGAACCCAATGTGTATTAAAGATCTAAACATAAAGCCTAGAACTATACAGATCATCAATGGAAAAATAGGGGAAAGCTTAGGGACTCTAATACAGCACATTAACACACTATCAAACATAACTGAAAACACACAAACAGAAGACAAAATAGATAGATGACTGGGAACTCCTAAAATTAGATACTTATGTACATCAAAAGACTTCACCAAAAGAGTGAAAACAGAACCCAAAGACTGTGAAGAAAGGTTTAGCATTGACATATCAAAGGACCACTCACTAAAATTTATAGAACACTGTAACACCTCGACAAGAAGATATATAATCCAATTTAAAAATGGACAGAAGACATGTACAGACACTTCAGCAAAGACAAAATTCCGGAGGCCAACAAATACGAAGAAGTACTCATGATCATTAGTCACAGTTGATACTGTTAGGTGCTGCCAAGTCAATATCGACACATAATGAGTGACCTTAAGCACAACAAAACAAAACACTGCCCAGTTCTGCACAATCCTCACAATTGTTGTTAAGCTTGAGTCCACAGTTGCTGCTACTGTGCCAATCCATCTTGTTGGGAGTCTTACTCTTTTTCATTAACCTTTCACATTACCTAGCATGATATCCTTCTCTAACTGGTCCCTCCTGACAATATGTTCAAAGTATGATGGATAAAGTCTCACCATCCTGGCTTCCAAGGAATATACTGGTTGTACTTCTTCCAATGCAGATTTGTTTGTTCTTCTAGATATCCATGGTGCTTTTAATGTTCTTCTCCAACACCATAACTCAAACACACTAGTTCCTTCCTAATCTTCCTTATTCTCTGTCCAACTTTCACAGGTACATGAGGCTACTGAAAATACCAGGCTTGGGCCAGGTTCACCTTAGTCCCTCAAACTGACATCTTTACTCTTGAACATTTTAAAGAGGTCTTGTGCAGATGTGCCTAATGCCATTAGAGTTGGAAATAAAAATACTTACGGTCCAGCAATTCCTCTGTTTTTAAGTGCTATAGAGTTTGTTCTGATTCACAGTAACCTCGTTTAAAGTTTCCAAGGAACAGCGGCTGGTTGATCTGTCAACATTTTGGTTAGTAATCCAGTGCTTATTCTATTGTACCACACCAGGACTCTAGCAATCCCTCTACTTTGGTATATATCCTTAAGCAGTTAAGAACTGTGACATGAACAGATATATGTACACCACGTTTATTGCAGCAGTTTTCACAACAGTAAAAAGATAGTGGTGGTGGTGTGCCATGCAGTCAGTTCCGACTCATAGCTACCCCGCATAGGGTTTCCGAGGCTGTAAATCTTTATGGAAGCAGAAAGCCTCATCTTTCTCTTGCAGAACAGCTGGTAGTTTAGAACTCCTGACCTTGACGTTAGCAGCCCGACTTGTAATCACTACACTACCAGAGCTCCTAAATACCCCTCAACAGAATAATAAACAAACTTTGGCACATACACACCATAAAATATTTTGTAATGATGAAGAACAATGACGAATCTACTTAACACCTCAAAACATGGACGAACCTGGAATACATTATGCTGAGTGAAATCAGCAATCACAAAAGGTTCAAACTGTATGAGACTAAAACTTAGAAAAAGTTTTGATTAAAAAAAAAAATCTGTGATGTGTATGGAGAGGGTTAAAATATTAAGTTATTCACAGACTAAAGGGTAGACATATGTTAACACGGGTGATGGGGCATGCAATTTACAACAAGAGGGTTGGCACAGGAAAGATGAAGGTAGCAGGAGACACAGAGATGAATGCAAGAATCAAAGCGAATCAATACTGTTAACTGATGGTAAGTGGTGTTACCACGGAGGTGGTGGTAGTGATGTACTGTGGAGATGATTCCAACTCAGCAACCCTGTATAGGGTTTCCAAGGCTGCAAATCTTTATGGAAGCAACCAGAAGCATGAAGTATGAGTATTCTGGAACACTTAATTGTACTCATGAGGAATCTGTACCTGGACTAAGAGGCAGTTCTTTGAACAGAACATTGGGAACACTGAATGGTTTAAAATTAAGACAGGTGTGCAACAGGGTTGTATTTTTTCACTACACTTATTCAACCTGTATGCTGAGCAAACAATTCATGAAGTTTGGTTATATGAAGAAAAATGTGGTATCTGGATTGGAGGAAGACTCATTAACAACCTGGATGTTGTTGTTGTTGTCAGGTGCCATCGAGTCGGAACCGACTCATAGCGACCCCATGCACAGAACGAAACAATGTTTGATCCTGGGCCAACCTCACTACCGCTGCCACACTTGAGTCCATCAATGATGCCACCTGGCTGATCCATCTCGTTGGGGGTCTTCCTCTTTTTTTCTG
>NW_006408582.1:15546916-15550585 GCF_000296735.1 Chrysochloris asiatica
TGATTGCATGTTTGATCGATTTCAGACTGAAGAAGTTGGTAGAATTCTTCTATTTCATCTTCACTGGCTTTAGTGGTTGGTGCATAAATTTGAGTAATAGTGGTATTAACTGGGCTGAAGTAGTTCTCAATGTGTGTTCTAGGAACAAACACATACTCACCAGGACTTCCTATAGCACTCTCAGGGAGCTCACTAAGTCAGATATATTTTTATAATGCTATCACATTATTTGCCTTTTTTACTCTCAGTCTTTCATAAGCAGTAAAATATTCTATAAAACAAATGATTTGTGATTCAGCTCAACAGCCTGAATTCAGAAGCAGAATTTGCTTTTTACTAGCCCAGATTACTAAAGCCCATTACAAAAACAAAAAACAATGTCACTCTTTTCACTAAGATTATAGAAAATCGCTATCTTTAATTAAAATGGATGACATTAAAAGTAATGCTTATTGTCATCTGTTAAGGGAATTAATGAATACTTAAAACATTCTCACTTTAAACTTCTAATACAATAACCAGTGATAGATACAAACCCCATATAAAATAAAACAAACTTGATAATTTTTAAGAACATAAAAGTTTCCTTATGCCAAACATTTTGAGAACTGCTAGACTAGAAATATAAATCTAAATTAAAGTATTAAATAAAGCCATAGATATGCTTAAGATTGCACAGGGAGACTTCAACAGGTGGACCAGGAATCCAAATCAGCCCGACAACTAAGTGCAATTGAAAAAGCTGAATAAAAACATCAAATGCCAGAGAACTAAAAAATGTTAAGTTCAAGGCCAGAATCAGAGAAAAGATGGAGGCCCAGGGAAATAGCCCAGTATTTGATATCCCTCATTCTACATCCTCCTGAGTCAGGCTTGAATTTCTGGCAGTTAGTTGTCAAACGTACTATTGAAACCATTTTTTAAGTAATCATCTTTAAAATTTTACTTGCATGGGATATGATACTGTTTAATAATTTCCACCTTTCATGGGACACCTCTCTTTAGAATGGACACAAATATGGGTCTCTTCAAATCAGCTGGTCAGGTAGCTGTCTTTCAAATATCTTGGCATAGATGCATGAACATCTCTACTGCTGCATTATATTATTGTAGTCCATCAATTTCTGGAGCCTTGTTTTTTGCCAATGCCTTCAGTGCAGCTTGGACTTCTTGTTTCAGTATCAATGGTTCTTGATCATATGATACCTCTTGAAATGACTGAACATCGACCAGTTTGTTTTGGTACAGTGACTCTGTGTATTCCTTCCATCTTCTTTTGATGCTTTCTGAAATCTTTCAATATTTTGTACATAGGATCAATAATGTAACCTGAAGATTGACTTTTTATTCAGTTCTTTCATCTTTAGAAATGCTGATCATGTTCTTTCCTTTTGGTTTTCTAACTCCAAGTCTTCGCATATTTCATTATACTACTTGACGTTGTTTTCTCAAGATTCCCCTTGAATTTTTGTTTAGTTCTTTCAGTTCCTTATAATCACTTGAGCTTCTCTACGTTCAAGAGTTTCTTCTGACATCAGTTTTGGACTTTTCATTATTTTCTACCTTTTTAATGACTTTTTGCTTTCTTTCTTTGTGATATTCTTGAAGTCCTCTTAAAACTCTTCTGGTTTTTGGTGATAACTTTATGGTTAGCAGTTCAGTGCTATCCTACAATGCCACACCAGGTCTCCATCTTGCATTTGGGTGGTACATTTACTACAATTTATGAACTAGTATTATAATACATTATTATTAACTGTTGTCCACAGTTAATCTTAAGAGTTCACTTTGTAGGTAGTACAGCTCTGTGGGTTTTGACAAATGCATGTCATGCACGTACTATTACTTTATACAAAAGAATATTTATGTCCTAAAAACTCCCTGTGCTATATTCCTCTCGTCCTTCTTCCCAAACCCATGTCAACTGCTACTCTTTTTATTCTCTAGATTAATCTTTTCTAGAGTCTTATCACTGGAATCATTATCTTTTCAGACTGGTTTTTCACTTAGACATATACATTTAAAGTTCTTCCATGTCTTTTCATAGCTAAATAGTTCATTTCTTTTTATCATTGAATAACATTCCATAGTATGTTTATCCATTCACCTATGTTTCTAGTTATTGGCAACTGAAAATAAAGCTGCCTTTGTATGGACCTAAGTTTGCAACTTATTTGGGCAATACTCACCAGTGCAGCTGCTGGATCTTAGGATAAAGTCTATGTTTAACTTTTTAAGAAATTGCCAAACTGTATTCCAAAGTGGCTATACCATTTTGTATTCCCACCAGCAATTAACAAGAGTTCCTGTTGTTCCACATGCTAACATTTGATACTATCAGTTGTTTAGGATTTTAGCAATTCAGCACTGTGGAATAATGCATGGACCACAAGGTTGGTTTGATCTGCCAGCTCAGTGGTTCAAATTCACCAGCCACTCCTAGAACTCTAGACAGGGTCTCTCTGAGTAAGAATCGACTCAATGGCACTTAACAACAAACTAAGTGTATATTGGTGCTTTGTTTGAATTTTCAATTTCCTAGTATGGGAATCCTGGTGTGACACTGTTGAACTGAATTACTAACTTCAAATGTTAGCATCAGCTGCTCCTTGGAAACCCTATACAGGTCGCTTTGAGTCAGAACTGACTCAATAGCACTTAACATCATCCTATGATATTCAAGATCTTTTCATATGCTTATTTCCATCTACATTATCTTGTTAGGTGTCTCTTCAGGTTTTTTCCCCAATTTTGATTGAGCTGTTTTCTTATTGATTTTTAATTCTTTGTATATTTTGGATAAAAGTCACTTATCAGATATGTTTTGCAAATGTTTGCTCCCAGTTTGTAGCTTGTTTTTCATTCTTAAAAGTTTTCTTCACTAAATAGACATTTTAAATTTTAACAAACTCCATCTTATCGATTTTTTCTTTCATGAGTCATGCTTTTGGTACTGTATCTAAAAAGTCATCACCAGTAGGAGTCCTTGCCCAAAGATGGTGGCAGCCACAGAGTTGACGCTGCTTGCGAAATCCTTGGGACTGAGTAAAGAGAAAATATACAGTGTCCAAGGCAAGCGTCAGATTCCAATTCTTCAAACAATGGTCCAAGTCTAACAGTATTGACTATGACAGCAATTCATCAAGTCAAGCAAGCACACAAAGAATATTTGCTTGGGATCACTGCAGAAGAAAAAGCAGTCGTTCAGCAGTGGTTAGGGCACAGAGTAACTCAAATAGATGGACACTGTAATAATGACTAAGTCCGCACTCTCCTATAGGATATTATTTCTTAAAGATAAAGACTACCTTACAGGCTATAACTTTACCTTAGTAGATATCCTATTATACTATGGATGTCACCACTTTAATAGCTGACCAGACAGTTCAAGAAAAGGAAAAATATCTTAATGTGTCCTGCTGGTTCTGTCACATTTAGCAGCATCCAGGCATCAAGCAACATCTGCCACGTGTTTTCTTCATCAAGAATAGACTGTTCACCAATTCCCATTAAAAGCTATCCAAGCAGACCAACCTGGAGTGGCTAGAAGAACAGAAGATACTTCTTGAAAGAAAGACCTACAAGAAAAATATAAAACCACATAGGCAGACCGACTGTTACTACACGAACAAGCAACTTGCTTGCCCAGGAAACATCAAGGCAAGTGGT